>NW_027043035.1:600000-900000 GCF_036013475.1 Columba livia
AAGAAAGAAGTAAGAAAGAAGTAAGAAAGAAGTAAGAAAGAAGTAAGAAAGAAGTAAGAAAGAAGTAAGAAAGAAAGAAGTAAGAAAGAAGTAAGAAAGAAGTAAGAAAGAAGTAAGAAAGAAGTAAGAAAGAAAGAAGTAAGAAAGAAGTAAGAAAGAAGTAAGAATGAAAGAAGAAAGAAAGAAGAAAGAAAGAAGTTAGAAAGAAGTAAGAAAGAAGTAAAAAAGAAGTAAGAAAGAAGTAAGAAAGACAGAAGTAAGAAAGAAGTAAGAAAGAAAGAAGAAAGCAAGAAGAAAGCAAGAAGTTAGAAAGAAGTAGGAAAGAAGTAAGAAAGAAGTTAGAAAGAAGTAAGAAAGAAGTAAGAAAGAAGTAAGAAAGAAGTAAGAAAGAAGTAAGAAAGAAGAAAGAAAGAAATAAGAAAGAAGTACGAAAGAAGTCAAAAAGAAATAAGAAAAAGTAAGAAAGAAAGAAGTAAGAAAGAAGTAAGAAAGAAGTAAGAATGAAAGAAGAAAGAAAGAAGAAAGAAAGAAGTTAGAAAGAAGTAAGAAAGAAGTAAAAAAGAAGTAAGAAAGAAGTAAGAAAGAAAGAAGGAAGAAAGAAGTAAGAAAGAAGAAAGAAAGAAGTAAGAAAGAAGTGAGAAAGAAGTAAGAAAGAAGTAAGAAAGAGGAAAGAAAAAAGTAAGAAAGGAGAAAGAAAGAAGTAAGAAATAAGTAAGAAAGAAGTAAGAAAGAAGTAAGAAAGAAGAAAGAAGTAAGAAAGAAGTAAGAAAGAAGTAAGAAAGAAGAAAGAAAGAAGTAAGAAAGAAGAAAGAAAGAAGTAAGAAAGAAGTAAGAAAGAAGTAAGAAAGAAAGAAGAAAGAAGTAAGAAAGGAGTAAGAAAGAAGTAAGAAAGAAGTAAGAAAGAAGTAAGAAAGAAGTAAGAAAGAAAGAAGTACGAAAGAAGTACGAAAGAAGTAAGAAAAGTAAGAAAGAAAGAAGTAAGAAAGAAGTAAGAAAGAAGTAAGAAAGAAAGAAGAAAGAAAGAAGAAAGAAAGAAGTAAGAAAGAAGTAAGAAAGAAGTAAGAAAGAAAGAAGTTAGAAAGAAGAAAGAAAGAAGAAAGGAAGAAGTTAGAAAGAAGTTAGAAAGAAGTAAGAAAGAGGTAAGAAAGAAGTAAGAAAGATGTAAGAAAGAAAGAAGTAAGAAAGAAGTAAGAAAGAAAGAAGTAAGAAAGAAGTAAGAAAGAAGTAAGAAAGAAAGAAGTACGAAAGAAGTAAGAAAGAAGTAAGAAAGAAAGAAGTAAGAAAGAAGTAAGAAAGAAAGAAGTAAGAAAGAAGTAAGAAAGAAGTAAGAAAGAAAGAAGAAAGAAAGAAGAGAGAAAGAAGAAAGGAAGAAGAAAGAAAGAAGTTAGAAAGAAAGAAGAACGAAAGAAGTACGAAAGAAGTACGAAAGAAGTAAGAAAGAAGTAAGAAAGAAAGAAGAAAGAAAGAAGAAAGAAAGAAGAAAGGAAGAAGAAAGAAAGAAGTTAGAAAGAAGTAAGAAAGAGGTAAGAAAGAAGTTAGAAAGAAGTAAGAAAGAAGTAAGAAAGAAGTAAGAAAGAAGAAAGAAAGAAGTAAGAAAGAAGAAAGAAAGAAGTAAGAAAGAAGAAAGAAAGAAGTAAGAAAGAAGTAAGAAAGAAAGAAGAAAGAAGTAAGAAAGAAGTAAGAAAGAAGTAAGAAAGAAGTAAGAGAGAAGAAAGAAGTAAGAAAGAAGTAAGAAAGAAGTAAGAAAGAAGAAAGAAAGAAGTAAGAAAGAAGAAAGAAAGAAGTAAGAAAGAAGTAAGAAAGAAGAAAGAAAGAAGTAAGAAAGAAGAAAGAAAGAAGTAAGAAAGAAGTAAGAAAGAAGTAAGAAAGAAGTAAGAAAGAAGTAAGAAAGAAGTAAGAAAGAAAGAAGTAAGAAAGAAGTAAGAAAGAAGTAAGAAAGAAGTAAGAAAGAAGTAAGAAAGAAAGAAGTAAGAAAGAAGTAAGAAAGAAGTAAGAATGAAAGAAGAAAGAAAGAAGAAAGAAAGAAGTTAGAAAGAAGTAAGAAAGAAGTAAAAAAGAAGTAAGAAAGAAGTAAGAAAGATAGAAGTAAGAAAGAAGTAAGAAAGAAAGAAGAAAGCAAGAAGAAAGCAAGAAGTTAGAAAGAAGTAGGAAAGAAGTAAGAAAGAAGTTAGAAAGAAGTAAGAAAGAAGTAAGAAAGAAGTAAGAAAGAAGTAAGAAAGAAGTAAGAAAGAAGAAAGAAAGAAATAAGAAAGAAGTACGAAAGAAATCAAAAAGAAATAAGAAAAAGTAAGAAAGAAAGAAGTAAGAAAGAAGTAAGAAAGAAGTAAGAATGAAAGAAGAAAGAAAGAAGAAAGAAAGAAGTTAGAAAGAAGTAAGAAAGAAGTAAAAAAGAAGTATGAAAGAAATAAGAAAGAAAGAAGGAAGAAAGAAGTGAGAAAGAAGTAAGAAAGAAGTGAGAAAGAAGTAAGAAAGAAGTAAGAAAGAAGAAAGAAAAAATTAAGAAAGAAGAAAGAAAGAAGTAAGAAAGAAGTAAGAAAGAAGTAAGAAAGAAGTAAGAAAGAAAGAAGAGAGAAGTAAGAAAGAAATAAGAATGAAAGAAGAAAGAAAGAAGAAAGAAAGAAGTTAGAAAGAAGTAAGAAAGAAGTAAAAAAGAAGTAAGAAAGAAGTAAGAAAGAAAGAAGGAAGAAAGAAGTAAGAAAGAAGAAAGAAAGAAGTAAGAAAGAAGTGAGAAAGAAGTAAGAAAGAAGTAAGAAAGAGGAAAGAAAAAAGTAAGAAAGGAGAAAGAAAGAAGTAAGAAAGAAGTAAGAAAGAAGTAAGAAAGAAGTAAGAAAGAAAGAAGAAAGAAGTAAGAAAGAAGTAAGAAAGAAGTAAGAAAGAAGTAAGAAAGAAGAAAGAAGTAAGAAAGAAGTAAGAAAGAAGTAAGAAAGAAGGAAGAAAGAAGTAAGAAAGAAGAAAGAAAGAAGTAAGAAAGAAGTAAGAAAGAAGTAAGAAAGAAGTAAGAAAGAAAGAAGAAAGAAGTAAGAAAGGAGTAAGAAAGAAGTAAGAAAGAAGTAAGAAAGAAGTAAGAAAGAAGTAAGAAAGAAAGAAGTACGAAAGAAGTACGAAAGAAGTAAGAAAGAAGTAAGAAAGAAAGAAGTAAGAAAGAAGTAAGAAAGAAGTAAGAAAGAAAGAAGAAAGAAAGAAGTAAGAAAGAAGTAAGAAAGAAGTAAGAAAGAAGTAAGAAAGAAAGAAGAAAGAAAGAAGAAAGAAAGAAGAAAGGAAGAAGTTAGAAAGAAGTTAGAAAGAAGTAAGAAAGAGGTAAGAAAGAAGTAAGAAAGATGTAAGAAAGAAAGAAGTAAGAAAGAAGTAAGAAAGAAAGAAGTAAGAAAGAAGTAAGAAAGAAGTAAGAAAGAAAGAAGTACGAAAGAAGTAAGAAAGAAGTAAGAAAGAAAGAAGTAAGAAAGAAGTAAGAAAGAAAGAAGTAAGAAAGAAGTAAGAAAGAAAGAAGAAAGAAAGAAGAGAGAAAGAAGAAAGGAAGAAGAAAGAAAGAAGTTAGAAAGAAAGAAGAACGAAAGAAGTACGAAAGAAGTACGAAAGAAGTAAGAAAGAAGTAAGAAAGAAAGAAGAAAGAAAGAAGAAAGAAAGAAGAAAGGAAGAAGAAAGAAAGAAGTTAGAAAGAAGTAAGAAAGAGGTAAGAAAGAAGTTAGAAAGAAGTAAGAAAGAAGTAAGAAAGAAGTAAGAAAGAAGAAAGAAAGAAGTAAGAAAGAAGAAAGAAAGAAGTAAGAAAGAAGAAAGAAAGAAGTAAGAAAGAAGTAAGAAAGAAAGAAGAAAGAAGTAAGAAAGAAGTAAGAAAGAAGTAAGAAAGAAGTAAGAGAGAAGAAAGAAGTAAGAAAGAAGTAAGAAAGAAGTAAGAAAGAAGAAAGAAAGAAGTAAGAAAGAAGAAAGAAAGAAGTAAGAAAGAAGTAAGAAAGAAGAAAGAAAGAAGTAAGAAAGAAGAAAGAAAGAAGTAAGAAAGAAGTAAGAAAGAAGTAAGAAAGAAGTAAGAAAGAAGTAAGAAAGAAGTAAGAAAGAAAGAAGTAAGAAAGAAGTAAGAAAGAAGTAAGAAAGAAGTAAGAAAGAAGTAAGAAAGAAAGAAGTAAGAAAGAAGTAAGAAAGAAGTAAGAATGAAAGAAGAAAGAAAGAAGAAAGAAAGAAGTTAGAAAGAAGTAAGAAAGAAGTAAAAAGAAGTAAGAAAGAAGTAAGAAAGATAGAAGTAAGAAAGAAGTAAGAAAGAAAGAAGAAAGCAAGAAGAAAGCAAGAAGTTAGAAAGAAGTAGGAAAGAAGTAAGAAAGAAGTTAGAAAGAAGTAAGAAAGAAGTAAGAAAGAAGTAAGAAAGAAGTAAGAAAGAAGTAAGAAAGAAGAAAGAAAGAAATAAGAAAGAAGTACGAAAGAAGTCAAAAAGAAATAAGAAAAAGTAAGAAAGAAAGAAGTAAGAAAGAAGTAAGAAAGAAGTAAGAATGAAAGAAGAAAGAAAGAAGAAAGAAAGAAGTTAGAAAGAAGTAAGAAAGAAGTAAAAAAGAAGTATGAAAGAAATAAGAAAGAAAGAAGGAAGAAGGAAGTAAGAAAGAAGTAAGAAAGAAGTAAGAAAGAAGTGAGAAAGAAGTAAGAAAGAAGTAAGAAAGAAGAAAGAAAAAATTAAGAAAGAAGAAAGAAAGAAGTAAGAAAGAAGTAAGAAAGAAGTAAGAAAGAAGTAAGAAAGAAAGAAGAAAGAAGTAAGAAAGAAGTAAGAATGAAAGAAGAAAGAAAGAAGAAAGAAAGAAGTTAGAAAGAAGTAAGAAAGAAGTAAAAAAGAAGTAAGAAAGAAGTAAGAAAGAAAGAAGGAAGAAAGAAGTAAGAAAGAAGAAAGAAAGAAGTAAGAAAGAAGTAAGAAAGAAGTAAGAAAGAAGAAAGAAAGAAGTAAGAAAGAAGAAAGAAAGAAGTAAGAAAGAAGTAAGAAAGAAGTAAGAAAGAAGTAAGAAAGAAAGAAGAAAGAAGTAAGAAAGGAGTAAGAAAGAAGTAAGAAAGAAGTAAGAAAGAAGTAAGAAAGAAAGAAGTACGAAAGAAGTACGAAAGAAGTAAGAAAGAAGTAAGAAAGAAAGAAGTAAGAAAGAAGTAAGAAAGAAGTAAGAAAGAAAGAAGAAAGAAAGAAGAAAGAAAGAAGAAAGAAGTAAGAAAGAAGTAAGAAAGAAAGAAGAAAGAAAGAAGAAAGAAAGAGGAAAGGAAGAAGTTAGAAAGTAGTTAGAAAGAAGTAAGAAAGAGGTAAGAAAGAAGTAAGAAAGATGTTAGAAGGAAGTAAGAAAGAAGTAAGAAAGAAGTAAAAAAGAAGTAAGAAAGAAAGAAGTAAGAAAGAAGTAAGAAAGAAAGAAGTAAGAAAGAAGTAAGAAAGAAGTAAGAAAGAAAGAAGTACGAAAGAAGTAAGAAAGAAGTAAGAAAGAAATAAGTAAGAAAGAAGTAAGAAAGAAAGAAGTAAGAAAGAAGTAAGAAAGAAGTAAGGAAGAAAGAAGAAAGAAAGAAGAGAGAAAGAAGAAAGGAAGAAGAAAGAAAGAAGTTAGAAAGAAAGAAGTACGAAAGAAGTACGAAAGAAGTACGAAAGAAGTAAGAAAGAAGTAAGAGAGAAAGAAGAAAGAAAGAAGAAAGAAAGAAGAAAGGAAGAAGAAAGAAAGAAGTTAGAAAGAAGTAAGTAAGAGGTAAGAAAGAAGTTAGAAAGAAGTAAGAAAGAAGAAAGAAAGAAGTAAGAAAGAAAGAAGAAAGAAGTAAGAAAGAAGTAAGAAAGAAGTAAGAAAGAAGTAAGAAAGAAGTAAGAAAGAAAGAAGTATAAAAGAAGTACAAAAGAAGTAAGAAAGAAAGAAGGAAGAAAGAAGTAAGAAAGAAGTAAGAAAGAAGTGAGAAAGAAAAAAGAAAGAAAGAAGAAAGAAAGAAGAAAGAAAGAAGAAAGGAAGAAGAAAGAAAGAAGTTAGAAAGAAGTAAGAAAGAGGTAAGAAAGAAGTAAGAAAGAAGTTAGAAAGAAGAAAGAAAGAAGAAAGAACGAAGTTAGAAAGAAGTAAGAAAGAAGTAAAAAAGAAGTAAGAAAGAAGTAAGAAAGAAAGAAGGAAGAAAGAAGTAAGAAAGAAGTAAGAAAGAGGTAAGAAAGAAGTGAGAAAGAAGTAAGAAAGAGGTAAGAAAAAGTAAGAAAGAAGAAAGAAAAAAGTAAGAAAGAAGAAAGAAAGAAGTAAGAAAGAAGTAAGAAAGAAAGAAGAAAGAAGTAAGAAAGAAGTAAGAAAGAAGTAAGAAAGAAGTAAGAAAGAAGTAAGAAAGAAGAAAAAAGAAATAAGAAAGAAGTACGAAAGAAGTCAGAAAGAAATATGAAAAAGTAAGAAAGAAAGAAGTAAGAAAGAAGTAAGAAAGAAGTAAGAATGAAAGAAGAAAGAAAGAAGAAAGAAAGAAGTTAGAAAGAAGTAAGAAAGAAGTAAAAAAGAAGTAAGAAAGAAGTAAGAAAGAAAGAAGTTAGAAAGAAGTTAGAAAGAATTTAGAAATAAGAAAGAAAGAAGAAAGCAAGAAGAAAGGAAGAAAGAAGTAATAAAGAAGTAAGAAAGAAAGAAGAAAGAAAGAAGAAAGAAAAAGAAAGAGAGAAGAAAGAGAGAAGAAAGAAAGAAGAAAGAAAGAAGTAAGAAAGAAGTAAGATAGAAGAAAGAAGTAAGAAAGAAGTAAGAAAGAAGTAAGAAAGAAAGAAGTAAGAAAGAAGTACGAAAGAAGTAAGAAAGAAGTAAGAAAGAAGTAAGTAAGAAAGAAGTAAGAAAGAAGTAAGAAAGAAGTAAGAATGAAAGAAGAAAGAAAGAAGAAAGAAAGAAGTTAGAAAGAAGTAAGAAAGAAGTAAAAAAGAAGTTAGAAAGAAGTAAGAAAGTAGTAGGAAAGAAGTAAGAAAGATGTAAGAAAGAAAGAAGTAAGAAAGATAGAAGTAAGAAAGAAGTAAGAAAGAAAGAAGAAAGCAAGAAGAAAGAAAGAAGAAAGGAAGAAGTTAGAAAGAAGTTAGAAAGAAGTAAGAAAGAGGTAAGAAAGAAGTAAGAAAGATGTAAGAAAGAAAGAAGTAAGAAAGAAGTAAGAAAGAAAGAAGTAAGAAAGAAGTAAGAAAGAAGTAAGAAAGAAAGAAGTACGAAAGAAGTAAGAAAGAAGTAAGAAAGAAAGAAGTAAGAAAGAAGTAAGAAAGAAAGAAGTAAGAAAGAAGTAAGAAAGAAAGAAGAAAGAAAGAAGAGAGAAAGAAGAAAGGAAGAAGAAAGAAAGAAGTTAGAAAGAAAGAAGAACGAAAGAAGTACGAAAGAAGTACGAAAGAAGTAAGAAAGAAGTAAGAAAGAAAGAAGAAAGAAAGAAGAAAGAAAGAAGAAAGGAAGAAGAAAGAAAGAAGTTAGAAAGAAGTAAGAAAGAGGTAAGAAAGAAGTTAGAAAGAAGTAAGAAAGAAGTAAGAAAGAAGTAAGAAAGAAGAAAGAAAGAAGTAAGAAAGAAGAAAGAAAGAAGTAAGAAAGAAGAAAGAAAGAAGTAAGAAAGAAGTAAGAAAGAAAGAAGAAAGAAGTAAGAAAGAAGTAAGAAAGAAGTAAGAAAGAAGTAAGAGAGAAGAAAGAAGTAAGAAAGAAGTAAGAAAGAAGTAAGAAAGAAGAAAGAAAGAAGTAAGAAAGAAGAAAGAAAGAAGTAAGAAAGAAGTAAGAAAGAAGAAAGAAAGAAGTAAGAAAGAAGAAAGAAAGAAGTAAGAAAGAAGTAAGAAAGAAGTAAGAAAGAAGTAAGAAAGAAGTAAGAAAGAAGTAAGAAAGAAGTAAGAAAGAAAGAAGTAAGAAAGAAGTAAGAAAGAAGTAAGAAAGAAGTAAGAAAGAAGTAAGAAAGAAAGAAGTAAGAAAGAAGTAAGAAAGAAGTAAGAATGAAAGAAGAAAGAAAGAAGAAAGAAAGAAGTTAGAAAGAAGTAAGAAAGAAGTAAAAAAGAAGTAAGAAAGAAGTAAGAAAGATAGAAGTAAGAAAGAAGTAAGAAAGAAAGAAGAAAGCAAGAAGAAAGCAAGAAGTTAGAAAGAAGTAGGAAAGAAGTAAGAAAGAAGTTAGAAAGAAGTAAGAAAGAAGTAAGAAAGAAGTAAGAAAGAAGTAAGAAAGAAGTAAGAAAGAAGAAAGAAAGAAATAAGAAAGAAGTACGAAAGAAGTCAAAAAGAAATAAGAAAAAGTAAGAAAGAAAGAAGTAAGAAAGAAGTAAGAAAGAAGTAAGAATGAAAGAAGAAAGAAAGAAGAAAGAAAGAAGTTAGAAAGAAGTAAGAAAGAAGTAAAAAAGAAGTATGAAAGAAATAAGAAAGAAAGAAGGAAGAAGGAAGTAAGAAAGAAGTAAGAAAGAAGTAAGAAAGAAGTGAGAAAGAAGTAAGAAAGAAGTAAGAAAGAAGAAAGAAAAAATTAAGAAAGAAGAAAGAAAGAAGTAAGAAAGAAGTAAGAAAGAAGTAAGAAAGAAGTAAGAAAGAAAGAAGAAAGAAGTAAGAAAGAAGTAAGAATGAAAGAAGAAAGAAAGAAGAAAGAAAGAAGTTAGAAAGAAGTAAGAAAGAAGTAAAAAAGAAGTAAGAAAGAAGTAAGAAAGAAAGAAGGAAGAAAGAAGTAAGAAAGAAGAAAGAAAGAAGTAAGAAAGAAGTAAGAAAGAAGTAAGAAAGAAGAAAGAAAGAAGTAAGAAAGAAGAAAGAAAGAAGTAAGAAAGAAGTAAGAAAGAAGTAAGAAAGAAGTAAGAAAGAAAGAAGAAAGAAGTAAGAAAGGAGTAAGAAAGAAGTAAGAAAGAAGTAAGAAAGAAGTAAGAAAGAAAGAAGTACGAAAGAAGTACGAAAGAAGTAAGAAAGAAGTAAGAAAGAAAGAAGTAAGAAAGAAGTAAGAAAGAAGTAAGAAAGAAAGAAGAAAGAAAGAAGAAAGAAAGAAGAAAGAAGTAAGAAAGAAGTAAGAAAGAAAGAAGAAAGAAAGAAGAAAGAAAGAGGAAAGGAAGAAGTTAGAAAGTAGTTAGAAAGAAGTAAGAAAGAGGTAAGAAAGAAGTAAGAAAGATGTTAGAAGGAAGTAAGAAAGAAGTAAGAAAGAAGTAAAAAAGAAGTAAGAAAGAAAGAAGTAAGAAAGAAGTAAGAAAGAAAGAAGTAAGAAAGAAGTAAGAAAGAAGTAAGAAAGAAAGAAGTACGAAAGAAGTAAGAAAGAAGTAAGAAAGAAATAAGTAAGAAAGAAGTAAGAAAGAAAGAAGTAAGAAAGAAGTAAGAAAGAAGTAAGGAAGAAAGAAGAAAGAAAGAAGAGAGAAAGAAGAAAGGAAGAAGAAAGAAAGAAGTTAGAAAGAAAGAAGTACGAAAGAAGTACGAAAGAAGTACGAAAGAAGTAAGAAAGAAGTAAGAGAGAAAGAAGAAAGAAAGAAGAAAGAAAGAAGAAAGGAAGAAGAAAGAAAGAAGTTAGAAAGAAGTAAGTAAGAGGTAAGAAAGAAGTTAGAATGAAGTAAGAAAGAAGAAAGAAAGAAGTAAGAAAGAAAGAAGAAAGAAGTAAGAAAGAAGTAAGAAAGAAGTAAGAAAGAAGTAAGAAAGAAGTAAGAAAGAAAGAAGTATAAAAGAAGTACAAAAGAAGTAAGAAAGAAAGAAGGAAGAAAGAAGTAAGAAAGAAGTAAGAAAGAAGTGAGAAAGAAAAAAGAAAGAAAGAAGAAAGAAAGAAGAAAGAAAGAAGAAAGGAAGAAGAAAGAAAGAAGTTAGAAAGAAGTAAGAAAGAGGTAAGAAAGAAGTAAGAAAGAAGTTAGAAAGAAGAAAGAAAGAAGAAAGAACGAAGTTAGAAAGAAGTAAGAAAGAAGTAAAAAAGAAGTAAGAAAGAAGTAAGAAAGAAAGAAGGAAGAAAGAAGTAAGAAAGAAGTAAGAAAGAGGTAAGAAAGAAGTGAGAAAGAAGTAAGAAAGAGGTAAGAAAAAGTAAGAAAGAAGAAAGAAAAAAGTAAGAAAGAAGAAAGAAAGAAGTAAGAAAGAAGTAAGAAAGAAAGAAGAAAGAAGTAAGAAAGAAGTAAGAAAGAAGTAAGAAAGAAGTAAGAAAGAAGAAAAAAAGAAATAAGAAAGAAGTACGAAAGAAGTCAGAAAGAAATATGAAAAAGTAAGAAAGAAAGAAGTAAGAAAGAAGTAAGAAAGAAGTAAGAATGAAAGAAGAAAGAAAGAAGAAAGAAAGAAGTTAGAAAGAAGTAAGAAAGAAGTAAAAAAGAAGTAAGAAAGAAGTAAGAAAGAAAGAAGTTAGAAAGAAGTTAGAAAGAATTTAGAAATAAGAAAGAAAGAAGAAAGCAAGAAGAAAGGAAGAAAGAAGTAATAAAGAAGTAAGAAAGAAAGAAGAAAGAAAGAAGAAAGAAAAAAGAAAGAGAGAAGAAAGAGAGAAGAAAGAAAGAAGAAAGAAAGAAGTAAGAAAGAAGTAAGATAGAAGAAAGAAGTAAGAAAGAAGTAAGAAAGAAGTAAGAAAGAAAGAAGTAAGAAAGAAGTACGAAAGAAGTAAGAAAGAAGTAAGAAAGAAGTAAGTAAGAAAGAAGTAAGAAAGAAGTAAGAAAGAAGTAAGAATGAAAGAAGAAAGAAAGAAGAAAGAAAGAAGTTAGAAAGAAGTAAGAAAGAAGTAAAAAAGAAGTTAGAAAGAAGTAAGAAAGTAGTAGGAAAGAAGTAAGAAAGATGTAAGAAAGAAAGAAGTAAGAAAGATAGAAGTAAGAAAGAAGTAAGAAAGAAAGAAGAAAGCAAGAAGAAAGAAAGAAGTTAGAAAGAAGTAGGAAAGAAGTAAGAAAGAAGTTAGAAAGAAGTAAGAAAGAAGTAAGAAAGAAGTAAGAAAGAAGTAAGAAAGAAGTAAGAAAGAAGAAAAAAGAAATAAGAAAGAAGTACGAAAGAAGTCAGAAAGAAATAAGAAAAAGTAAGAAAGAAAGAAGTAAGAAAGAAGTAAGAAAGAAGTAAGAATGAAAGAAGAAAGAAAGAAGAAAGAAAGAAGTTAGAAAGAAGTAAGAAAGAAGTAAAAAAGAAGTAAGAAAGAAGTAAGAAAGAAAGAAGGAAGAAAGAAGTAAGAAAGAAGTAAGAAAGAAGTAAGAAAGAAGTAAGAAAGAAAGAAGAAAGAAGTAAGAAAGAAGTAAGAAAGAAGTAAGAAAGAAGTAAGAAAGAAGTAAGAAAGAAAGAAGAAAGAAGTAAGAAAGAAGTAAGAAAGAAGTAAGAAAGAAGTAAGAAAGAAGTAAGAAAGAAAGGAGTATAAAAGAAGTACAAAAGAAGTAAGAAAGAAAGAAGAAAGAAAGAAGTAAGAAAGAAGTAAGAAAGAAGTGAGAAAGAAGTAAGAAAGAAAGAAGGAAGAAAGAAGTAAGAAAGAAGTAAGAAAGAAGTAAGAAAGAAGTAAGAAAGAAGTAAGAAAGAAAGAAGAAAGAAGTAAGAAAGAAGTAAGAAAGAAGTAAGAAAGAAGTAAGAAAGAAAGAAGGAAGAAAGAAGTAAGAAAGAAGTAAGAAAGAAGTAAGAAAGAAAGAAGAAAGAAGTAAGAAAGGAGTAAGAAAGAAGTAAGAAAGAAGTAAGAAAGAAGTAAGAAAGAAGTAAGAAAGAAGTAAGAAAGAAAGGAGTATAAAAGAAGTACAAAACAATTAAGAAAGAAAGAAGAAAGAAAGAAGTAAGAAAGAAGTAAGAAAGAAGTGAGAAAGAAAAAAGAAAGAAAGAAGAAAGAAAGAAGTTAGAAAGAAGTAAGAAAGAAGTAAAAAAGAAGTAAGAAACAAGTAAGAAAGAAAGAAGGAAGAAAGAAGTTAGAAAGAAGTAAGAAAGAAGTAAGAAAGAAGTGAGAAAGAAGTAAGAAAGAAGTAAGAAAGAAGAAAGAAAAAAGTAAGAAAGAAGAAATAAAGAAGGAAGAAAGAAGTAAGAAAGAAGTAAGAAAGAAGTAAGAAAGAAAGAAGAAAGAAGTAAGAAAGAAGTAAGAATGAAAGAAGAAAGAAAGAAGAAAGAAAGAAGTTAGAAAGAAGTAAGAAAGAAGTAAAAAAGAAGTAAGAAAGAAGTAAGAAAGAAAGAAGGAAGAAAGAAGTAAGAAAGAAGAAAGAAAGAAGTAAGAAAGAAGTGAGAAAGAAGTAAGAAAGAAGTAAGAAAGAGGAAAGAAAAAAGTAAGAAAGGAGAAAAAAGAAGTAAGAAAGAAGTAAGAAAGAAGTAAGAAAGAAGTAAGAAAGAAGAAAGAAGTAAGAAAGAAGTAAGAAAGAATAAGAAAGAAGAAAGAAAGAAGTAAGAAAGAAGAAAGAAAGAAGTAAGAAAGAAGTAAGAAAGAAGTAAGAAAGAAGTAAGAAAGAAGTTAGAAAGAAGTTAGAAAGAATTTAGAAATAAGAAAGAAAGAAGAAAGCAAGAAGAAAGGAAGAAAGAAGTAATAAAGAAGTAAGAAAGAAAGAAGAAAGAAAGAAGAAAGAAAAAAGAAAGAGAGAAGAAAGAGAGAAGAAAGAAAGAAGAAAGAAAGAAGTAAGAAAGAAGTAAGATAGAAGAAAGAAGTAAGAAAGAAGTAAGAAGGAATGAAGAAAGAAGTAAGAAAGAAGTAAGAAAGAAGTAAGAAAGAAGTAAGAAAGAAGTAAGAAAGAAGTAAGAAAGAAAGAAGTAAGACAGAAGTACGAAAGAAGTAAGAAAGAAGTAAGAAAGAAGTAAGAAAGAAAGAAGTAAGAAAGAAGTAAGAAAGAAGTAAGAATGAAAGAAGAAAGAAAGAAGAAAGAAAGAAGTTAGAAAGAAGTAAGAAAGAAGTAAAAAAGAAGTTAAAAAGAAGTAAGAAAGAAGTAAGAAAGAAGTAAGAAAGATGTAAGAAAGAAAGAAGTAAGAAAGATAGAAGTAAGAAAGAAGTAAGAAAGAAAGAAGAAAGCAAGAAGAAAGAAAGAAGTTAGAAAGAAGTAGGAAAGAAGTAAGAAAGAAGTTAGAAAGAAGTAAGAAAGAAGTAAGAAAGAAGTAAGAAAGAAGTAAGAAAGAAGTAAGAAAGAAGAAAAAAAGAAATAAGAGAGAAGTACGAAAGAAGTCAGAAAGGAATAAGAAAAAGTAAGAAAGAAAGAAGTAAGAAAGAAGTAAGAAAGAAGTAAGAATGAAAGAAGAAAGAAAGAAGAAAGAAAGAAGTTAGAAAGAAGTAAGAAAGAAGTAAAAAAGAAGTAAGAAAGAACTAAGAAAGAAAGAAGGAAGAAAGAAGTAAGAAAGTAGTAAGAAAGAAGTAAGAAAGAAGTGAGAAAGAAGTAAGAAAGAAGTAAGAAAGAAGAAAGAAAAAAGTAAGAAAGAAGTAAGAAAGAAGTAAGAAAGAA
Source organism: Columba livia (assembly GCF_036013475.1). Taxonomy (NCBI): domain Eukaryota; kingdom Metazoa; phylum Chordata; class Aves; order Columbiformes; family Columbidae; genus Columba; species Columba livia. Next base: position 613,223 of record NW_027043035.1, read on the forward strand.
GTAAGAAAGAAGTAAGAAAGAAGTAAGAAAGAAAGAAGAAAGAAGTAAGAAAGGAGTAAGAAAGAAGTAAGAAAGAAAGGAGTATAAAAGAAGTACAAAAGAATTAAGAAAGAAAGAAGAAAGAAAGAAGTAAGAAAGAAGTAAGAAAGAAGTGAGAAAGAAAAAAGAAAGAAAGAAGAAAGAAAGAAGTTAGAAAGAAGTAAGAAAGAAGTAAAAAAGAAGTAAGAAACAAGTAAGAAAGAAAGAAGGAAGAAAGAAGTAAGAAAGAAGTAAGAAAGAAGTAAGAAAGAAGTGAGAAAGAAGAAAGAAGTAAGAAAGAAGTAAGAAAGAATAAGAAAGAAGAAAGAAAGAAGTAAGAAAGAAGAAAGAAAGAAGTAAGAAAGAAGTAAGAAAGAAGTAAGAAAGAAGTAAGAAAGAAGTTAGAAAGAAGTTAGAAAGAATTTAGAAATAAGAAAGAAAGAAGAAAGCAAGAAGAAAGGAAGAAAGAAGTAATAAAGAAGTAAGAAAGAAAGAAGAAAGAAAGAAGAAAGAAAAAAGAAAGAGAGAAGAAAGAGAGAAGAAAGAAAGAAGAAAGAAAGAAGTAAGAAAGAAGTAAGATAGAAGAAAGAAGTAAGAAAGAAGTAAGAAAGAAGTAAGAAAGAAAGAAGTAAGAAAGAAGTACGAAAGAAGTAAGAAAGAAGTAAGAAAGAAGTAAGTAAGAAAGAAGTAAGAAAGAAGTAAGAAAGAAGTAAGAATGAAAGAAGAAAGAAAGAAGAAAGAAAGAAGTTAGAAAGAAGTAAGAAAGAAGTAAAAAGAAGTTAGAAAGAAGTAAGAAAGTAGTAGGAAAGAAGTAAGAAAGATGTAAGAAAGAAAGAAGTAAGAAAGATAGAAGTAAGAAAGAAGTAAGAAAGAAAGAAGAAAGCAAGAAGAAAGAAAGAAGTTAGAAAGAAGTAGGAAAGAAGTAAGAAAGAAGTTAGAAAGAAGTAAGAAAGAAGTAAGAAAGAAGTAAGAAAGAAGTAAGAAAGAAGTAAGAAAGAAGTAAGAAAGAAGAAAAAAAGAAATAAGAAAGAAGTACGAAAGAAGTCAGAAAGAAATAAGAAAAAGTAAGAAAGAAAGAAGTAAGAAAGAAGTAAGAAAGAAGTAAGAATGAAAGAAGAAAGAAAGAAGAAAGAAAGAAGTTAGAAAGAAGTAAGAAAGAAGTAAAAAAGAAGTAAGAAAGAAGTAAGAAAGAAAGAAGGAAGAAAGAAGTAAGAAAGAAGTAAGAAAGAAGTAAGAAAGAAGTAAGAAAGAAAGAAGAAAGAAGTAAGAAAGAAGTAAGAAAGAAGTAAGAAAGAAGTAAGAAAGAAGTAAGAAAGAAAGAAGAAAGAAGTAAGAAAGAAGTAAGAAAGAAGTAAGAAAGAAGTAAGAAAGAAGTAAGAAAGAAAGGAGTATAAAAGAAGTACAAAAGAAGTAAGAAAGAAAGAAGAAAGAAAGAAGTAAGAAAGAAGTAAGAAAGAAGTGAGAAAGAAGTAAGAAAGAAAGAAGGAAGAAAGAAGTAAGAAAGAAGTAAGAAAGAAGTAAGAAAGAAGTAAGGAAGAAGTAAGAAAGAAAGAAGAAAGAAGTAAGAAAGAAGTAAGAAAGAAGTAAGAAAGAAGTAAGAAAGAAAGAAGGAAGAAAGAAGTAAGAAAGAAGTAAGAAAGAAGTAAGAAAGAAAGAAGAAAGAAGTAAGAAAGGAGTAAGAAAGAAGTAAGAAAGAAGTAAGAAAGAAGTAAGAAAGAAGTAAGAAAGAAGTAAGAAAGAAAGGAGTATAAAAGAAGTACAAAACAATTAAGAAAGAAAGAAGAAAGAAAGAAGTAAGAAAGAAGTAAGAAAGAAGTGAGAAAGAAAAAAGAAAGAAAGAAGAAAGAAAGAAGTTAGAAAGAAGTAAGAAAGAAGTAAAAAAGAAGTAAGAAACAAGTAAGAAATAAAGAAGGAAGAAAGAAGTTAGAAAGAAGTAAGAAAGAAGTAAGAAAGAAGTGAGAAAGAAGGAAGAAAGAAGTAAGAAAGAAGTAAGAAAGAAGTAAGAAAGAAGTGAGAAAGAAAAAAGAAAGAAAGAAGAAAGAAAGAAGTTAGAAAGAAGTAAGAAAGAAGTAAAAAAGAAGTAAGAAACAAGTAAGAAATAAAGAAGGAAGAAAGAAGTTAGAAAGAAGTAAGAAAGAAGTAAGAAAGAAGTGAGAAAGAAGTAAGAAAGAAGTAAGAAAGAAGAAAGAAAAAAGTAAGAAAGAAGAAATAAAGAAGGAAGAAAGAAGTAAGAAAGAAGTAAGAAAGAAGTAAGAAAGAAAGAAGAAAGAAGTAAGAAAGAAGTAAGAATGAAAGAAGAAAGAAAGAAGAAAGAAAGAAGTTAGAAAGAAGTAAGAAAGAAGTAAAAAAGAAGTAAGAAAGAAGTAAGAAAGAAAGAAGGAAGAAAGAAGTAAGAAAGAAGAAAGAAAGAAGTAAGAAAGAAGTGAGAAAGAAGTAAGAAAGAAGTAAGAAAGAGGAAAGAAAAAAGTAAGAAAGGAGAAAAAAGAAGTAAGAAAGAAGTAAGAAAGAAGTAAGAAAGAAGTAAGAAAGAAGAAAGAAGTAAGAAAGAAGTAAGAAAGAATAAGAAAGAAGAAAGAAAGAAGTAAGAAAGAAGAAAGAAAGAAGTAAGAAAGAAGTAAGAAAGAAGTAAGAAAGAAGTAAGAAAGAAGTTAGAAAGAAGTTAGAAAGAATTTAGAAATAAGAAAGAAAGAAGAAAGCAAGAAGAAAGGAAGAAAGAAGTAATAAAGAAGTAAGAAAGAAAGAAGAAAGAAAGAAGAAAGAAAAAAGAAAGAGAGAAGAAAGAGAGAAGAAAGAAAGAAGAAAGAAAGAAGTAAGAAAGAAGTAAGATAGAAGAAAGAAGTAAGAAAGAAGTAAGAAGGAATGAAGAAAGAAGTAAGAAAGAAGTAAGAAAGAAGTAAGAAAGAAGTAAGAAAGAAGTAAGAAAGAAGTAAGAAAGAAAGAAGTAAGACAGAAGTACGAAAGAAGTAAGAAAGAAGTAAGAAAGAAGTAAGAAAGAAAGAAGTAAGAAAGAAGTAAGAAAGAAGTAAGAATGAAAGAAGAAAGAAAGAAGAAAGAAAGAAGTTAGAAAGAAGTAAGAAAGAAGTAAAAAAGAAGTTAGAAAGAAGTAAGAAAGAAGTAAGAAAGAAGTAAGAAAGATGTAAGAAAGAAAGAAGTAAGAAAGATAGAAGTAAGAAAGAAGTAAGAAAGAAAGAAGAAAGCAATAAGAAAGAAAGAAGTTAGAAAGAAGTAGGAAAGAAGTAAGAAAGAAGTTAGAAAGAAGTAAGAAAGAAGTAAGAAAGAAGTAAGAAAGAAGTAAGAAAGAAGTAAGAAAGAAGAAAAAAAGAAATAAGAGAGAAGTACGAAAGAAGTCAGAAAGGAATAAGAAAAAGTAAGAAAGAAAGAAGTAAGAAAGAAGTAAGAAAGAAGTAAGAATGAAAGAAGAAAGAAAGAAGAAAGAAAGAAGTTAGAAAGAAGTAAGAAAGAAGTAAAAAAGAAGTAAGAAAGAACTAAGAAAGAAAGAAGGAAGAAAGAAGTAAGAAAGTAGTAAGAAAGAAGTAAGAAAGAAGTGAGAAAGAAGTAAGAAAGAAGTAAGAAAGAAGAAAGAAAAAAGTAAGAAAGAAGTAAGAAAGAAGTAAGAAAGAAGTAAGAAAGAAGTAAGAAAGAAGTAAGAAAGAAAGAAGAAAGAAGTAAGAAAGGAGTAAGAAAGAAGTAAGAAAGAAGTAAGAAAGAAGTAAGAAAGAAGTAAGAAAGAAGTAAGAAAGAAAGGAGTATAAAAGAAGTACAAAAGAAGTAAGAAAGAAAGAAGAAAGAAAGAAGTAAGAAAGAAGTAAGAAAGAAGTGAGAAAGAAGTAAGAAAGAAAGAAGGAAGAAAGAAGTAAGAAAGAAGTAAGAAAGAAGTAAGAAAGAAGTAAGAAAGAAGTAAGAAAGAAAGAAGAAAGAAGTAAGAAAGAAGTGAGAAAGAAGTAAGAAAGAAGTAAGAAAGAAGTAAGAAAGAAAGAAGGAAGAAAGAAGTAAGAAAGAAGTAAGAAAGAAGTAAGAAAGAAAGAAGAAAGAAGTAAGAAAGGAGTAAGAAAGACGTAAGAAAGAAGTAAGAAAGAAGTAAGAAAGAAGTAAGAAAGAAAGGAGTATAAAAGAAGTACAAAAGAATTAAGAAAGAAAGAAGAAAGAAAGAAGTAAGAAAGAAGTAAGAAAGAAGTGACAAAGAAAAAAGAAAGAAAGAAGAAAGAAAGAAGTTAGAAAGAAGTAAGAAAGAAGTAAAAAAGAAGTAAGAAACAAGTAAGAAAGAAAGAAGGAAGAAAGAAGTAAGAAAGAAGTAAGAAAGAAGTAAGAAAGAAGTGAGAAAGAAGTAAGAAAGAAGTAAGAAAGAAGAAAGAAAAAAGTAAGAAAGAAGAAAGAAGAAGGAAGAAAGAAGTAAGAAAGAAGTAAGAAAGAAGTAAGAAAGAAAGAAGAAAGAAGTAAGAAAGAAGTAAGAATGAAAGAAGAAAGAAAGAAATTAGAAAGAAGTAAGAAAGAAGTAAGAAAGAAGAAAGAAAAAAGTAAGAAAGAAGAAAGAAAGAAGTAGAAAGAAGTAAGAAAGAAGTAAGAAAGAAGTAAGATAGAAAGAGGAAAGAAGTAAGAAAGAAGTAAGAATGAAAGAAGAAAGAAAGAAGAAAGAAAGAAGTTAGAAAGAAGTAAGAAAGAAGTAAAAAAGAAGTAAGTAAGAAGTAAGAAAGAAAGAAGGAAGAAAGAAGTAAGAAAGAAGAAAGAAGGAAGTAAGAAAGAAGTGAGAAAGAAGTAAGAAAGAAGTAAGAAAGAAGAAAGAAAAAAGTAAGAAAGAAGAAAGAAAGAAGTAAGAAAGAAGTAAGAAAGAAGTAAGAAAGAAGTAAGAAAGAAAGAAGAAAGAAGTAAGAAAGAAGTAAGAAAGAAGTAAGAAAGAAGTAAGAAAGAAGAAAGAAGTAAGAAAGAAGTAAGAAAGAAGTAAGAAAGAAGTAAGAAAGAAGTAAGAAAGAAGAAAGAAAGAAGTAAGAAAGAAGTAAGAAAGAAGTAAGAAAGAAGTAAGAAAGAAAGAAGAAAGAAGTAAGAAAGGAGTAAGAAATAAGTAAGAAAGAAGTAAGAAAGAAGTAAGAAAGAAGTAAGAAAGAAGTAAGAAAGAAAGGAGTATAAAAGAAGTACAAAAGAAGTAAGAAAGAAAGAAGAAAGAAAGAAGTAAGAAAGAAGTAAGAAAGAAGTGAGAAAGAAAAAGAAAGAAAGAAGAAAGAAAGAAGAAAGAAAGAAGAAAGGAAGAAGAAAGAAAGAAGTTAGAAAGAAGTAAGAAAGAGGTAAGAAAGAAGTAAGAAAGAAGTTAGAAAGAAGAAAGAAAGAAGAAAGAAAGAAGTTAGAAAGAAGTAAGAAAGAAGTAAAAAAGAAGTAAGAAAGAAGTAAGAAAGAAACAAGGAAGAAAGAAGTAAGAAAGAAGTAAGAAAGAAGTAAGAAAGAAGTGAGAAAGAAGTAAGAAAGAAGTAAGAAAGAAGTAAGAAAGAAGAAAGAAAAAAGTAAGAAAGAAGAAAGAAAGAAGTAAGAAAGAAGTAAGAAAGAAGTAAGAAAGAAGTAAAAAAGAAGTAAGAAAGAAGTAAGAAAGAAGTAAGAAAGAAGAAAGAAAGAAGTAAGAAAGAAGCAAGAAAGAAGTAAGAAAGAAGTAAGAAAGAAGTTAGAAAGAAGTTAGAAAGAATTTAGAAATAAGAAAGAAAGAAGAAAGCAAGAAGAAAGGAAGAAAGAAGTAAGAAAGAAGTAAGAAAGAAAGAAGAAAGAAAGAAGAAAGAAAAAAGAAAGAGAGAAGAAAGAGAGAAGAAAGAAAGAAGAAAGAAAGAAGTAAGAAAGAAGTAAGATAGAAGAAAGAAGTAAGAAAGAAGTAAGAAGGAATGAAGAAAGAAGTAAGAAAGAAGTAAGAAAGAAGTAAGAAAGAAGTAAGAAAGAAGTAAGAAAGAAAGAAGTAAGAAAGAAGTAAGAAAGAAGTAAGAAAGAAGTAAGAAAGAAGTAAGAAAGAAAGAAGTAAGAAAGATAGAAGTAAGAAAGAAGTAAGAAAGAAAGAAGAAAGCAAGAAGAAAGAAAGAAGTTAGAAAGAAGTAGGAAAGAAGTAAGAAAGAAGTTAGAAAGAAGTAAGAAAGAAGTAAGAAAGAAGTAAGAAAGAAGTAAGAAAGAAGTAAGAAAGAAGAAAAAAGAAATAAGAAAGGAGTACGAAACAAGTCAGAAAGAAATAAGAAAGAAAGAAGAAAGAAGTACGAAAGAAGTAAGAAAGAAGTAAGAAAGAAGTAAGAAAGAAGAAAGAAGTAAGAAAGAAGTAAGAAAGAAGTAAGAAAGAAGAAAGAAAGAAGTAAGAAAGAAGAAAGAAAGAAGTAAGAAAGAAGTAAGAAAGAAGTAAGAAAGAAGTAAGAAAGAAGTAAGAAAGAAGTAAGAAAGAAGTAAGAAAGAAAGAAGTAAGAAAGAAGTAAGAAAGAAGTAAGAAAGAAGTAAGAAAGAAGTAAGAAAGAAAGAAGTAAGAAAGAAGTAAGAAAGAAGTAAGAATGAAAGAAGAAAGAAAGAAGAAAGAAAGAAGTTAGAAAGAAGTAAGAAAGAAGTAAAAAAGAAGTAAGAAAGAAGTAAGAAAGATAGAAGTAAGAAAGAAGTAAGAAAGAAGAAGAAAGCAAGAAGAAAGCAAGAAGTTAGAAAGAAGTAGGAAAGAAGTAAGAAAGAAGTTAGAAAGAAGTAAGAAAGAAGTAAGAAAGAAGTAAGAAAGAAGTAAGAAAGAAGTAAGAAAGAAGAAAGAAAGAAATAAGAAAGAAGTACGAAAGAAGTCAAAAAGAAATAAGAAAAAGTAAGAAAGAAAGAAGTAAGAAAGAAGTAAGAAAGAAGTAAGAAAGAAGTAAGAAAGAAGTAAGAAAGAAAGAAGAAAGAAGTAAGAAAGAAGTAAGAATGAAAGAAGAAAGAAAGAAGAAAGAAAGAAGTTAGAAAGAAGTAAGAAAGAAGTAAAAAAGAAGTAAGAAAGAAGTAAGAAAGAAAGAAGGAAGAAAGAAGTAAGAAAGAAGTAAGAAAGAAGTAAGAAAGAAGTGAGAAAGAAGTAAGAAAGAAGTAAGAAAGAAGAAAGAAAAAAGTAAGAAAGGAGAAAGAAAGAAGTAAGAAAGAAGTAAGAAAGAAGTAGGAAAGAAGTAAGAAAGAAAGAAGAAAGAAGTAAGAAAGAAGTAAGAAAGAAGTAAGAAAGAAGTAAGAAAGAAGAAAGAAGTAAGAAAGAAGTAAGAAAGAAGTAAGAAAGGAGTAAGAAAGAAGTAAGAAAGAAGTAAGAAAGAAGTAAGAAAGAAGTAAGAAAGAAAGAAGTACGAAAGAAGTACGAAAGAAGTAAGAAAGAAGTAAGAAAGAAAGAAGTAAGAAAGAAGTAAGAAAGAAGTAAGAAAGAAAGAAGAAAGAAAGAAGAAAGAAAGAAGTAAGAAAGAAGTAAGAAAGAAGTAAGAAAGAAAGAAGAAAGAAAGAAGAAAGAAAGAAGTTAGAAAGAAGTAAGAAAGAAGTAAAAAAGAAGTAAGTAAGAAGTAAGAAAGAAAGAAGGAAGAAAGAAGTAAGAAAGAAGAAAGAAAGAAGTAAGAAAGAAGTGAGAAAGAAGTAAGAAAGAAGTAAGAAAGAAGAAAGAAAAAAGTAATAAAGAAGAAAGAAAGAAGTAAGAAAGAAGTAAGAAAGAAGTAAGAAAGAAGTAAGAAAGAAAGAAGAAAGAAGTAAGAAAGAAGTAAGAAAGAAGTAAGAAAGAAGTAAGAAAGAAGAAAGAAGTAAGAAAGAAGTAAGAAAGAAGTAAGAAAGAAGTAAGAAAGAAGTAAGAAAGAAGAAAGAAAGAAGTAAGAAAGAAGTAAGAAAGAAGTAAGAAAGAAGTAAGAAAGAAAGAAGAAAGAAGTAAGAAAGGAGTAAGAAAGAAGTAAGAAAGAAGTAAGAAAGAAGTAAGAAAGAAGTAAGAAAGAAAGGAGTATAAAAGAAGTACAAAAGAAGTAAGAAAGAAAGAAGAAAGAAAGAAGTAAGAAAGAAGTAAGAAAGAAGTGAGAAAGAAAAAAGAAAGAAAGAAGAAAGAAAGAAGAAAGAAAGAAGAAAGGAAGAAGAAAGAAAGAAGTTAGAAAGAAGTAAGAAAGAGGTAAGAAAGAAGTAAGAAAGAAGTTAGAAAGAAGAAAGAAAGAAGAAAGAAAGAAGTTAGAAAGAAGTAAGAAAGAAGTAAAAAAGAAGTAAGAAAGAAGTAAGAAAGAAACAAGGAAGAAAGAAGTAAGAAAGAAGTAAGAAAGAAGTAAGAAAGAAGTGAGAAAGAAGTAAGAAAGAAGTAAGAAAGAAGTAAGAAAGAAGAAAGAAAAAAGTAAGAAAGAAGAAAGAAAGAAGTAAGAAAGAAGTAAGAAAGAAGAAAGAAGTAAGAAAGAAGTAAGAAGGAATGAAGAAAGAAGTAAGAAAGAAGTAAGAAAGAAGTAAGAAAGAAGTAAGAAAGAAAGAAGTAAGAAAGAAGTAAGAAAGAAGTAAGAAAGAAGTAAGAAAGAAGTAAGAAAGAAAGAAGTAAGAAAGATAGAAGTAAGAAAGAAGTAAGAAGAAAGAAGAAAGCAAGAAGAAGAAAGAAGTTAGAAAGAAGTAGGAAAGAAGTAAGAAAGAAGTTAGAAAGAAGTAAGAAAGAAGTAAGAAAGAAGTAAGAAAGAAGTAAGAAAGAAGTAAGAAAGAAGAAAAGAAATAAGAAAGAAGTACGAAACAAGTCAGAAAGAAATAAGAAAGAAAGAAGAAAGAAGTAAGAAAGAAGTAAGAAAGAAGTAAGAAAGAAGTAAGAAAGAAGAAAGAAGTAAGAAAGAAGTAAGAAAGAAGTAAGAAAGAAGAAAGAAAGAAGTAAGAAAGAAGAAAGAAAGAAGTAAGAAAGAAGTAAGAAAGAAGTAAGAAAGAAGTAAGAAAGAAGTAAGAAAGAAGTAAGAAAGAAGTAAGAAAGAAGAAGTAAGAAAGAAGTAAGAAAGAAGTAAGAAAGAAGTAAGAAAGAAGTAAGAAAGAAAGAAGTAAGAAAGAAGTAAGAAAGAAGTAAGAATGAAAGAAGAAAGAAAGAAGAAAGAAAGAAGTTAGAAAGAAGTAAGAAAGAAGTAAAAAAGAAGTAAGAAAGAAGTAAGAAAGATAGAAGTAAGAAAGAAGTAAGAAAGAAAGAAGAAAGCAAGAAGAAAGCAAGAAGTTAGAAAGAAGTAGGAAAGAAGTAAGAAAGAAGTTAGAAAGAAGTAAGAAAGAAGTAAGAAAGAAGTAAGAAAGAAGTAAGAAAGAAGTAAGAAAGAAGAAAGAAAGAAATAAGAAAGAAGTACGAAAGAAGTCAAAAAGAAATAAGAAAAAGTAAGAAAGAAAGAAGTAAGAAAGAAGTAAGAAAGAAGTAAGAAAGAAGTAAGAAAGAAGTAAGAAAGAAAGAAGAAAGAAGTAAGAAAGAAGTAAGAATGAAAGAAGAAAGAAAGAAGAAAGAAAGAAGTTAGAAAGAAGTAAGAAAGAAGTAAAAAAGAAGTAAGAAAGAAGTAAGAAAGAAAGAAGGAAGAAAGAAGTAAGAAAGAAGTAAGAAAGAAGTAAGAAAGAAGTGAGAAAGAAGTAAGAAAGAAGTAAGAAAGAAGAAAGAAAAAAGTAAGAAAGGAGAAAGAAAGAAGTAAGAAAGAAGTAAGAAAGAAGTAGGAAAGAAGTAAGAAAGAAAGAAGAAAGAAGTAAGAAAGAAGTAAGAAAGAAGTAAGAAAGAAGTAAGAAAGAAGAAAGAAGTAAGAAAGAAGTAAGAAGAAGTAAGAAAGAAGAAGAAAGAAGTAAGAAAGAAGAAAGAAAGAAGTAAGAAAGAAGTAAGAAAGAAGTAAGAAAGAAGTAAGAAAGAAAGAAGAAAGAAGTAAGAAAGGAGTAAGAAAGAAGTAAGAAAGAAGTAAGAAAGAAGTAAGAAAGAAGTAAGAAAGAAAGAAGTACGAAAGAAGTACAAAAGAAGTAAGAAAGAAGTAAGAAAGAAAGAAGTAAGAAAGAAGTAAGAAAGAAGTAAGAAGAAAGAAGAAAGAAAGAAGAAAGAAAGAAGTAAAAAAGAAGTAAGAAAGAAGTAAGAAAGAAAGAAGAAAGAAAGAAGAAAGAAAGAAGAAAGGAAGAAGTTAGAAAGAAGTTAGAAAGAAGTAAGAAAGAGGTAAGAAAGAAGTAAGAAAGATGTTAGAAGGAAGTAAGAAAGAAGTAAGAAAGAAGTAAGAAAGAAGTAAGAAAGAAAGAAGTAAGAAAGAAGTAAGAAAGAAAGAAGTAAGAAAGAAGTAAGAAAGAAGTAAGAAAGAAAGAAGTACGAAAGAAGTAAGAAAGAAGTAAGAAAGAAAGAAGTAAGAAAGAAGTAAGAAAGAAAGAAGTAAGAAAGAAGTAAGAAAGAAGTAAGAAAGAAAGAAGAAAGAAAGAAGAGAGAAAGAAGAAAGAAGAAGAAAGAAAGAAGTTAGAAAGAAAGAAGTACGAAAGAAGTACGAAAGAAGTACGAAAGAAGTAAGAAAGAAGTAAGAGAGAAAGAGAAAGAAAGAAGAAAGAAAGAAGAAAGGAAGAAGAAGAAAGAAGTTAGAAAGAAGTAAGAAAGAGGTAAGAAAGAAGTTAGAAAGAAGTAAGAAAGAAGTAAGAAAGAAGTAAGAAAGAAGAAAGAAAGAAGTAAGAAAGAAGAAAGAAAGAAGTAAGAAAGAAGAAAGAAAGAAGTAAGAAAGAAAGAAGAAAGAAGTAAGAAAGAAGTAAGAAAGAAGTAAGAAAGAAGTGAGAAAGAAAAAAGAAAGAAAGAAGAAAGAAGAAAGAAAGAAGAAATGAAGAAGAAAGAAAGAAGTTAGAAAGAAGTAAGAAAGAGGTAAGAAAGAAGTAAGAAAGAAGTTAGAAAGAAGAAAGAAAGAAGAAAGAACGAAGTTAGAAAGAAGTAAGAAAGAAGTAAAAAGAAGTAAGAAAGAAGTAAGAAAGAAAGAAGGAAGAAAGAAGTAAGAAAGAAGTAAGAAAGAAGTAAGAAAGAAGTGAGAAAGAAGTAAGAAAGAGGTAAGAAAAAGTAAGAAAGAAGAAAGAAAAAAAGTAAGAAAGAAGAAAGAAAGAAGTAAGAAAGAAGTAAGAAAGAAAGAAGAAAGAAGTAAGAAAGAAGTAAGAAAGAAGTAAGAAAGAAGTACGAAAGAAGTTAGAAAGAAGTTAGAAAGAATTTAGAAATAAGAAAGAAGAAAGCAAGAAGAAAGGAAGAAAGAAGTAATAAAGAAGTAAGAAAGAAAGAAGAAAGAAGAGAAGAAAAGAAAGAGAGAAGAAAGAGAAGAAAGAAGAGAAGAAAGAAAGAAAAGAAGTAAGATAGAAGAAAGAAGTAAGAAAGAAGTAAGAAGGAATGAAGAAAGAAGTAAGAAAGAAGTAAGAAGAAGTAAGAAAGAAGTAAGAAAGAAAGAAGTAAGAAAGAAGTACGAAAGAAGTAAGAAAGAAGTAAGAAGAAGTAAGAAAGAAAGAAGTAAGAAAGAAGTAAGAAAGAAGTAAGAATGAAAGAAGAAAGAAAGAAGAAAGAAAGAAGTTAGAAAGAAGTAAGAAAGAAGTAAAAAGAAGTAGAAAGAAGTAAGAAAGAAGTAAGAAAGAAGTAAGAAAGATGTAAGAAAGAAAGAAGTAAGAAAGATAGAAGTAAGAAAGAAGTAAGAAAGAAAGAAGAAAGCAAGAAGAAAGAAGAAGTTAGAAGAAGTAGGAAAGAAGTAAGAAGAAGTTAGAAAGAAGTAAGAAAGAAGTAAGAAAGAAGTAAGAAAGAAGTAAGAAAGAAGTAAGAAAGAAGAAAAAAGAAATAAGAAATAGAAGTACGAAAGAAGTCAGAAGAAATAAGAAAAAGTAAGAAAGAAAGAAGTAAGAAAGAAGTAAGAAAGAAGTAAGAATGAAAGAAGAAAGAAAGAAGAAAGAAAGAAGTTAGAAAGAAGTAAGAAAGAAGTAAAAAGAAGTAAGAAAGAAGTAAGAAAGAAAGAAGGAAGAAAGAAGTAAGAAAGTAGTAAGAAAGAAGTAAGAAAGAAGTGAGAAAGAAGTAAGAAAGAAGTAAGAAAGAAGAAAGAAAAAAGTAAGAAAGAAGAAAGAAAGAAGTAAGAAAGAAGTAAGAAAGAAGTAAGAAAGAAGTAAGAAAGAAAGAAGAAAGAGTAAGAAAGAAGTAAGAATGAAAGAAGAAAGAAAGAGAAGAAAGAAGTTAGAAAGAAGTAAGAAAGAAGTAAAAAAGAAGTAAGAAAGAAGTAAGAAAGAAAGAAGGAAGAAAGAAGTAAGAAAGAAGTAAGAAAGAAGTAAGAAAGAAGTGAGAAAAAAGTAAGAAAGAAGTAAGAAAGAAGAAAGAAAAAAGTAAGAAAGAAGAAAGAAAGAAGTAAGAAAGAAGTAAGAAAGAAGTAAGAAAGAAGTAAGAAAGAAAGAAGAAAGAAGTAAGAAAGAAGTAAGAAAGAAGTAAGAAAGAAGTAAGAAAGAAGAAAGAAGTAAGAAAGAAGTAAGAAAGAAGTAAGAAAGAAGAAAGAAAGAAGTAAGAAAGAAGAAAGAAGAAGTAAGAAAGAAGTAAGAAAGAAGTAAGAAAGAAGTAAGAAAGAAGTAAGAAAGAAGTAAGAAAGAAGTAAGAAAGAAAGAAGTAAGAAAGAAGTACGAAAGAAGTAAGAAAGAAGTAAGAAAGAAAGAAGTAAGAAGAAGTAAGAAAGAAGTAAGAATGAAAGAAGAAAGAAAGAAGAAAGAAAGAAGTTAGAAAGAAGTAAGAAAGAAGTAAAAAAGAAGTAAGAAAGAAGTAAGAAAGATAGAAGTAAGAAAGAAGTAAGAAAGAAGTTAGAAAGAAGTAAGAAAGAAGTAAGAAAGAAGTAAGAAAGAAGTAAGAAACAAGTAAGAAAGAAGAAAGAAAGAAATAAGAAAGAAGTACGAAAGAAGTCAAAAAGAAATAAGAAAAAGTCAGAAAGAAAGAAGTAAGAAAGAAGTAAGAAAGAAATAAGAATGAAAGTAGAAAGAATGAAGAAAGAAAGAAGTTAGAAAGAAGTAAGAAGGAAGTAAAAAAGAAGTAAGAAAGTAGTAAGAAAGAAAGAAGAAAGAAAGAAGTAAGAAAGAAGTAAGAAAGAAGTAAGAAAGAAGTAAGAAAGAAAGAAGTAAGAAATAAAGAAGTAAGAAAGAAGTAAGAATGAAAGAAGAAAGAAAGAAGAAAGAAAGAAGTTAGAAAGAAGTAAGAAAGAAGTAAAAAGAAGTAAGAAAGAAGTAAGAAAGAAAGAAGTAAGAAAAAAGTAAGAAAGAAGTAAGAAAGAAGTAAGAAAGAAGTGAGAAAGAAGTAAGAAAGAAGTAAGAAAGAAAGAAGTACAAAAGAAGTACAAAAGAAGTAAGAAAGAAAGAAGAAAGAAAGAAGTAAGAAAGAAGTAAGAAAGAAGTGAGAAAAAAAAAGAAAGAAAGAAGAAAGAAAGAAGAAAGAAGTAAGAAATGAAGAAGAAAGAAAGAAGTTAGAAAGAAGTAAGAAAGAGGTAAGAAAGAAGTAAGAAAGAAGTTAGAAAGAAGAAAGAAAGAAGAAAGAAAGAAGTTAGAAAGAAGTAAGAAAGAAGTAAGAAAGAAGAAAGAAAGATGTAAGAAAGAAAGAAGTAAGAAAGATAGAAGTAAGAAAGAAATAAGAAAGAAAGAAGAAAGCAAGAAGAAAAAAAGAAGTTAGAAAGAAGTAGGAAAGAAGTAAGAAAGAAGTTAGAAAGAAGTAAGAAAGAAGTAAGAAAGAAGTAAGAAAGAAGAAGAAAGAAGTAAGAAAGAAGAAAGAAAGAAGTAAGAAAGAAGTAAGAAAGAAGTAAGAAAGAAGTAAGAAAGAAGTAAGAAAGAAATAAGAAAGAAAGAAGTAAGAAAGAAGTACGAAAGAAGTAAGAAAGAAGTAAGAAAGAAGTAAGAAAGAAAGAAGTAAGAAAGAAGTAAGAAAGAAGTAAGAATGAAAGAAGAAAGAAAGAAGAAAGAAAGAAGTTAGAAAGAAGTAAGAAAGAAGTAAAAAAGAAGTAAGAAAGAAGTAAGAAAGAAGTAAGAAAGAAGAAAGAAAGAAGTAAGAAAGAAGAAAGAAAGAAGTAAGAAAGAAGTGAGAAAGAAGGAAGAAAGAAGTAAGAAAAAGTAAGAAAGAAGAAAGAAAAAAGTAAGAAAGAAGAAAGAAAGAAGTAAGAAAGAAGTAAGAAAGAAAGAAGAAAGAAGTAAGAAAGAAGTAAGAAAGAAGTAAGAAAGAAGTAAGAAAGAAGTAAGAAAGAAGTAAGAAAGAAGTAAGAAAGAAGAAAGAAAGAAGTAAGAAAGAAGAAAGAAAGAAGTAAGAAAGAAGTAAGAAAGAAGTAAGAAAGAAGAAAGAAAGAAGTTAGAAAGAAGTAAGAAAGAAGTAAAAAAGAAGTTAGAAAGAAGTAAGAAAGAAGTAAGAAAGAAGTAAGAAAGATGTAAGAAAGAAAGAAGTAAGAAAGATAGAAGTAAGAAAGAAGTAAGAAAGAAAGAAGAAAGCAAGAAGAAAGAAAGAAGTTAGAAAGAAGTAGGAAAGAAGTAAGAAAGAAGTTAGAAAGAAGTAAGAAAGAAGTAAGAAAGAAGTAAGAAAGTAGTAAGAAACAAGTAAGAAAGAAGAAAGAAAGAAATAAGAAAGAAGTACGAAAGAAGTCAAAAAGAAATAAGAAAAAGTCAGAAAGAAAGAAGTAAGAAAGAAGTAAGAAAGAAGTAAGAATGAAAGTAGAAAGAATGAAGAAAGAAAGAAGTTAGAAAGAAGTAAGAAGGAAGTAAAAAAGAAGTAAGAAAGTAGTAAGAAAGAAAGAAGAAAGAAAGAAGTAAGAAAGAAGTACGAAAGAAGTAAGAAAGAAAGAAGTAAGAAAGAAGTAAGAAAGAAATAGGAAAGAAAGAAGAAAGAAAGAAGAAAAAAGAAGTTATAAAGAAGTAAGAAAGAAGTAAGAAAGAAGTAAGAAAGAAGTAAGAAAGAAATTAGAAAGAAGTAAGAAAGAAGTAAAAAAGAAGTAAGAAAGAAGTAAGAAAGAAAGAAGTAAGAAATAAAGAAGTAAGAAAGAAGTAAGAATGAAAGAAGAAAGAAAGAAGTTATAAAGAAGTAAGAAAGAAGTAAAAAGAAGTAAGAAAGAAGTAAGAAAGAAAGAAGTAAGAAAAAAGTAAGAAAGAAGTAAGAAAGAAGTAAGAAAGAAGTGAGAAAGAAGTAAGAAAGAAGTAAGAAAGAAAGAAGTATAAAAGAAGTACAAAAGAAGTAAGAAAGAAAGAAGAAAGAAAGAAGTAAGAAAGAAGTAAGAAAGAAGTGAGAAAGAAAAAAGAAAGAAAGAAGAAAGAAAGAAGAAAGAAGTAAGAAATGAAGAAGAAAGAAAGAAGTTAGAAAGAAGTAAGAAAGAGGTAAGAAAGAAGTAAGAAAGAAGTTAGAAAGAAGAAAGAAAGAAGAAAGAAAGAAGTTAGAAAGAAGTAAGAAAGAAGTAAGAAAGAAGAAAGAAAGATGTAAGAAAGAAAGAAGTAAGAAAGATAGAAGTAAGAAAGAAGTAAGAAAGAAAGAAGAAAGCAAGAAGAAAAAAAGAAGTTAGAAAGAAGTAGGAAAGAAGTAAGAAAGAAGTTAGAAAGAAGTAAGAAAGAAGTAAGAAAGAAGTAAGAAAGAAGAAAGAAAGAAGTAAGAAAGAAGAAAGAAAGAAGTAAGAAAGAAGTAAGAAAGAAGTAAGAAAGAAGTAAGAAAGAAGTAAGAAAGAAGTAAGAAAGAAAGAAGTAAGAAAGAAGTACGAAAGAAGTACGAAAGAAGTAAGAAAGAAGTAAGAAAGAAAGAAGTAAGAAAGAAGTAAGAAAGAAGTAAGAATGAAAGAAGAAAGAAAGAAGAAAGAAAGAAGTTAGAAAGAAGTAAGAAAGAAGTAAAAAAGAAGTAAGAAAGAAGTAAGAAAGAAGTAAGAAAGAAGAAAGAAAGAAGTAAGAAAGAAGAAAGAAAGAAGTAAGAAAGAAGTGAGAAAGAAGGAAGAAAGAAGTAAGAAAAAGTAAGAAAGAAGAAAGAAAAAAGTAAGAAAGAAGAAAGAAAGAAGTAAGAAAGAAGTAAGAAAGAAAGAAGAAAGAAGTAAGAAAGAAGTAAGAAAGAAGTAAGAAAGAAGTAAGAAAGAAGTAAGAAAGAAGTAAGAAAGAAGTAAGAAAGAAGAAAGAAAGAAGTAAGAAAGAAGAAAGAAAGAAGTAAGAAAGAAGTAAGAAAGAAGTAAGAAAGAAGAAAGAAAGAAGTTAGAAAGAAGTAAGAAAGAAGTAAAAAAGAAGTTAGAAAGAAGTAATAAAGAAGTAAGAAAGAAGTAAGAAAGATGTAAGAAAGAAAGAAGTAAGAAAGATAGAAGTAAGAAAGAAGTAAGAAAGAAAGAAGAAAGCAAGAAGAAAAAAAGAAGTTAGAAAGAAGTAGGAAAGAATTAAGAAAGAAGTAAGAAAGAATTAAGAAAGAAGTAAGAAAGAAGAAAAAAAGAAATAAGAAAGAAGTACGAAAGAAGTCAGAAAGAAATAAGAAAAAGTAAGAAAGAAAGAAGTAAGAAAGAAGAAAGAAAGAAGTAAGAATGAAAGAAGAAAGAAAGAAGAAAGAAAGAAGTTAGAAAGAAGTAAGAAAGAAAGAAGTAAGAAAGAAGTAAGAAAGTAGTAAGAAAGAAGTAAGAAAGAAGTGAGAATGAAGGAAGAAAGAAGTAAGAAAGAAGAAAGAAAAAGGTAAGAAAGAGGAAAGAAAGAAGTAAGAAAGAAGTAAGAAAGAAGTAAGAAAGAAGTAAGAAAGAAAGAAGAAAGAAGTAATAAAGAAGTAAGAATGAAAGAAGAAAGAAAGAAGAAAGAAAGAAGTTAGAAAGAAGTAAGAAAGAAGTAAAAAAGAAGTAAGAAAGAAGAAAGAAAGAAGAAAAAAGAAGTAAGAAAGTAGTAAGAAAGAAGTGAGAAAGAAGTAAGAAAGAAGTAAGAAAGAAGAAAGAAAAAAGTAAGAAAGAAGAAAGAAAGAAGTAAGAAAGAAGTAAGAAAGAAGTAAGAAAGAAGTAAGAAAGAAAGAAGAAAGAAGTAAGAAAGAAGTAAGAAAGAAGTAAGAAGAAGTAAGAAAGAAGAAAGAAGTAAGAAAGAAGTAAGAAAGAAGTAAGAAAGAAGAAAGAAAGAAGTAAGAAAGAAGAAAGAAAGAAGTAAGGAAGAAAGAAGGAAGAAAGAAGTAAGAAAGAAGTAAGAAAGAAGTGAGAAAGAAGAAAGAAGTAAGAAAGAAGAAAGAAAAAAGTAAGAAAGAAGAAAGAAAAAAGTAAGAAAGAAGAAAGAAAGAAGTAAGAAAGAAGTAAGAAAGAAGTAAGAAAGAAGTAAGAAAGAAAGAAGAAAGAAGTAAGAAAGAAGTAAGAATGAAAGAAGAAAGAAAGAAGTAAGAAAGAAGTAAGAAAGAAGTAAGAAAGAAGTGAGAAAGAAGTAAGAAAGAAGTAAGAAAGAAGTAAGAAAGAAGAAAGAAAAAAGTAAGAAAGAAGAAAGAAAGAAGTAAGAAAGAAGTAAGAAAGAAGTAAGAAAGAAAGAAGAAAGAAGTAAGAAAGAAGTAAGAAAGAAGTAAGAAAGAAGTAAGAAAGAAGGAAGAAAGAAGTAAGAAAGAAAGAAGTATAAAAGAAGTACAAAAGAAGTAAGAAAGAAAGAAGAAAGAAAGAAGTAAGAAAGAAGTAAGAAAGAAGTGAGAAAGAAAAAAGAAAGAAAGAAGAAAGAAGAAAGAAAGAAGAAAGAAGTAAGAAATGAAGAAGAAAGAAAGAAGTTAGAAAGAAGTAAGAAAGAGGTAAGAAAGAAGTAAGAAAGAAGTTAGAAAGAAGAAAGAAAGAAGAAAGAAAGAAGTTAGAAAGAAGTAAGAAAGAAGTAAAAAAGAAGTAAGAAAGAAGTAAGAAAGAAAGAAGGAAGAAAGAAGTAAGAAAGAAGTAAGAAAGAAGTAAGAAAGAAGTGAGAAAGAAGTAAGAAAGAAGTAAGAAAGAAAGAAGAAAGCAAGAAGAAAAAAAGAAGTTAGAAAGAAGTAGGAAAGAAGTAAGAAAGAAGTTAGAAAGAAGTAAGAAAGAAGTAAGAAAGAAGTAAGAAAGAATTAAGAAAGAAGTAAGAAAGAAGAAAAAAAGAAATAAGAAAGAAGTACGAAAGAAGTCAGAAAGAAATAAGAAAAAGTAAGAAAGAAAGAAGTAAGAAAGAAGTAAGAAAGAAGTAAGAATGAAAGAAGAAAGAAAGAAGAAAGAAAGAAGTTAGAAAGAAGTAAGAAAGAAAGAAGGAAGAAAGAAGTAAGAAAGTAGTAAGAAAGAAGTGAGAAAGAAGTAAGAAAGAAGTAAGAAAGAAGAAAGAAAAAAGTAAGAAAGAAGAAAGAAAGAAGTAAGAAAGAAGTAAGAAATAAGTAAGAAAGAAGTAAGAAAGAAAGAAGAAAGAAGTAAGAAAGAAGTAAGAATGAAAGAAGAAAGAAAGAAGAAAGAAAGAAGTTAGAAAGAAGTAAGAAAGAAGTAAAAAAGAAGTAAGAAAGAAGTAAGAAAGAAAGAAGGGAGAAAGAAGTAAGAAAGAAGTAAGAAAGAAGTAAGAAAGAAGTGAGAAAGAAGTAAGAAAGAAGTAAGAAAGAAGAAAGAAAGAAGTAAGAAAGAAGTAAGAAAGAAGTAAGAAAGAAGTAAGAAAGAAGTAAGAAAGAAGTAAGAAAGAAAGAAGAAAGAAGTAAGAAAGAAGTAAGAAAGAAGTAAGAAAGAAGTAAGAAAGAAGAAAGAAGTAAGAAAGAAGTAAGAAAGAAGTAAGAAAGAAGAAAGAAAGAAGTAAGAAAGAAGAAAGAAAGAAGTAAGAAAGAAGTAAGAAAAAAGTAAGAAAGAAGTAAGAAAGAAGTAAGAAAGAAGTAAGAAAGAAAGAAGTAAGAAAGAAGTACGAAAGAAGTAAGAAAGAAGTAAGAAAGAAGTAAGAAAGAAAGAAGTAAGAAAGAAGTAAGAAAGAAGTAAGAATGAAAGAAGAAAGAAAGAAGAAAGAAAGAAGTTAGAAAGAAGTAAGAAAGTAGTAAAAAAGAAGTAAGAAAGAAGTAAGAAAGAAGTAAGAAAGAAGTAAGAAAGAAGAAAGAAAGAAGTAAGAAAGAAGAAAGAAAGAAGTAAGAAAGAAGTGAGAAAGAAGTAAGAAAGAAGTAAGAAAAAGTAAGAAAGAAGTAAGAAAGAAGTAAGAAAGAAGTTAGAAAGAAGTTAGAAAGAATTTAGAAATAAGAAAGAAAGAAGAAAGCAAGAAGAAAGGAAGAAAGAAGTAATAAAGAAGTAAGAAAGAAAGAAGAAAGAAAGAAGAAAGAAAAAAGAAAGAGAGAAAAGAGAGAAGAAAGAAAGAAGAAAGAAAGAAGTAAGAAAGAAGTAAGATAGAAGAAAGAAGTAAGAAAGAAGTAAGAAGGAATGAAGAAAGAAGTAAGAAAGAAGTAAGAAAGAAGTAAGAAAGAAGTAAGAAAGAAAGAAGTAAGAAAGAAGTACGAAAGAAGTAAGAAAGAAGTAAGAAAGAAGTAAGAAAGAAAGAAGTGAGAAAGAAGTAAGAAAGAAGTAAGAATGAAAGAAGAAAGAAAGAAGAAAGAAAGAAGTTAGAAAGAAGTAAGAAAGAAGTAAAAAAGAAGTTAGAAAGAAGTAAGAAAGAAGTAAGAAAGAAGTAAGAAAGATGTAAGAAAGAAAGAAGTAAGAAAGATAGAAGTAAGAAAGAAGTAAGAAAGAAAGAAGAAAGCAAGAAGAAAAAAAGAAGTTAGAAAGAAGTAGGAAAGAAGTAAGAAAGAAGTTAGAAAGAAGTAAGAAAGAAGTAAGAAAGAAGTAAGAAAGAATTAAGAAAGAAGTAAGAAAGAAGAAAAAAAGAAATAAGAAAGAAGTACGAAAGAAGTCAGAAAGAAATAAGAAAAAGTAAGAAAGAAAGAAGTAAGAAAGAAGTAAGAAAGAAGTAAGAATGAAAGAAGAAAGAAAGAAGAAAGAAAGAAGTTAGAAAGAAGTAAGAAAGAAAGAAGGAAGAAAGAAGTAAGAAAGTAGTAAGAAAGAAGTAAGAAAGAAGTGAGAAAGAAGTAAGAAAGAAGTAAGAAAGAAGAAAGAAAAAAGTAAGAAATAAGAAAGAAAGAAGTAAGAAAGAAGTAAGAAAGAAGTAAGAAAGAAGTAAGAAAGAAAGAAGAAAGAAGTAAGAAAGAAGTAAGAATGAAAGAAGAAAGAAAGAAGAAAGAAAGAAGTTAGAAAGAAGTAAGAAAGAAGTAAAAAAGAAGTAAGAAAGAAGTAAGAAAGAAAGAAGGAAGAAAGAAGTAAGAAAGAAGTAAGAAAGAAGTAAGAAAGAAGTGAGAAAGAAGTAAGAAAGAAGAAAGAAAGAAGAAAGAAAAAAGTAAGAAAGAAGAAAGAAAGAAGTAAGAAAGAAGTAAGAAAGAAGTAAGAAAGAAGTAAGAAAGAAAGAAGAAAGAAGTAAGAAAGAAGTAAGAAAGAAGTAAGAAAGAAGTAAGAAAGAAGAAAGAAGTAAGAAAGAAGTAAGAAAGAAGTAAGAAAGAAGAAAGAAAGAAGTAAGAAAGAAGAAAGAAAGAAGTAAGAAAGAAGTAAGAAAGAAGTAAGAAAGAAGTAAGAAAGAAAGAAGTAAGAAAGAAGTATGAAAGAAGTAAGAAAGAAGTAAGAAAGAAGTAAGAAAGAAAGAAGTAAGAAAGAAGTAAGAAAGAAGTAAGAATGAAAGAAGAAAGAAAGAAGAAAGAAAGAAGTTAGAAAGAAGTAAGAAAGAAGTAAAAAAGAAGTAAGAAAGAAGTAAGAAAGATAGAAGTAAGAAAGAAGTAAGAAAGAAAGAAGAAAGCAAGAAGAAAGAAAGAAGTTAGAAAGAAGTAGGAAAGATGTAAGAAAGAAGTTAGAAAGAAGTAAGAAAGAAGTAAGAAAGAAGTAAGAAAGAAGTAAGAAAGAAGTGAGAAAGAAGAAAGAAAGAAATAAGAAACAAGTACGAAAGAAGTCAAAAAGAAATAAGAAAAAGTAATAAAGAAAGAAGTAAGAAAGAAGTAAGAAAGAAGTAAGAAAGAAGTAAGAAAGAAAGAAGAAAGAAGTAAGAAAGAAGTAAGAAAGAAGTAAGAAAGAAGAAAGAAAGAAGTAAGAAAGAAGAAAGAAAGAAGTAAGAAAGAAGTAAGAAAGAAGTAAGAAAGAAGTAAGAAAGAAAGAAGAGAGAAGTAAGAAAGGAGTAAGAAAGAAGTAAGAAAGAATTAAGAAAGAATAAGAAAGAAGTAAGAAAGAATGAAGTACGAAAGAAGTACGAAAGAAGTAAGAAAGAAGTATGAAAGAAAGAAGTAAGAAAGAAGTAAGAAAGAAGTAAGAAAGAAAGAAGAAAGAAGAAAGAAAGAAGTAAGAAAGAAGTAAGAAAGAAGTAAGAAAGAAAGAAGAAAGAAAGAAGAAAGAAAGAAGAAAGAAAGAAGAAAGAAAGAAGAAAGGAAGAAGAAAGAAAGAAGTTAGAAAGAAGTAAGAAAGAGGTAAGAAAGAAGTTAGAAAGAAGTAAGAAAGAAGTAAGAAAGAAGTAAGAAAGAAGAAAGAAAGAAGTAAGAAAGAAGAAAGAAAGAAGTAAGAAAGAAGAAAGAAAGAAGTAATAAAGAAGTAAGAAAGAAAGAAGAAAGAAGTAAGAAAGAAGTAAGAAAGAAGTAAGAAAGAAGTAAGAAAGAAAGAAGTAAGAAAGAAAGAAGTAAGAAACAAGTACGAAAGAAGTAAGAAAGAAAGAAGTAAGAAAGAAGTAAGAAAGAAATAGGAAAGAAAGAAGAAAGAAAGAAGAAAAAAGAAGTTAGAAAGAAGTAAGAAAGAAGTAAGAAAGATATAGGAAAGAAAGAAGAAAGAAAGAAGAAAAAAGAAGTTAGAAAGAATTAAGAAAGAAGTAAGAAAGAAGTAGGAAAGAAGTAAGAAAGAAGAAAGAAAGAAGTAAGAAAGAAAGAAGTAAGAAAGAAGAAAGAAAGAAGAAAAAAGAAGTAAGAAAGAAGTAAGAAAGAAGAAAGAAAGAATTAAGAAAGAAGAAAGAAAGAAGTAAGAAACATGTAAGAAAGAAGTAACAAAGAAGTAAGAAAGAAGAAAGAAAGATGTAAGAAAGAAGTAAGAGAGAAAGAAGTACGAAAGAAGTAAGAAAGAAGTAAGAAATAAAGAAGTAAGAAAGAAAGAAGTAAGAAATAAGTAAGAAAGAAGTAAGAAAGAAAGGAGAAAGAAAGAAGAAAGAAAGAAGAAAAAAGAAGTAAGAAAGAAGTAAGAAAGAAGTAAGAAAAAAGTAGGAAAGAAGTAGGAAAGAAGTAAGAAAGAATTTAGAAAGAAGTAAGAAAGAGGTAAGAAAGAAGTTAGAAAGAAGTAAGAAAGAAGTAAGAAAGAAGTAAGAAAGAAGTTAGAAAGAAGTTAGAAAGAATTTAGAAATAAGAAAGAAAGAAGAAAGGAAAAAGAAAGAAAGAAAGAAGTAAGAAATAAGTAAGAAAGAAGTAAGAAAGAAAGAAGAAAGAAAGAAGAAAGAAAGAAGGAAGAGAGAAGAAAGAGAGAAGAAAGAAAGAAGAAGGAAAGAATTAAGAAAGAAGAAAGAAAGAAGTAAGAAAGATGTAAGAAAGAAGTAAGAAAGAAGTAAGAAAGAAGTAAGAAAGAAGAAAGAAAGAAGTAAGAAAGAAAGAAGAACGAAAGAAGTAAGAAAGAAGTAAGAAAGAAGTAAGATAGAAAGAAGTAAGAAAGAAAGAAGAAAGAAAGAAGAAAGAAAGAAGAGAAAAGAAGTAAGAAAGAAGTAAGAAAGAAGAAAGAAAGAAGAAAGAAAGAATTAGGAAAGAACAAAGAAAGAAGTAAGAAAGATGTTAGAAAGAAGTAAGAAAGAAGTAAGAAAGAAAGAAGAAAGAAGTAAGAAAGAAGTACGAAAGAAGTAAGAAAGAAGTAAGAAAGAAGTAAGAAAGAAGAAAGAAAGAAGTTAGAAAGAATTTAGAAATAAGAAAGAAAGAAGAAAGCAAGAAGAAAGAAAGAAAGAAGTAAGAAAGAAAGAAGAAAGAAAGAATAAAGAAAGAAGAAAGAGAGAAGAAAGAGAGAAGAAAGAAAGAAGAAAGAAAGAAGTAAGAAAGAAGTAAGAAAGAAGTAAGAATGAAGTAAGAAAGAAGTAAGAAGGAATGAAGAAAGAAGTAAGAAAGAAGTAAGAAAGAAGTAAGAAAGAAGTAAGAAAGAAAGAAAGAAGAAAGAAGTAAGAAAGAAGTCAGAAAGAAGTAAGAAAGAAGTAAGAAAGAAGTAAGAAAGAAGTAAGAAATAAGTAAGAAAGAAGTAAGAAAGAAAGAAGAAAGAAAGATGAAAGAAAGAAGAAAAGGGAAGTTAGAAAGAAGTAAGAAAGAAGTAAGAAAGAAGTGAGAAAGAAGAAAGAAAGAAATAAGAAACAAGTACGAAAGAAGTCAAAAAGAAATAAGAAAAAGTAATAAAGAAAGAAGTAAGAAAGAAGTAAGAAAGAAGTAAGAAAGAAGTAAGAAAGAAAGAAGAAAGAAGTAAGAAAGAAGTAAGAAAGAAGAAAGAAAGAAGTAAGAAAGAAGAAAGAAAGAAGTAAGAAAGAAGTAAGAAAGAAGTAAGAAAGAAGTAAGAAAGAAAGAAGAGAGAAGTAAGAAAGGAGTAAGAAAGAAGTAAGAAAGAATTAAGAAAGAATAAGAAAGAAGTAAGAAAGAATGAAGTACGAAAGAAGTACGAAAGAAGTAAGAAAGAAGTATGAAAGAAAGAAGTAAGAAAGAAGTAAGAAAGAAGTAAGAAAGAAAGAAGAAAGAAGAAAGAAAGAAGTAAGAAAGAAGTAAGAAAGAAGTAAGAAAGAAAGAAGAAAGAAAGAAGAAAGAAAGAAGAAAGAAAGAAGAAAGAAAGAAGAAAGGAAGAAGAAAGAAAGAAGTTAGAAAGAAGTAAGAAAGAGGTAAGAAAGAAGTTAGAAAGAAGTAAGAAAGAAGTAAGAAAGAAGTAAGAAAGAAGAAAGAAAGAAGTAAGAAAGAAGAAAGAAAGAAGTAAGAAAGAAGAAAGAAAGAAGTAATAAAGAAGTAAGAAAGAAAGAAGAAAGAAGTAAGAAAGAAGTAAGAAAGAAGTAAGAAAGAAGTAAGAAAGAAAGAAGTAAGAAAGAAAGAAGTAAGAAACAAGTACGAAAGAAGTAAGAAAGAAAGAAGTAAGAAAGAAGTAAGAAAGAAATAGGAAAGAAAGAAGAAAGAAAGAAGAAAAAAGAAGTTAGAAAGAAGTAAGAAAGAAGTAAGAAAGATATAGGAAAGAAAGAAGAAAGAAAGAAGAAAAAAGAAGTTAGAAAGAATTAAGAAAGAAGTAAGAAAGAAGTAGGAAAGAAGTAAGAAAGAAGAAAGAAAGAAGTAAGAAAGAAAGAAGTAAGAAAGAAGAAAGAAAGAAGAAAAAAGAAGTAAGAAAGAAGTAAGAAAGAAGAAAGAAAGAATTAAGAAAGAAGAAAGAAAGAAGTAAGAAACATGTAAGAAAGAAGTAACAAAGAAGTAAGAAAGAAGTAAGAAAGATGTAAGAAAGAAGTAAGAGAGAAAGAAGTACGAAAGAAGTAAGAAAGAAGTAAGAAATAAAGAAGTAAGAAAGAAAGAAGTAAGAAATAAGTAAGAAAGAAGTAAGAAAGAAAGGAGAAAGAAAGAAGAAAGAAAGAAGAAAAAAGAAGTAAGAAAGAAGTAAGAAAGAAGTAAGAAAGAAGTAGGAAAGAAGTAGGAAAGAAGTAAGAAAGAATTTAGAAAGAAGTAAGAAAGAGGTAAGAAAGAAGTTAGAAAGAAGTAAGAAAGAAGTAAGAAAGAAGTAAGAAAGAAGTTAGAAAGAAGTTAGAAAGAATTTAGAAATAAGAAAGAAAGAAGAAAGGAAAAAGAAAGAAAGAAAGAAGTAAGAAATAAGTAAGAAAGAAGTAAGAAAGAAAGAAGAAAGAAAGAAGAAAGAAAGAAGGAAGAGAGAAGAAAGAGAGAAGAAAGAAAGAAGAAAGAAAGAATTAAGAAAGAAGAAAGAAAGAAGTAAGAAAGATGTAAGAAAGAAGTAAGAAAGAAGTAAGAAAGAAGTAAGAAAGAAGAAAGAAAGAAGTAAGAAAGAAAGAAGAACGAAAGAAGTAAGAAAGAAGTAAGAAAGAAGTAAGATAGAAAGAAGTAAGAAAGAAAGAAGAAAGAAAGAAGAAAGAAAGAAGAGAAAAGAAGTAAGAAAGAAGTAAGAAAGAAGAAAGAAAGAAGAAAGAAAGAATTAGGAAAGAACAAAGAAAGAAGTAAGAAAGATGTTAGAAAGAAGTAAGAAAGAAGTAAGAAAGAAAGAAGAAAGAAGTAAGAAAGAAGTACGAAAGAAGTAAGAAAGAAGTAAGAAAGAAGTAAGAAAGAAGAAAGAAAGAAGTTAGAAAGAATTTAGAAATAAGAAAGAAAGAAGAAAGCAAGAAGAAAGAAAGAAAGAAGTAAGAAAGAAAGAAGAAAGAAAGAATAAAGAAAGAAGAAAGAGAGAAGAAAGAGAGAAGAAAGAAAGAAGAAAGAAAGAAGTAAGAAAGAAGTAAGAAAGAAGTAAGAATGAAGTAAGAAAGAAGTAAGAAGGAATGAAGAAAGAAGTAAGAAAGAAGTAAGAAAGAAGTAAGAAAGAAGTAAGAAAGAAAGAAAGAAGAAAGAAGTAAGAAAGAAGTCAGAAAGAAGTAAGAAAGAAGTAAGAAAGAAGTAAGAAAGAAGTAAGAAATAAGTAAGAAAGAAGTAAGAAAGAAAGAAGAAAGAAAGATGAAAGAAAGAAGAAAAGGGAAGTTAGAAAGAAGTAAGAAAGAAGTAAGAAAGAAGTAAGAAAGAAGTAAGAAAGAAGTAAGAAAGAAGAAAGAAAGAATTAAGAAAGGAGAAAGAAAGAAGTAAGAAAGATATAAGAAAGACGTAAGAAAGAAGTAAGAAAGAAGTAAGAAAGAAAGAAGAAAGAAGTAAGAAAGAAGTACGAAAGAAGTAAGAAAGAAGTAAGAAAGAAGTCAGAAAGAAGTAAGAAAGAAGTCAGAAAGAAGTAAGAAAGAAGTATGAAAGAAGTAAGAAAGAAAGAAGAAAGAAAGAAGAAAGAAAGAAGAAAGAAAGAAGTTAGAAGGAAGTAAGAAATAAGTAAGAAAGAAGTAAGAAAGGAGTTAGAAAGGAGTAAGAATGAAGTAAGAAATATGTTAGAAAGAAGTAAGAAAGAAGTAAAAAAGAAGTAAGAAAGAAGTAAGAAAGAAAGAAGAAAGAAAGAAGAAAGAAAGAAGTTAGAAAGAATTAAGAAAGAAGTAAGAAAGAAAGAAGAAAGAAAGAAGAAAGAAGTAAGAAAGAAGTAAGAAAGAAGTAAGAAAGAAGTAAGACAGAAGAAAGAAAGAAGTAAGAAAGAAGAAAGAAAGAAGAAAGAAAGAAGTAAGAAAGAAGTAAGAAAGAAGAAAGAAAGAAGTAAGAAAGAAAGAAGTAGGAAAGAAGTAAGAAAGAAAGAAGAAAGCAAGAGGAAAGAAAGAAGTTAGAAAGAAGTAGGAAAGAAGTAAGAAGGAATGAAGAAAGAACTAAGAAAGAAAGAGGAAAGAAGTCAGAAAGAAGTAAGAAAGAAGGAAGAAGTAAGAAAGAAGAAAGAAAGAAGTAGAAAGGAGAAAGAAAGAAGTAAGAAAGAAGAAAGGAAGAAGTAAGAAAGAAGTAAGAAAGAAAGAAGAAAGAAGTAAGAAAGAAGTAAAAAGAAGTAAGAAAGAAGTTAGAAAGAAGTAAGAAAGAAGTAAAAAAGAAGTAAGAAAGAAGTAAGAAAGAAAGAAGTAAGAAAGAAGTAAGAAAAAAAGAAGTAAGAAAGAAGTAAGAATGAAAGAAGAAAGAAAGAAGAAAGAAAGAATTTAGAAAGAAGTAAGAAAGAAGTAAAAAAGAAGTAAGAAAGAAGTAAGAAAGAAAGAAGTAAGAAAGAAGTAAGAAAGAATTTAGAAAGAAGTAAGAAAGAGGTAAGAAAGAAGTTAGAAAGAAGTAAGAAAGAAGTGAGAAATAAGTAAGAAAGAAGTTAGAAAGAAGTTAGAATGAATTTAGAAATAAGAAAGAAAGAAGAAAGCAAGAAGAAAGGAAGAAAGAAGTAATAAAGAAGTAAGAAAGAAAGAAGAAAGAAAGAAGAAAGAAAAAAGAAAGAGAGAAGAAAGAGAGAAGAAAGAAAGAAGAAAGAAAGAAGTAAGAAAGAAGTAAGATAGAAGAAAGAAGTAAGAAAGAAGTAAGAAGGAATGAAGAAAGAAGTAAGAAAGAAGTAAGAAAGAAGTAAGAACGAAGTAAGAAAGAAGTAAGAAAGAAAGAAGTAAGAAAGAAGTACGAAAGAAGTAAGAAAGAAGTAAGAAAGAAAGAAGTAAGAAAGAAGTAAGAAAGAAGTAAGAATGAAAGAAGAAAGAAAGAAGAAAGAAAGAAGTTAGAAAGAAGTAAGAAAGAAGTAAAAAAGAAGTTAGAAAGAAGTAAGGAAGAAGTAAGAAAGAAGTAAGAAAGGTGTAAGAAAGAAAGAAGTAAGAAAGATAGAAGTAAGAAAGAAGTAGGAAAGAAAGAAGAAAGCAAGAAGAAAGAAAGAAGTTAGAAAGAAGTAGGAAAGAAGTAAGAAAGAAGTTAGAAAGAAGTAAGAAAGAAGTAAGAAAGAAGTAAGAAAGAATTAAGAAAGAAGTAAGAAAGAAGAAAAAAAGAAATAAGAAAGAAGTACGAAAGAAGTCAGAAAGAAATAAGAAAAAGTAAGAAAGAAAGAAGTAAGAAAGAAGTAAGAAAGAAGTAAGAATGAAAGAAGAAAGAAAGAAGAAAGAAAGAAGTTAGAAAGAAGTAAGAAAGAAGTAAAAAAGAAGTAAGAAAGAAGTAAGAAAGAAAGTAGGAAGAAAGAAGTAAGAAAGAAGTAAGAAAGAAGTAAGAAAGAAGTAAGAAAGAAGTGATAAAGAAGTAAGAAAGAAGTAAGAAAGAAGAAAGAAAAAAGTAAGAAAGAAGAAAGAAAGAAGTAAGAAAGAAGTAAGAAAGAAGTAAGAAAGAAGTAAGAAAGAAAGAAGACAGAAGTAAGAAAGAAGTAAGAAAGAAGTAAGAAAGAAGTAAGAAAGAAGAAAGAAGTAAGAAAGAATTAAGAAAGAAGTAAGAAAGAAGAAAGAAAGAAGTAAGAAAGAAGAAAGAAAGAAGTAAGAAAGAAGTAAGAAAGAAGTAAGAAAGAAGTAAGAAAGAAGTAAGAAAGAAGTAAGAAAGAAGTAAGAAAGAAATAAGAAAGAAAGAAGTAAGAAAGAAGTACGAAAGAAGTAAGAAAGAAGTAAGAAAGAAGTAAGAAAGAAAGAAGTAAGAAAGAAGAAAGAAGTAAGAATGAAAGAAGAAAGAAAGAAGAAAGAACGAAGTTAGAAAGAAGTAAGAAAGAAGTAAAAAAGAAGTAAGAAAGAAGTAAGAAAGATAGAAGTAAGAAAGAAGTAAGAAAGAAAGAAGAAAGCAAGAAGAAAGAAAGAAGTTAGACAGAAGTAGGAAAGAAGTAAGAAAGAAGTTAGAAAGAAGTAAGAAAGAAGTAAGAAAGAAGTAAGAAAGAAGTAAGAAAGAAGTAAGAAGGAAGAAAGAAAGAAATAAGAAAGAAGTACGAAAGAAGTCGAAAAGAAATAAGAAAAAGTAAGAAAGAAAGAAGTAAGAAAGAAGTAAGAAAGAAGAATGAAAGTAGAAAGAATGAAGAAAGAAAGAAGTTAGAAAGAAGTAAGAAAGAAGTAAAAAAGAAGTAAGAAAGAAGTAAGAAAGAAAGAAGGAAGAAAGAAGTAAGAAAGAAGTAAGAAAGAAGTAAGAAAGAAGTGAGAAAGAAGTAAGAAAGAAGTAAGAAAGAAGAAAGAAAAAAGTAAGAAAGAAGAAAGAAAGAAGTAAGAAAGAAGTAAGAAAGAAGTAAGAAAGAAGTAAGAAAGAAAGAAGAAAGAAGTAAGAAAGAAGTAAGAATGAAAGAAGAAAGAAAGAAGAAAGAAAGAAGTTAGAAAGAAGTAAGAAAGAAGTAAAAAAGAAGTAAGAAAGAAGTAAGAAAGAAAGAAGGAAGAAAGAAGTAAGAAAGAAGTAAGAAAGAAGTAAGAAAGAAGTGAGAAAGAAGTAAGAAAGAAGTAAGAAAGAAGAAAGAAAAAAGTAAGAAAGAAGAAAGAAAGAAGTAAGAAAGAAGTAAGAAAAAAGTAAGAAAGAAGTAAGAAAGAAAGAAGAAAGAAGTAAGAAAGAAGTAAGAAAGAAGTAAGAAAGAAGAAAGAAAGAAGTAAGAAAGAAGAAAGAAAGAAGTAAGAAAGAAGTAAGAAAGAAGTAAGAAAGAAGTAAGAAAGAGAGAAGAAAGAAGTAAGAAAGGAGTAAGAAAGAAGTAAGAAAGAAGTAAGAAAGAAGTAAGAAAGAAAGAAGTACGAAAGAAGTACGAAAGAAGTAAGAAAGAAGTATGAAAGAAAGAAGTAAGAAAGAAGAAAGAAAGAAGTAAGAAAGAAGTAAGAAAGAAAGAAGAAAGAAGAAAGAAAGAAGTAAGAAAGAAGTAAGAAAGAAGTAAGAAATAAAGAAGAAAGAAAGAAGAAAGAAAGAAGAAAGGAAGAAGTTAGAAAGAAGTTAGAAAGAAGTAAGAAAGAGGTAAGAAAGAAGTAAGAAAGATGTTAGAAGGAAGTAAGAAAGAAGTAAGAAAGAAGTAAGAAAGAAGTAAGAAAGAAAGAAGTAAGAAAGAAGTAAGAAAGAAAGAAGTAAGAAAGAAGTAAGAAAGAAGTAAGAAAGAAAGAAGTACGAAAGAAGTAAGAAAGAAGTAAGAAAGAAAGAAGTAAGAAAGAAGTAAGAAAGAAAGAAGTAAGAAAGAAGTAAGAAAGAAGTAAGAAAGAAAGAAGAAAGAAAGAAGAGAGAAAGAAGAAAGGAAGAAGAAAGAAAGAAGTTAGAAAGAAAGAAGTACGAAAGAAGTACGAATGAAGTACGAAAGAAGTAAGAAAGAAGTAAGAAAGAAAGAAGAAAGAAAGAAGAAAGAAAGAAGAAAGGAAGAAGAAAGAAAGAAGTTAGAAAGAAGTAAGAAAGAGGTAAGAAAGAAGTTAGAAAGAAGTAAGAAAGAAGTAAGAAAGAAGTAAGAAAGAAGAAAGAAAGAAGTAAGAAAGAAGAAAGAAAGAAGTAAGAAAGAAGAAAGAAAGAAGTAAGAAAGAAAGAAGAAAGAAGTAAGAAAGAAGTAAGAAAGAAGTAAGAAAGAAGTAAGAAAGAAAGAAGTAAGAAAGAAAGAAGTAAGAAAGAAGTACGAAAGAAGTAAGAAAGAAAGAAGTAAGAAAGAAGTAAGAAAGAAATAGGAAAGAAAGAAGAAAGAAAGAAGAAAAAAGAAGTTAGAAAGATGTAAGAAAGAAGTAGGAAAGAAGTAAGAAAGAAGAAAGAAAGAAGTAAGAAAGAAGTAAGAAAGAAGTAAGAAAGAAGTAAGAAAGAAGTAAGAAAGAAAGAAGTAAGAAAGAAGTAAGAAAGAAGTAAGAATGAAAGAAGAAAGAAAGAAGAAAGAAAGAAGTTAGAAAGAAGTAAGAAAGAAGTAAAAAAGAAGTAAGAAAGAAGTAAGAAAGATAGAAGTAAGAAAGAAGTAAGAAAGAAAGAAGAAAGCAAGAAGAAAGCAAGAAGTTAGAAAGAAAGAAGAAAGAAAGAAGAAAGAAAGAAGAAAAAAGAAGTAAGAAAGAAGTAAGAAAGAAGTAAGAAAGAAGTAGGAAAGAAGTAGGAAAGAAGTAAGAAAGAATTTAGAAAGAAGTAAGAAAGAGGTAAGAAAGAAGTTAGAAAGAAGTAAGAAAGAAGTAAGAAAGAAGTAAGAAAGAAGTTAGAAAGAAGTTAGAAAGAATTTAGAAATAAGAAAGAAAGAAGAAAGGAAAAAGAAAGAAAGAAAGAAGTAAGAAATAAGTAAGAAAGAAGTAAGAAAGAAAGAAGAAAGAAAGAAGAAAGAAAGAAGGAAGAGAGAAGAAAGAGAGAAGAAAGAAAGAAGAAAAAAGAAGTAAGAAAGAAGTAAGAAAGAAGAAAGAAAGAATTAAGAAAGAAGAAAGAAAGAAGTAAGAAAGATGTAAGAAAGAAGTAAGAAAGAAGTAAGAAAGAAGTAAGAAAGAAGAAAGAAAGAAGTAAGAAAGAAAGAAGTAAGAACGAAGTAAGAAAGAAAGAAGAAAGAAAGAAGAAAGAAAGAAGAAAAAAGAAGTAAGAAAGAAGTAAGAAAGAAGTAAGAAAGAAGAAAGAAAGAATTAAGAAAGAACAAAGAAAGAAGTAAGAAAGATGTTAGAAAGAAGTAAGAAAGAAGTAAGAAAGAAAGAAGAAAGAAGTAAGAAAGAAGTACGAAAGAAGTAAGAAAGAAGTAAGAAAGAAGCAAGAAAGAAGAAAGAAAGAAGTTAGAAAGAATTTAGAAATAAGAAAGAAAGAAGAAAGCAAGAAGAAAGAAAGAAAGAAGTAAGAAAGAAAGAAGAAAGAAAGAAGAAAGAAAGAAGAAAGAGAGAAGAAAGAGAGAAGAAAGAAAGAAGAAAGAAAGAAGTAATAAAGAAGTAAGAAAGAAGTAAGAATGAAGAAAGAAAGAAGTAAGAAGGAATGAAGAAAGAAGTAAGAAAGAAGTAAGAAAGAAGTAAGAAAGAAGTAAGAAAGAAAGAAGAAAGAAGTAAGAAAGAAGTCAGAAAGAAGTAAGAAAGAAGTAAGAAAGAAGTAAGAAAGAAGTAAGAAATAATTAAGAAAGAAGTAAGAAAGAAAGAAGAAAGAAAGATGAAAGAAAGAAGAAAAGGGAAGTTAGAAAGAAGTAAGAAAGAAGTAAGAAAGAAGTAAGAAAGAACTAAGAAAGAAGTAAGAAAGAAGAAAGAAAGAAGTAAGAAAGAAAGAAGTAAGAAAGAAGAAAGAAAGAAGTAAGAAAGAAGTAAGAAAGAAGAATGAAAAAGAAAGAAAGAAGTAAGAAAGAAGTAAGAAAGAAGTAAGAAAGAAGAAAGAAAGAATTAAGAAAGAAGAAAGAAAGAAGTAAGAAAGATGTAAGAAAGACGTAAGAAAGAAGTAAGAAAGAAGTAAGAAAGAAAGAAGAAAGAAGTAAGAAAGAAGTACGAAAGAAGTAAGAAAGAAGTAAGAAAGAAAGAAGAAAGAAGTAAGAAAGAAGTCAGAAAGAAGTAAGAAAGAAGTATGAAAGAAGTAAGAAAGAAAGAAGAAAGAAAGAAGAAAGAAAGAAGAAAGAAAGAAGTTAGAAAGAAGAAAGCAAGAAGAAAGAAAGAAGTTAGAAAGAAGTAGGAAAGAAGTAAGAAGGAATGAAGAAAGAAATAAGAAAGAAAGAAGAAAGAAGTCAGAAAGAAGTAAGAAAGAAGGAAGAAGTAAGAAAGAAGAAAGAAAGAAGTAGAAAGAAGAAAGAAAGAAGTAAGAAAGAAGAAAGAAAGAAGTATGAAAGAAGTAAGAAAGAAAGAAAAAGAAGTAAGAAAGAAGTAAGAAAGAAGTAAGAAAGAAGTAAGAAAGAAAGAAGTAAGAAAGAAATACGAAAGAAGTAAGAAAGAAGTAAGAAAGAAGTTAGAAAGAAGTAAGAAAGAAGTAAAAAAGAAGTAAGAAAGAAGTAAGAAAGAAAGAAGTAAGAAAGAATTAAGAAAGAAAGAAGTAAGAAAGAAGTAAGAATGAAAGAAGAAAGAAAGAAGTTAGAAAGAAGTAAGAAAGAAGTAAAAAAGAAGTAAGAAAGAAGTAAGAAAGAAAGAAGTAAGAAAGAAGTAAGAAAGAAAGAAGTAAGAAAGAAGTAAGAATGAAAGAAGAAAGAAAGAAGTTAGAAAGAAGTAGGAAAGAAGTAAGAAAGAAGTTAGAAAGAAGTAAGAAAGAAGTAAGAAAGAAGTAAGAAAGAAGTAAGAAAGAAGTTAGAAAGAAGTTAGAAAGAATTTAGAAATAAGAAAGAAAGAAGAAAGCAAGAAGAAAGGAAGAAAGAAGTAAGAAAGAAGTAAGAAAGAAAGAAGAAAGAAAGAAGAAAGAAAAAAGAAAGAGATAAGAAAGAGAGAAGAAAGAAAGAAGAAAGAAAGAAGTAAGAAAGAAGTAAGAAAGAAGTAAGAAAGAAGTAAGAAAGAAAGAAGTAAGAAAGAAGTACGAAAGAAGTAAGAAAGAAGTAAGAAAGAAGTAAGAAAGAAAGAAGTAAGAAAGAAGTAAGAAAGAAGTAAGAATGAAAGAAGAAAGAAAGAAGAAAGAAAGAAGTTAGAAAGAAGTAAGAAAGAAGTAAGAAAGAAAGAAGAAAGCAAGAAGAAAGAAAGAAGTAAGAATGAAAGAAGAAAGAAGTAAGAAAGAAAGAAGTAAGAAAGAAGTAAGAAAGAAGTAAGAAAGAAAGAAGAAAGCAAGAAGAAAGAAAGAAGTTAGAAAGAAGTAGGAAAGAAGTAAGAAAGAAGTTAGAAAGAAGTAAGAAAGAAGTAAGAAAGAAGTAAGAAAGAAGTAAGAAAGAAGAAAAAAAGAAATAAGAAAGAAGTACGAAAGAAGTCAGAAAGAAATAAGAAAAAGTAAGAAAGAAAGAAGTAAGAAAGAAGTAAGAATGAAAGAAGAAAGAAAGAAGAAAGAAAGAAGTTAGAAAGAAGTAAGAAAGAAGTAAAAAAGAAGTAAGAAAGAAGTAAGAAAGAAAGAAGGAAGAAAGAAGTAAGAAAGAAGTAAGAAAGAAGTAAGAAAGAAGTGAGAAAGAAGTAAGAAAGAAGTAAGAAAGAAGAAAGAAAAAAGTAAGAAAGAAGAAAGAAAGAAGTATGAAAGAAGTAAGAAAGAAGCAAGAAAGAAGTAAGAAAGAAAGAAGAAAGAAGTAAGAAAGAAGTAAGAAAGAAGTAAGAAAGAAGAAAGAAGTAAGAAAGAAATAAGAAAGAAGTAAGAAAGAAGAAAGAAACAAGTAAGAAAGAAGAAAGAAAGAAGTAAGAAAGAAGTAAGAAAGAAGTAAGAAAGAAGTAAGAAAGAAAGAAGAAAGAAGTAAGAAAGTAGTAAGAAAGAAGTAAGAAAGAAAGAAGAAAGAAAGAAGAAAGAAAGAAGTAAGAAAGAAGTAAGAAAGAAGTAAGAAAGAAAGAAGGAAGAAAGATGAAAGAAAGAAGAAAGGAAGAAGAAAGAAAGAAGTTAGAAAGAAGTAAGAAAGAGGTAAGAAAGAAGTAAGAAAGAAGTTAGAAAGAAGTAAGAAAGAAGTAAGAAAGAATTTAGAAAGAAGAAAGAACGAAGTGAGAAAGAAGTAAGAAAGAAAGAAGAAAGAAGTAAGAAAGAAGTAAGAAAGAAGTAAGAAAGAAGTAAGAAATAAAGAAGTAAGAAAGAAAGAAGTAAGAAAGAAGTACGAAAGAAGTAAGAAAGAAAGAAGTAAGAAAGAAGTAAGAAAGAAGTAGAAAGAAAGAAGAAAGAAAGAAGTAAGAAAGAAGAAAGAAAGAAGTAAGAAAGAAGAATGAAAGAAGTAAGAAAGAAGTAAGAAAGAAAGGAGAAAGAAGTAAGAAGGAAGTAAGAAAGAAGTAAAAAAGAAGTAAGAAAGAAGTAAGAAAGAAGTAAGAAAGAAGTAAGAAAGAAAGAAGTAAGAAAGAAGTAAGAAAGAAGTAAGAAAGAAAGAAGAAAGCAAGAAGAAAGAAAGAAGTTAGAAAGAAGTAAGAAAGAAGTAAGAAACAAGTAAGAAAGAAGTAAGAAAGAAGTAAGAAAGAAGTAAGAAAGAAGAAAGAAAGAATTAAGAAAGAAGTACGAATGAAGTAAGAAAGAAGTAAGAAAGAAGTAAGAAAGAAAGAAGTAAGAAAGAAGTAAGAAAGAAGTAAGAATGCAAGAAGAAAGAAAGAAGAAAGAAAGAAGTTAGAAAGAAGTAAGAAAGAAGTAAAAAAGAAGAAAGAAGTAAGAAAGAAAGAAGTAAGAAAGAAGTAAGAAAGAAGTAAGAAAGAAAGAAGAAAGCAAGAAGAAAGAAAGAAGTTAGAAAGAAGTAAGAAAGAAGTAAGAAAGAAGTAAGAAAGAAGTAAGAAAGAAAGAAGTACGAAAGAAGTATGAAAGAGGTAAGAAAGAAAGAAGAAAGAAAGATGAAAGGAAGAAGAAAGGAAGAAGAAAGAAAGAAGAAAGAGAGAAGAAAGAGAGAAGAAAGAGAGAAGAAAGAAAGAAGAAAGAAGGAAGTAAGAAAGAAGTAAGA
Source organism: Columba livia (assembly GCF_036013475.1). Classification (NCBI taxonomy): domain Eukaryota; kingdom Metazoa; phylum Chordata; class Aves; order Columbiformes; family Columbidae; genus Columba; species Columba livia. The sequence goes on from NW_027043035.1 coordinate 647,965, forward strand.
AAGAAGAAAGAAAGAAGTAAGAAAGAAGTAAGAAAGAAGTAAGAAAGAAGTAAGAAAGAATGAAGAAAGAAGTAATAAAGAAAGAAGAAAGAAGTCAGAAAGAAGTAAGAAATAAGTTAGAAAGAAGTAAGAAATAAGTAAGAACGAAGTAAGAAAGAAGTAAGAAAGACAGAAGTAAGAAAGAAGTAAGAAAGAAGTACGAAAGAAGTAAGAAAGAAGTAAGAAAGAAGTAAGAAAGAAAGAAGTAATAAAGAAGTAAGAAAGAAGTAACAATGAAAGAAGAAAGAAAGAAGAAAGAAAGAAGTTAGAAAGAAGTAAGAAAGAAGTAAAAAAGAAGTAAGAAAGAAGTAAGAAAGAAAGAAGTAAGAAAGAAGTAAGAAAGAAGTAAGAAAGAAAGAAGAAAGCAAGAAGAAAGAAAGAAGTTAGAAAGAAGTAAGAAAGAAGTAAGAAAGAAGTTAGAAGTAAGAAAGAAGTAAGAAAGAAGTAAGAAAGAAGTAAGAAAGAAAGAAGAAAGAAGTAAGAAAGAAGTAAGAAAGACGTAAGAAAGAAGTAAGAAAGAAGTAAGAAAGAAGTAAGAAAGAAAGAAGAAAGAAGTGAGAAAGAAGTAAGAGAGAAGTAAGAAAGAAGAAAGAAAGAAGTAAGAAAGAAGTAAGAAAGAAGTAAGAAAGAAGTAAGAAAGAAGTAAGAAAGAAAGAAGTAAGAAAGAAGTAAGAAAGAAGTAAGAATGAAAGAAGAAAGAAAGAAGAAAGAAAGAAGTTAGAAAGAAGTAAGAAAGAAGTAAAAAAGAAGAAAGAAGTAAGAAAGAAAGAAGTAAGAAAGAAGTAAGAGAGAAGTAAGAAAGAAAGAAGAAAGCAAGAAGAAAGAAAGAAGTTAGAAAGAAGTGAGAAAGAAGTAAGAAAGAAGTAAGAAAGAAGTAAGAAAGAAGTAAGAAAGAAAGAAGAAAGAAAGAAGAAAGAAGGAAGAAAGAAGAAAGAAGTACGAAAGAAGTAAGAAAGAAGTACGAAAGAAGTAAGAAAGAAGTAAGAAAGAAGTAAGAAAGAAAGAAGAAAGAAGTAAGAAAGAAGTAAGAAAGAAGTAAGAAAGAAAGAAGAAAGCAAGAAGAAAGAAAGAAGTTAGAAAGAAGTAGGAAAGAAGTAAGAAAGAAGTTAGAAAGAAGTAAGAAAGAAGTAAGAAAGAAGTAAGAAAGAAGTAAGAAAGAAGAAAAAAAGAAATAAGAAAGAAGTACGAAAGAAGTCAGAAAGAAATAAGAAAAAGTAAGAAAGAAAGAAGTAAGAAAGAAGTAAGAATGAAAGAAGAAAGAAAGAAGAAAGAAAGAAGTTAGAAAGAAGTAAGAAAGAAGTAAAAAGAAGTAAGAAAGAAGTAAGAAAGAAAGAAGGAAGAAAGAAGTAAGAAAGAAGTAAGAAAGAAGTAAGAAAGAAGTGAGAAAGAAGTAAGAAAGAAGTAAGAAAGAAGAAAGAAAAAAGTAAGAAAGAAGAAAGAAAGAAGTATGAAAGAAGTAAGAAAGAAGCAAGAAAGAAGTAAGAAAGAAAGAAGAAAGAAGTAAGAAAGAAGTAAGAAAGAAGTAAGAAAGAAGAAAGAAGTAAGAAAGAAATAAGAAAGAAGTAAGAAAGAAGAAAGAAAGAAGTAAGAAAGAAGAAAGAAAGAAGTAAGAAAGAAGTAAGAAAGAAGTAAGAAAGAAGTAAGAAAGAAAGAAGAAAGAAGTAAGAAAGTAGTAAGAAAGAAGTAAGAAAGAAAGAAGAAAGAAAGAAGAAAGAAAGAAGTAAGAAAGAAGTAAGAAAGAAGTAAGAAAGAAAGAAGGAAGAAAGATGAAAGAAAGAAGAAAGGAAGAAGAAAGAAAGAAGTTAGAAAGAAGTAAGAAAGAGGTAAGAAAGAAGTAAGAAAGAAGTTAGAAAGAAGTAAGAAAGAAGTAAGAAAGAATTTAGAAAGAAGAAAGAACGAAGTAAGAAAGAAGTAAGAAAGAAAGAAGAAAGAAGTAAGAAAGAAGTAAGAAAGAAGTAAGAAAGAAGTAAGAAATAAAGAAGTAAGAAAGAAAGAAGTAAGAAAGAAGTACGAAAGAAGTAAGAAAGAAAGAAGTAAGAAAGAAGTAAGAAAGAAGTAGAAAGAAAGAAGAAAGAAAGAAGTAAGAAAGAAGAAAGAAAGAAGTAAGAAAGAAGAATGAAAGAAGTAAGAAAGAAGTAAGAAAGAAAGGAGAAAGAAGTAAGAAGGAAGTAAGAAAGAAGTAAAAAAGAAGTAAGAAAGAAGTAAGAAAGAAGTAAGAAAGAAGTAAGAAAGAAAGAAGTAAGAAAGAAGTAAGAAAGAAGTAAGAAAGAAAGAAGAAAGCAAGAAGAAAGAAAGAAGTTAGAAAGAAGTAAGAAAGAAGTAAGAAACAAGTAAGAAAGAAGTAAGAAAGAAGTAAGAAAGAAGTAAGAAAGAAGAAAGAAAGAATTAAGAAAGAAGTACGAATGAAGTAAGAAAGAAGTAAGAAAGAAGTAAGAAAGAAAGAAGTAAGAAAGAAGTAAGAAAGAAGTAAGAATGCAAGAAGAAAGAAAGAAGAAAGAAAGAAGAAAGAAAGAAGTTAGAAAGAAGTAAGAAAGAAGTAAAAAAGAAGAAAGAAGTAAGAAAGAAAGAAGTAAGAAAGAAGTAAGAAAGAAGTAAGAAAGAAAGAAGAAAGCAAGAAGAAAGAAAGAAGTTAGAAAGAAGTAAGAAAGAAGTAAGAAAGAAGTAAGAAAGAAGTAAGAAAGAAAGAAGTACGAAAGAAGTATGAAAGAAGTAAGAAAGAAAGAAGAAAGAAAGATGAAAGGAAGAAGAAAGGAAGAAGAAAGAAAGAAGAAAGAGAGAAGAAAGAGAGAAGAAAGAGAGAAGAAAGAAAGAAGAAAGAAGGAAGTAAGAAAGAAGTAAGAAAGAAGAAAGAAAGAAGTAAGAAAGAAGTAAGAAAGAAGTAAGAAAGAAGTAAGAAAGAATGAAGAAAGAAGTAATAAAGAAAGAAGAAAGAAGTCAGAAAGAAGTAAGAAATAAGTTAGAAAGAAGTAAGAAATAAGTAAGAACGAAGTAAGAAAGAAGTAAGAAAGACAGAAGTAAGAAAGAAGTAAGAAAGAAGTACGAAAGAAGTAAGAAAGAAATAAGAAAGAAGTAAGAAAGAAAGAAATAATAAAGAAGTAAGAAAGAGTTAACAATGAAAGAAGAAAGAAAGAAGAAAGAAAGAAGTTAGAAAGAAGTAAGAAAGAAGTAAAAAAGAAGTAAGAAAGAAGTAAGAAAGAAAGAAGTAAGAAAGAAGTAAGAAAGAAGTAAGAAAGAAAGAAGAAAGCAAGAAGAAAGAAAGAAGTTAGAAAGAAGTGAGAAAGAAGTTAGAAGTAAGAAAGAAGTAAGAAAGAAGTAAGAAAGAAGTAAGAAAGAAAGAAGAAAGAAGTAAGAAAGAAGTAAGAAAGACGTAAGAAAGAAGTAAGAAAGAAGTAAGAAAGAAGTAAGAAAGAAAGAAGAAAGAAGTGAGAAAGAAGTAAGAGAGAAGTAAGAAAGAAGAAAGAAAGAAGTAAGAAAGAAGTAAGAAAGAAGTAAGAAAGAAGTAAGAAAGAAGTAAGAAAGAAAGAAGTAAGAAAGAAATAAGAAAGAAGTAAGAATGAAAGAAGAAAGAAAGAAGAAAGAAAGAAGTTAGAAAGAAGTAAGAAAGAAGTAAAAAAGAAGAAAGAAGTAAGAAAGAAAGAAGTAAGAAAGAAGTAAGAGAGAAGTAAGAAAGAAAGAAGAAAGCAAGAAGAAAGAAAGAAGTTAGAAAGAAGTGAGAAAGAAGTAAGAAAGAAGTAAGAAAGAAGTAAGAAAGAAGTAAGAAAGAAAGAAGAAAGAAAGAAGAAAGTAGGAAGAAAGAAGAAAGAAGTACGAAAGAAGTAAGAAAGAAGTAAGAAAGAAGTAAGAAAGAAGTAAGAAAGAAGTAAGAAAGAAAGAAGAAAGAAGTAAGAAAGAAGTAAGAAAGAAGTAAGAAAGAAGTAAGAAAGAAAGAAGTACGAAAGAAGTATGAAAGAAGTAAGAAAGAAGTAAGAAAGAAAGAAGTAAGAAAGAAGTAAGAAAGAATTAAGAAAGAAAGAAGAAAGAAAGATGAAAGAAAGAAGAAAGGAAGAAGAAAGAAAGAAGTTAGAAAGAAGTAAGAAAGAGGTAAGAAAGAAGTAAGAAAGAAGTTAGAAAGAAGTAAGAAAGAAGTAAGAAAGAAGTTAGAAAGAAGAAAGAACGAAGTAAGAAAGAAGTAAGAAAGAAAGAAGAAAGAAGTAAGAAAGAAGTAAGAAAGAAGTAAGAAAGAAGTAAGAAATAAAGAAGTAAGAAAGAAAGAAGTAAGAAAGAAGTAAGAAAGAAGTAGAAAGAAAGAAGAAAGAAAGAAGTAAGAAAGAAGAAAGAAAGAAGTAAGAAAGAAGAATGAAAGAAGTAAGAAAGAAGTAAGAAAGGAAGAAGAAAGCAAGAAGAAAGAAAGAAGTTAGAAAGAAGTAAGAAAGAAGTAAGAAAGAAAGAAGTAAGAAAGAAGAAAGAAAGAAATAAGAAAGAAGTACGAAAGAAGTCAGAAAGAAATAAGAAAAAGTAAGAAAGAAAGAAGTAAGAAAGAAGTAAGAAAGAAGTAAGAATGAAAGAAGAAAGAAAGAAGAACGAAAGAAGTTAGAAAGAAGTAAGAAAGAAGTAAAAAAGAAGTAAGAAAGAAGTAAGAAAGAAAGAAGGAAGAAAGAAGTAAGAAAGAAGTAAGAAAGAAGTAAGAAAGAAGAAAGAAAAAAGTAAGAAAGAAGAAAGATAGAAGTAAGAAAGAAGTAAGAAAGAAGTAAGAAAGAAAGAAGAAAGAAGAAAGAAGTAAGAAAGAAGTAAGAAAGAAGAAAGAAGAAAGAAGTAAGAAAGAAGTAAGAAAGAAGAAAGAAAGAAGTAAGAAAGAAGAAAGAAAGAAGTAAGAAAGAAGTAAGAAAGAAGTAAGAAAGAAGTAAGAAAGAAAGAAGACAGAAGTAAGAAAGTAGTAAGAAAGAAGTAAGAAAGAAGTAAGAGAGAAGTAAGAAAGAAGTAAGAAAGAAAGAAGTACGAAAGAAGTACGAAAGAAGTAAGAAAGTAGTAAGAAAGAAAGAAGTAAGAAAGAAATAAGAAAGAAGTAAGAAAGAAAGAAGAAAGAAAGAAGAAAGAAAGAAGTAAGAAAGAAGTAAGAAAGAAGTAAGAAAGAAAGAAGAAAGAAAGATGAAAGAAAGAAGAAAGGAAGAAAAAAGAAAGAAGTTAGAAATAAGTAAGAAAGAGGTAAGAAAGAAGTAAGAAAGAAGTTAGAAAGAAGAAAGAATGAAGTAAGAAAGAAGTAAGAAAGAAAGAAGGAAGAAGTAAGAAAGAAGTAAGAAAGAAGTAAGAAATAAAGAAGTAAGAAAGAAAGAAGTAAGAAAGAAGTACGAAAGAAGTAAGAAAGAAGTAAGCAAGAAGAAAGAAAGAAAGAAGTAAGAAAGAAGTAAGAAAGAAGTAAGAAAGAAAGAAGGAAGCAAGAAGAAAGAAAGAAGTTAGAAAGAAGTAAGAAAGAAGTAAGAAAGAAGTTAGAAAGAAGTAAGAAAGAAGTAAGAAAGAAGTAAGAAAGAAGAAAGAAAGAATTAAGAAAGAAGTACGAATGAAGTAAGAAAGAAGTAAGAAAGAAGTAAGAAAGAAAGAAGTAAGAAAGAAGTAAGAAAGAAGTAAGAATGAAAGAAGAAAGAAAGAAGAAAGAAAGAAGTTAGAAAAAAGTAAGAAAGAAGTAAAAAAGAAGAAAGAAGTAAGAAAGAAAGAAGTAAGAAAGAAGTAAGAAAGAAGTAAGAAAGAAAGAAGAAACAAGAAGAAAGAAAGAAGTTAGAAAGAAGTAAGAAAGAAGTAAGAAAGAAGTAAGAAAGAAGTAAGAAAGAAAGAAGAAAGAAAGGAGAAAGAAGGTAGAAAGAAGAAAGAAGTACGAAAGAAGTAAGAAAGAAGTAAGAAAGAAGTAAGAAAGAAGTAAGAAAGAAGTAAGAAAGAAAGAAGTACGAAAGAAGTATGAAAGAAGTAAGAAAGAAAGAAGAAAGAAAGATGAAAGGAAGAAGAAAGGAAGAAGAAAGAAAGAAGAAAGAGAGAAGAAAGAGAGAAGAAAGAGAGAAGAAAGAAAGAAGAAAGAAGGAAGTAAGAAAGAAGTAAGAAAGAAGAAAGAAAGAAGTAAGAAAGAAGTAAGAAAGAAGTAAGAAAGAAGTAAGAAAGAATGAAGAAAGAAGTAATAAAGAAAGAAGAAAGAAGTCAGAAAGAAGTAAGAAATAAGTTAGAAAGAAGTAAGAAATAAGTAAGAACGAAGTAAGAAAGAAGTAAGAAAGACAGAAGTAAGAAAGAAGTAAGAAAGAAGTACGAAAGAAGTAAGAAAGAAGTAAGAAAGAAGTAAGAAAGAAAGAAGTAATAAAGAAGTAAGAAAGAAGTAACAATGAAAGAAGAAAGAAAGAAGAAAGAAAGAAGTTAGAAAGAAGTAAGAAAGAAGTAAAAAAGAAGTAACAAAGAAGTAAGAAAGAAAGAAGTAAGAAAGAAGTAAGAAAGAAGTAAGAAAGAAAGAAGAAAGCAAGAAGAAAGAAAGAAGTTAGAAAGAAGTAAGAAAGAAGTAAGAAAGAAGTTAGAAGTAAGAAAGAAGTAAGAAAGAAGTAAGAAAGAAAGAAGAAAGAAGTAAGAAAGAAGTAAGAAAGACGTAAGAAAGAAGTAAGAAAGAAGTTAGAAAGTAGAAAGAAAGAATTAAGAAAGAAGAAAGAAAGAAGTAAGAAAGAAGTAAGAAAGAAGTAAGAAAGAAAGAAGAAAGAAGTGAGAAAGAAGTAAGAGAGAAGTAAGAAAGAAGAAAGAAAGAAGTAAGAAAGAAGTACGAAAGAAGTAAGAAAGAAGTAAGAAAGAAGTAAGAAAGAAAGAAGTAAGAAAGAAGTAAGAAAGAAGTAAGAATGAAAGAAGAAAGAAAGAAGAAAGAAAGAAGTTAGAAAGAAGTAAGAAAGAAGTAAAAAAGAAGAAAGAAGTAAGAAAGAAAGAAGTAAGAAAGAAGTAAGAAAGAAGTAAGAAAGAAAGAAGAAAGCAAGAAGAAAGAAAGAAGTTAGAAAGAAGTGAGAAAGAAGTAAGAAAGAAGTAAGAAAGAAGTAAGAAAGAAGTAAGAAAGAAAGAAGAAAGAAAGAAGAAAGAAGGAAGAAAGAAGAAAGAAGCACGAAAGAAGTAAGAAAGAAGTAAGAAAGAAGTACGAAAGAAGTATGAAAGAAGTAAGAAAGAAGTAAGAAAGAAAGAAGTAAGAAAGAAGTAAGAAAGAAGTAAGAAAGAAAGAAGAAAGAAAGAAGAAAGAAAGAAGTAAGAAAGAAGTAAGAAAGAATTAAGAAAGAAAGAAGAAAGAAAGATGAAAGAATGAAGAAAGGAAGAAGAAAGAAAGAAGTTAGAAAGAAGTAAGAAAGAGGTAAGAAAGAAGTAAGAAAGAAGTTAGAAAAAAGTAAGAAAGAAGAAAGAAAGAAAGAAGTACGAAAGAAGTAAGAAAGAAGTAAGAAAGAAAGAAGTAAGAAAGAAGTAAGAAAGAAAGAAGAAAGAAAGAAGAAAGAAAGAAGAAAAAAGAAGTAAGAAAGAAGTAAGAAAGAAGTAAGAAAGAAGAAATAAAGAATTAAGAAAGAACAAAGAAAGAAGTAAGAAAGATGTTAGAAAGAAGTAAGAAAGAAGTAAGAAAGAAAGAAGAAAGAAGTAAGAAAGAAGTACGAAAGAAGTAAGAAAGAAGTAAGAAAGAAGTAAGAAAGAAGAAAGAAAGAAGTTAGAAAGAATTTAGAAATAAGAAAGAAAGAAGAAAGCAAGAAGAAAGAAAGAAAGAAGTAAGAAAGAAAGAAGAAAGAAAGAAGAAAGAAAGAAGAAAGAGAGAAGAAAGAGAGAAGAAAGAAAGAAGAAAGAAAGAAGTAAGAAAGAAGTAAGAAAGAAGTAAGAATGAAGTAAGAAAGAAGTAAGAAGGAATGAAGAAAGAAGTAAGAAAGAAGTAAGAAAGAAGTAAGAAAGAAGTAAGAAAGAAAGAAGAAAGAAGTAAGAAAGAAGTCAGAAAGAAGTAAGAAAGAAGTAAGAAAGAAGTAAGAAAGAAGTAAGAAATAAGTAAGAAAGAAGTAAGAAAGAAAGAAGAAAGAAAGATGAAAGAAAGAAGAAAAGGGAAGTTAGAAAGAAGTAAGAAAGAAGTAAGAAAGAAGTAAGAAAGAACTAAGAAAGAAGTAAGAAAGAACAAAGAAAGAAATAAGAAAGAAAGAAGTAAGAAAGAAGAAAGAAAGAAGAAAAAAAGAAGTAAGAAAGAAGTAAGAAAGAAGTAAGAAAGAGGAAAGAAAGAATTAAGAAAGAAGAAAGAAAGAAGTAAGAAAGATGTAAGAAAGACGTAAGAAAGAAGTAAGAAAGAAGTAAGAAAGAAAGAAGAAAGAAGTAAGAAAGAAGTACGAAAGAAGTAAGAAAGAAGTAAGAAAGAAAGAAGAAAGAAGTAAGAAAGAAGTCAGAAAGAAGTAAGAAAGAAGTATGAAAGAAGTAAGAAAGAAAGAAGAAAGAAAGAAGAAAGAAAGAAGAAAGAAAGAAGTTAGAAAGAAGTAAGAAATAAGTAAGAAAGAAGTAAGAAAGGAGTTAGAAAGGAGTAAGAATGAAGTAAGAAATAAGTTAGAAAGAAGTAAGAAAGAAGTAAAAAAGAAGTAAGAAAGAAGTAAGAAAGAAAGAAGTTAGAAAGAAGTAAGAAAGAAGTAAGAAAGAAGTTAGAAGTAAGAAAGAAGTAAGAAAGAAGTAAGAAAGAAGTAAGAAAGAAAGAAGAAAGAAGTAAGAAAGAAGTAAGAAAGACGTAAGAAAGAAGTAAGAAAGAAGTTAGAAAGTAGAAAGAAAAGATTAAGAAAGAAGAAAGAAAGAAGAAAGAAGTAAGAAAGAAGTAAGAAAGAAGTAAGAAAGAAAGAAGAAAGAAGTGAGAAAGAAGCAAGAAAGAAGTAAGAAAGAAGAAAGAAAGAAGTAAGAAAGAAGTACGAAAGAAGTAAGAAAGAAGTAAGAAAGAAGTTAGAAAGAAGTAAGAAAGAAGTAAAAAAGAAGAAAGAAGTAAGAAAGAAAGAAGTAAGAAAGAAGTAAGAAAGAAGTAAGAAAGAAAGAAGAAAGCAAGAAGAAAGAAAGAAGTAAGAAAGGAGTTAGAAAGAAGTTAGAAAGAATTAAGAAAGAAGTAAGAAAGAAGTAAGAAAGAAAGAAGAAAGAAGTAAGAAAGAAGTAAGAAAGAAGTAAGAAAGAAGTAAGAAAGAAGTAAGAAAGAAAGAAGTACGAAAGAGTATGAAAGAATTAAGAAAGAAGTAAGAAGGAAAGAAGTAAGAAAGAAGTAAGAAAGAAGTAAGAAAGAAAGAAGAAAGAAAGAAGAAAGAAAGAAGTAAGAAAGAAGTACGAAAGAAGTCAGAAAGAAATAAGAAAAAGTAAGAAAGAAAGAAGTAAGAAAGAAGTAAGAAAGAAGTAAGAATGAAAGAAGAAAGAAAGAAGAACGAAAGAAGTTAGAAAGAAGTAAGAAAGAAGTAAAAAAGAAGTAAGAAAGAAGTAAGAAAGAAAGAAGGAAGAAAGAAGTAAGAAAGAAGTAAGAAAGAAGTAAGAAAGAAGTGAGAAAGAAGTAAGAAAGAACTAAGAAAGAAGAAAGAAAAAAGTAAGAAAGAAGAAAGATAGAAGTAAGAAAGAAGTAAGAAAGAAGTAAGAAAGAAGTAAGAAAGAAAGAAGAAAGAAGAAAGAAGAAAGAAGTAAGAAAGAAGTAAGAAAGAAGAAAGAAGTAAGAAAGAAGTAAGAAAGAAGTAAGAAAGAAGAAAGAAAAAAGTAAGAAAGAAGAAAGAAAGAAGTAAGAAAGAAGTAAGAAAGAAGTAAGAAAGAAGTAAGAAAGAAAGAAGACAGAAGTAAGAAAGTAGTAAGAAAGAAGTAAGAAAGAAGTAAGAGAGAAGTAAGAAAGAAGTAAGAAAGAAAGAAGTACGAAAGAAGTACGAAAGAAGTAAGAAAGTTGTAAGAAAGAAAGAAGTAAGAAAGAAATAAGAAAGAAGTAAGAAAGAAAGAAGAAAGAAAGAAGAAAGAAAGAAGTAAGAAAGAAGTAAGAAAGAAGTAAGAAAGAAGTACGAAAGAAGTAAGAAAGAAGTAAGAAAGAAGTAAGAAAGAAAGAAGTAATAAAGAAGTAAGAAAGAAGTAACAATGAAAGAAGAAAGAAGAAAGAAAGAAGTTAGAAAGAAGTAAGAAAGAAGTAAAAAAGAAGTAACAAAGAAGTAAGAAAGAAAGAAGTAAGAAAGAAGTAAGAAAGAAGTAAGAAAGAAAGAAGAAAGCAAGAAGAAAGAAAGAAGTAAGAAAGATGAAAGAAAGAAGAAAGGAAGAAGAAAGAAAGAAGTTAGAAAGAAGTAAGAAAGAGGTAAGAAAGAAGTAAGAAAGAAGTTAGAAAGAAGAAAGAACGAAGTAAGAAAGAAGTAAGAAAGAAAGAAGAAAGAAGTAAGAAAGAAGTAAGAAAGAAGTAAGAAAGAAGTAACAAATAAAGAAGTAAGAAATAAAGAAGTAAGAAAGAAGTACGAAAGAAGTAAGAAAGAAGTAAGCAAGAAGAAAGAAAGAAAGAAGTAAGAAAGAAGTAAGAAAGAAGTAAGAAAGAAAGAAGGAAGCAAGAAGAAAGAAAGAAGTTAGAAAGAAGTAAGAAAGAAGTAAGAAAGAAGTTAGAAAGAAGTAAGAAAGAAGTAAGAAAGAAGAAAGAAAGAATTAAGAAAGAAGTACGAATGAAGTAAGAAAGAAGTAAGAAAGAAGTAAGAAAGAAAAAAGTAAGAAAGAAGTAAGAAAGAAGTAAGAAAGAAAGAAGAAAAAAGAAGAAAGAAGTTAGAAAGAAGTAAGAAAGAAGTAAGAAAGAAGTAAGAAAGAAAGAAGTACGAAAGAAGTATGAAAGAATTAAGAAAGAAGTAAGAAAGAAAGAAGAAAGAAGTAAGAAAGAAGTAAGAAAGAAAGAAGAAAGAAAGAAGAAAGAAAGACGTAAGAAAGAAGTAAGAAAGAAGTAATAAAGAAAGAAGAAAGAAAGATGAAAGAAAGAAGAAAGGAAGAAGAAAGAAAGAAGAAAGAGAGAAGAAAGAGAGAAGAAAGAGAGAAGAAAGAAAGAAGAAAGAAGGAAGTAAGAAAGAAGTATGAAAGAAGAAAGAAAGAAGTAAGAAAGAAGTAAGAAAGAAGTAAGAAAGAAGTAAGAAAGAAGTAAGAAAGAATGAAGAAAGAAGTAATAAAGAAAGAAGAAAGAAGTCAGAAAGAAGTAAGAAATAAGTTAGAAAGAAGTAAGAAATAAGTAAGAACGAAGTAAGAAAGAAGTAAGAAAGACAGAAGTAAGAAAGAAGTAAGAAAGAAGTACGAAAGAAGTAAGAAAGAAGTAAGAAAGAAGTAAGAAAGAAAGAAGTAAGAAAGAAGTAAGAAAGAAGTAACAATGAAAGAAGAAAGAAAGAAGAAAGAAAGAAGTTAGAAAGAAGTAAAAAAGAAGTAAAAAAGAAGTAAGAAAGAAGTAAGAAAGAAAGAAGTAAGAAAGAAGTAAGAAAGAAGTAAGAAAGAAAGAAGAAAGCAAGAAGAAAGAAAGAAGTTAGAAAGAAGTAAGAAAGAAGTAAGAAAGAAGTAAGAAAGAAAGAAGAAAGAAGTAAGAAATAAGTAAGAAAGACGTAAGAAAGAAGTAAGAAAGAAGTAAGAAAGAAAGAAGAAAGAAGTGAGAAAGAAGTAAGAGAGAAGTAAGAAAGAAGAAAGAAAGAAGTAAGAAAGAAGTAAGAAAGAAGTAAGAAAGAAGTAAGAAAGAAGTAAGAAAGAAAGAAGTAAGAAAGAAGTAAGAAAGAAGTAAGAATGAAAGAAGAAAGAAAGAAGAAAGAAAGAAGTTAGAAAGAAGTAAGAAAGAAGTAAAAAAGAAGAAAGAAGTAAGAAAGAAATAAGTAAGAAAGAAGTAAGAAAGAAGTAAGAAAGAAAGAAGAAAGCAAGAAGAAAGAAAGAAGTTAGAAAGAAGTGAGAAAGAAGTAAGAAAGAAGAAAGAAAGAAGTAAGAAAGAAGAATGAAAGAAGTAAGAAAGAAGTAAGAAAGAAAGGAGAAAGAAGTAAGAAGGAAGTAAGAAAGAAGTAAAAAAGAAGTAAGAAAGAAGTAAGAAAGAAGTAAGAAAGAAGTAAGAAAGAAAGAAGTAAGAAAGAAGTAAGAAAGAAGTAAGAAAGAAAGAAGAAAGCAAGAAGAAAGAAAGAAGTTAGAAAGAAGTAAGAAAGAAGTAAGAAACAAGTAAGAAAGAAGTAAGAAAGAAGTAAGAAAGAAGTAAGAAAGAAGAAAGAAAGAATTAAGAAAGAAGTACGAATGAAGTAAGAAAGAAGTAAGAAAGAAGTAAGAAAGAAAGAAGTAAGAAAGAAGTAAGAAAGAAGTAAGAATGCAAGAAGAAAGAAAGAAGAAAGAAAGAAGTTAGAAAGAAGTAAGAAAGAAGTAAAAAAGAAGAAAGAAGTAAGAAAGAAAGAAGTAAGAAAGAAGTAAGAAAGAAGTAAGAAAGAAAGAAGAAAGCAAGAAGAAAGAAAGAAGTTAGAAAGAAGTAAGAAAGAAGTAAGAAAGAAGTAAGAAAGAAGTAAGAAAGAAAGAAGAAAGAAAGATGAAAGGAAGAAGAAAGGAAGAAGAAAGAATGAAGAAAGAGAGAAGAAAGAGAGAAGAAAGAGAGAAGAAAGAAAGAAGAAAGAAGGAAGTAAGAAAGAAGTAAGAAAGAAGAAAGAAAGAAGTAAGAAAGAAGTAAGAAAGAAGTAAGAAAGAAGTAAGAAAGAATGAAGAAAGAAGTAATAAAGAAAGAAGAAAGAAGTCAGAAAGAAGTAAGAAATAAGTTAGAAAGAAGTAAGAAATAAGTAAGAACGAAGTAAGAAAGAAGTAAGAAAGACAGAAGTAAGAAAGAAGTAAGAAAGAAGTACGAAAGAAGTAAGAAAGAAGTAAGAAAGAAGTAAGAAAGAAAGAAGTAATAAAGAAGTAAGAAAGAAGTAACAATGAAAGAAGAAAGAAAGAAGAAAGAAAGAAGTTAGAAAGAAGTAAGAAAGAAGTAAAAAAGAAGTAAGAAAGAAGTAAGAAAGAAAGAAGTAAGAAAGAAGTAAGAAAGAAGTAAGAAAGAAAGAAGAAAGCAAGAAGAAAGAAAGAAGTTAGAAAGAAGTAAGAAAGAAGTAAGAAAGAAGTTAGAAGTAAGAAAGAAGTAAGAAAGAAGTAAGAAAGAAGTAAGAAAGAAAGAAGAAAGAAGTAAGAAAGAAGTAAGAAAGACGTAAGAAAGAAGTAAGAAAGAAGTAAGAAAGAAGTAAGAAAGAAAGAAGAAAGAAGTGAGAAAGAAGTAAGAGAGAAGTAAGAAAGAAGAAAGAAAGAAGTAAGAAAGAAGTAAGAAAGAAGTAAGAAAGAAGTAAGAAAGAAGTAAGAAAGAAAGAAGTAAGAAAGAAGTAAGAGAGAAGTAAGAAAGAAAGAAGAAAGCAAGAAGAAAGAAAGAAGTTAGAAAGAAGTGAGAAAGAAGTAAGAAAGAAGTAAGAAAGAAGTAAGAAAGAAGTAAGAAAGAAAGAAGAAAGAAAGAAGAAAGAAGGAAGAAAGAAGAAAGAAGTACGAAAGAAGTAAGAAAGAAGTAAGAAAGAAGTAAGAAAGAAGTAAGAAAGAAGTAAGAAAGAAAGAAGAAAGAAGTAAGAAAGAAGTAAGAAAGAAGTAAGAAAGAAGTAAGAAAGAAGTAAGAAAGAAGTAAGAAAGAAGTAAGAAAGAAAGAAGTACGAAAGAAGTATGAAAGAAGTAAGAAAGAAGTAAGAAAGAAAGAAGTAAGAAAGAAGTAAGAAAGAATTAAGAAAGAAAGAAGAAAGAAAGATGAAAGAAAGAAGAAAGGAAGAAGAAAGAAAGAAGTTAGAAAGAAGTAAGAAAGAGGTAAGAAAGAAGTAAGAAAGAAGTTAGAAAGAAGTAAGAAAGAAGTAAGAAAGAAGTTAGAAAGAAGAAAGAACGAAGTAAGAAAGAAGTAAGAAAGAAAGAAGAAAGAAGTAAGAAAGAAGTAAGAAAGAAGTAAGAAAGAAGTAAGAAATAAAGAAGTAAGAAAGAAAGAAGTAAGAAAGAAGTAAGAAAGAAGTAGAAAGAAAGAAGAAAGAAAGAAGTAAGAAAGAAGAAAGAAAGAAGTAAGAAAGAAGAATGAAAGAAGTAAGAAAGAAGTAAGAAAGGAAGAAGAAAGCAAGAAGAAAGAAAGAAGTTAGAAAGAAGTAAGAAAGAAGTAAGAAAGAAAGAAGTAAGAAAGAAGAAAGAAAGAAATAAGAAAGAAGTACGAAAGAAGTCAGAAAGAAATAAGAAAAAGTAAGAAAGAAAGAAGTAAGAAAGAAGTAAGAAAGAAGTAAGAATGAAAGAAGAAAGAAAGAAGAACGAAAGAAGTTAGAAAGAAGTAAGAAAGAAGTAAAAAGAAGTAAGAAAGAAGTAAGAAAGAAAGAAGGAAGAAAGAAGTAAGAAAGAAGTAAGAAAGAAGTAAGAAAGAAGAAAGAAAAAAGTAAGAAAGAAGAAAGATAGAAGTAAGAAAGAAGTAAGAAAGAAGTAAGAAAGAAAGAAGAAAGAAGAAAGAAGTAAGAAAGAAGTAAGAAAGAAGAAAGAAGAAAGAAGTAAGAAAGAAGTAAGAAAGAAGAAAGAAAGAAGTAAGAAAGAAGAAAGAAAGAAGTAAGAAAGAAGTAAGAAAGAAGTAAGAAAGAAGTAAGAAAGAAAGAAGACAGAAGTAAGAAAGTAGTAAGAAAGAAGTAAGAAAGAAGTAAGAGAGAAGTAAGAAAGAAATAAGAAAGAAAGAAGTACGAAAGAAGTACGAAAGAAGTAAGAAAGTAGTAAGAAAGAAAGAAGTAAGAAAGAAATAAGAAAGAAGTAAGAAAGAAAGAAGAAAGAAAGAAGAAAGAAAGAAGTAAGAAAGAAGTAAGAAAGAAGTAAGAAAGAAAGAAGAAAGAAAGATGAAAGAAAGAAGAAAGGAAGAAAAAAGAAAGAAGTTAGAAATAAGTAAGAAAGAGGTAAGAAAGAAGTAAGAAAGAAGTTAGAAAGAAGAAAGAACGAAGTAAGAAAGAAGTAAGAAAGAAAGAAGGAAGAAGTAAGAAAGAAGTAAGAAAGAAGTAAGAAATAAAGAAGTAAGAAAGAAAGAAGTAAGAAAGAAGTACGAAAGAAGTAAGAAAGAAGTAAGCAAGAAGAAAGAAAGAAAGAAGTAAGAAAGAAGTAAGAAAGAAGTAAGAAAGAAAGAAGGAAGCAAGAAGAAAGAAAGAAGTTAGAAAGAAGTAAGAAAGAAGTAAGAAAGAAGTTAGAAAGAAGTAAGAAAGAAGTAAGAAAGAAGTAAGAAAGAAGAAAGAAAGAATTAAGAAAGAAGTACGAATGAAGTAAGAAAGAAGTAAGAAAGAAGTAAGAAAGAAAGAAGTAAGAAAGAAGTAAGAAAGAAGTAAGAATGAAAGAAGAAAGAAAGAAGAAAGAAAGAAGTTAGAAAGAAGTAAGAAAGAAGTAAAAAAGAAGAAAGAAGTAAGAAAGAAAGAAGTTAGAAAGAAGTAAGAAAGAAGTAAGAAAGAAGTAAGAAAGAAAGAAGTACGAAAGAAGTATGAAAGAATTAAGAAAGAAGTAAGAAAGAAAGAAGAAAGAAGTAAGAAAGAAGTAAGAAAGAAAGAAGAAAGAAAGAAGAAAGAAAGACGTAAGAAAGAAGTAAGAAAGAAGTAATAAAGAAAGAAGAAAGAAAGATGAAAGAAAGAAGAAAGGAAGAAGAAAGAAAGAAGAAAGAGAGAAGAAAGAGAGAAGAAAGAGAGAAGAAAGAAAGAAGAAAGAAGGAAGTAAGAAAGAAGTATGAAAGAAGAAAGAAAGAAGTAAGAAAGAAGTAAGAAAGAAGTAAGAAAGAAGTAAGAAAGAAGTAAGAAAGAATGAAGAAAGAAGTAATAAAGAAAGAAGAAAGAAGTCAGAAAGAAGTAAGAAATAAGTTAGAAAGAAGTAAGAAATAAGTAAGAACGAAGTAAGAAAGAAGTAAGAAAGACAGAAGTAAGAAAGAAGTAAGAAAGAAGTACGAAAGAAGTAAGAAAGAAGTAAGAAAGAAGTAAGAAAGAAAGAAGTAAGAAAGAAGTAAGAAAGAAGTAACAATGAAAGAAGAAAGAAAGAAGAAAGAAAGAAGTTAGAAAGAAGTAAAAAAGAAGTAAAAAAGAAGTAAGAAAGAAGTAAGAAAGAAAGAAGTAAGAAAGAAGTAAGAAAGAAGTAAGAAAGAAAGAAGAAAGCAAGAAGAAAGAAAGAAGTTAGAAAGAAGTAAGAAAGAAGTAAGAAAGAAGTAAGAAAGAAAGAAGAAAGAAGTAAGAAATAAGTAAGAAAGACGTAAGAAAGAAGTAAGAAAGAAGTAAGAAAGAAAGAAGAAAGAAGTGAGAAAGAAGTAAGAGAGAAGTAAGAAAGAAGAAAGAAAGAAGTAAGAAAGAAGTAAGAAAGAAGTAAGAAAGAAGTAAGAAAGAAGTAAGAAAGAAAGAAGTAAGAAAGAAGTAAGAAAGAAGTAAGAATGAAAGAAGAAAGAAAGAAGAAAGAAAGAAGTTAGAAAGAAGTAAGAAAGAAGTAAAAAAGAAGAAAGAAGTAAGAAAGAAATAAGTAAGAAAGAAGTAAGAAAGAAGTAAGAAAGAAAGAAGAAAGCAAGAAGAAAGAAAGAAGTTAGAAAGAAGTGAGAAAGAAGTAAGAAAGAAGAAAGAAAGAAGTAAGAAAGAAGAATGAAAGAAGTAAGAAAGAAGTAAGAAAGAAAGGAGAAAGAAGTAAGAAGGAAGTAAGAAAGAAGTAAAAAAGAAGTAAGAAAGAAGTAAGAAAGAAGTAAGAAAGAAGTAAGAAAGAAAGAAGTAAGAAAGAAGTAAGAAAGAAGTAAGAAAGAAAGAAGAAAGCAAGAAGAAAGAAAGAAGTTAGAAAGAAGTAAGAAAGAAGTAAGAAACAAGTAAGAAAGAAGTAAGAAAGAAGTAAGAAAGAAGTAAGAAAGAAGAAAGAAAGAATTAAGAAAGAAGTACGAATGAAGTAAGAAAGAAGTAAGAAAGAAGTAAGAAAGAAAGAAGTAAGAAAGAAGTAAGAAAGAAGTAAGAATGCAAGAAGAAAGAAAGAAGAAAGAAAGAAGTTAGAAAGAAGTAAGAAAGAAGTAAAAAAGAAGAAAGAAGTAAGAAAGAAAGAAGTAAGAAAGAAGTAAGAAAGAAGTAAGAAAGAAAGAAGAAAGCAAGAAGAAAGAAAGAAGTTAGAAAGAAGTAAGAAAGAAGTAAGAAAGAAGTAAGAAAGAAGTAAGAAAGAAAGAAGAAAGAAAGATGAAAGGAAGAAGAAAGGAAGAAGAAAGAATGAAGAAAGAGAGAAGAAAGAGAGAAGAAAGAGAGAAGAAAGAAAGAAGAAAGAAGGAAGTAAGAAAGAAGTAAGAAAGAAGAAAGAAAGAAGTAAGAAAGAAGTAAGAAAGAAGTAAGAAAGAAGTAAGAAAGAATGAAGAAAGAAGTAATAAAGAAAGAAGAAAGAAGTCAGAAAGAAGTAAGAAATAAGTTAGAAAGAAGTAAGAAATAAGTAAGAACGAAGTAAGAAAGAAGTAAGAAAGACAGAAGTAAGAAAGAAGTAAGAAAGAAGTACGAAAGAAGTAAGAAAGAAGTAAGAAAGAAGTAAGAAAGAAAGAAGTAATAAAGAAGTAAGAAAGAAGTAACAATGAAAGAAGAAAGAAAGAAGAAAGAAAGAAGTTAGAAAGAAGTAAGAAAGAAGTAAAAAAGAAGTAAGAAAGAAGTAAGAAAGAAAGAAGTAAGAAAGAAGTAAGAAAGAAGTAAGAAAGAAAGAAGAAAGCAAGAAGAAAGAAAGAAGTTAGAAAGAAGTAAGAAAGAAGTAAGAAAGAAGTTAGAAGTAAGAAAGAAGTAAGAAAGAAGTAAGAAAGAAGTAAGAAAGAAAGAAGAAAGAAGTAAGAAAGAAGTAAGAAAGACGTAAGAAAGAAGTAAGAAAGAAGTAAGAAAGAAGTAAGAAAGAAAGAAGAAAGAAGTGAGAAAGAAGTAAGAGAGAAGTAAGAAAGAAGAAAGAAAGAAGTAAGAAAGAAGTAAGAAAGAAGTAAGAAAGAAGTAAGAAAGAAGTAAGAAAGAAAGAAGTAAGAAAGAAGTAAGAGAGAAGTAAGAAAGAAAGAAGAAAGCAAGAAGAAAGAAAGAAGTTAGAAAGAAGTGAGAAAGAAGTAAGAAAGAAGTAAGAAAGAAGTAAGAAAGAAGTAAGAAAGAAAGAAGAAAGAAAGAAGAAAGAAGGAAGAAAGAAGAAAGAAGTACGAAAGAAGTAAGAAAGAAGTAAGAAAGAAGTAAGAAAGAAGTAAGAAAGAAGTAAGAAAGAAAGAAGAAAGAAGTAAGAAAGAAGTAAGAAAGAAGTAAGAAAGAAGTAAGAAAGAAGTAAGAAAGAAGTAAGAAAGAAGTAAGAAAGAAAGAAGTACGAAAGAAGTATGAAAGAAGTAAGAAAGAAGTAAGAAAGAAAGAAGTAAGAAAGAAGTAAGAAAGAATTAAGAAAGAAAGAAGAAAGAAAGATGAAAGAAAGAAGAAAGGAAGAAGAAAGAAAGAAGTTAGAAAGAAGTAAGAAAGAGGTAAGAAAGAAGTAAGAAAGAAGTTAGAAAGAAGTAAGAAAGAAGTAAGAAAGAAGTTAGAAAGAAGAAAGAACGAAGTAAGAAAGAAGTAAGAAAGAAAGAAGAAAGAAGTAAGAAAGAAGTAAGAAAGAAGTAAGAAAGAAGTAAGAAATAAAGAAGTAAGAAAGAAAGAAGTAAGAAAGAAGTAAGAAAGAAGTAGAAAGAAAGAAGAAAGAAAGAAGTAAGAAAGAAGAAAGAAAGAAGTAAGAAAGAAGAATGAAAGAAGTAAGAAAGAAGTAAGAAAGGAAGAAGAAAGCAAGAAGAAAGAAAGAAGTTAGAAAGAAGTAAGAAAGAAGTAAGAAAGAAAGAAGTAAGAAAGAAGAAAGAAAGAAATAAGAAAGAAGTACGAAAGAAGTCAGAAAGAAATAAGAAAAAGTAAGAAAGAAAGAAGTAAGAAAGAAGTAAGAAAGAAGTAAGAATGAAAGAAGAAAGAAAGAAGAACGAAAGAAGTTAGAAAGAAGTAAGAAAGAAGTAAAAAAGAAGTAAGAAAGAAGTAAGAAAGAAAGAAGGAAGAAAGAAGTAAGAAAGAAGTAAGAAAGAAGTAAGAAAGAAGAAAGAAAAAAGTAAGAAAGAAGAAAGATAGAAGTAAGAAAGAAGTAAGAAAGAAGTAAGAAAGAAAGAAGAAAGAAGAAAGAAGTAAGAAAGAAGTAAGAAAGAAGAAAGAAGAAAGAAGTAAGAAAGAAGTAAGAAAGAAGAAAGAAAGAAGTAAGAAAGAAGAAAGAAAGAAGTAAGAAAGAAGTAAGAAAGAAGTAAGAAAGAAGTAAGAAAGAAAGAAGACAGAAGTAAGAAAGTAGTAAGAAAGAAGTAAGAAAGAAGTAAGAGAGAAGTAAGAAAGAAATAAGAAAGAAAGAAGTACGAAAGAAGTACGAAAGAAGTAAGAAAGTAGTAAGAAAGAAAGAAGTAAGAAAGAAATAAGAAAGAAGTAAGAAAGAAAGAAGAAAGAAAGAAGAAAGAAAGAAGTAAGAAAGAAGTAAGAAAGAAGTAAGAAAGAAAGAAGAAAGAAAGATGAAAGAAAGAAGAAAGGAAGAAAAAAGAAAGAAGTTAGAAATAAGTAAGAAAGAGGTAAGAAAGAAGTAAGAAAGAAGTTAGAAAGAAGAAAGAACGAAGTAAGAAAGAAGTAAGAAAGAAAGAAGGAAGAAGTAAGAAAGAAGTAAGAAAGAAGTAAGAAATAAAGAAGTAAGAAAGAAAGAAGTAAGAAAGAAGTACGAAAGAAGTAAGAAAGAAGTAAGCAAGAAGAAAGAAAGAAAGAAGTAAGAAAGAAGTAAGAAAGAAGTAAGAAAGAAAGAAGGAAGCAAGAAGAAAGAAAGAAGTTAGAAAGAAGTAAGAAAGAAGTAAGAAAGAAGTTAGAAAGAAGTAAGAAAGAAGTAAGAAAGAAGTAAGAAAGAAGAAAGAAAGAATTAAGAAAGAAGTACGAATGAAGTAAGAAAGAAGTAAGAAAGAAGTAAGAAAGAAAGAAGTAAGAAAGAAGTAAGAAAGAAGTAAGAATGAAAGAAGAAAGAAAGAAGAAAGAAAGAAGTTAGAAAGAAGTAAGAAAGAAGTAAAAAAGAAGAAAGAAGTAAGAAAGAAAGAAGTAAGAAAGAAGTAAGAAAGAAGTAAGAAAGAAAGAAGAAACAAGAAGAAAGAAAGAAGTTAGAAAGAAGTAAGAAAGAAGTAAGAAAGAAGTAAGAAAGAAGTAAGAAAGAAAGAAGAAAGAAAGGAGAAAGAAGGTAGAAAGAAGAAAGAAGTACGAAAGAAGTAAGAAAGAAGTAAGAAAGAAGTAAGAAAGAAGTAAGAAAGAAGTAAGAAAGAAAGAAGTACGAAAGAAGTATGAAAGAAGTAAGAAAGAAAGAAGAAAGAAAGATGAAAGGAAGAAGAAAGGAAGAAGAAAGAAAGAAGAAAGAGAGAAGAAAGAGAGAAGAAAGAGAGAAGAAAGAAAGAAGAAAGAAGGAAGTAAGAAAGAAGTAAGAAAGAAGAAAGAAAGAAGTAAGAAAGAAGTAAGAAAGAAGTAAGAAAGAAGTAAGAAAGAATGAAGAAAGAAGTAATAAAGAAAGAAGAAAGAAGTCAGAAAGAAGTAAGAAATAATTTAGAAAGAAGTAAGAAATAAGTAAGAACGAAGTAAGAAAGAAGTAAGAAAGACAGAAGTAAGAAAGAAGTAAGAAAGAAGTACGAAAGAAGTAAGAAAGAAGTAAGAAAGAAGTAAGAAAGAAAGAAGTAATAAAGAAGTAAGAAAGAAGTAACAATGAAAGAAGAAAGAAAGAAGAAAGAAAGAAGTTAGAAAGAAGTAAGAAAGAAGTAAAAAAGAAGTAACAAAGAAGTAAGAAAGAAAGAAGTAAGAAAGAAGTAAGAAAGAAGTAAGAAAGAAAGAAGAAAGCAAGAAGAAAGAAAGAAGTTAGAAAGAAGTAAGAAAGAAGTAAGAAAGAAGTTAGAAGTAAGAAAGAAGTAAGAAAGAAGTAAGAAAGAAAGAAGAAAGAAGTAAGAAAGAAGTAAGAAAGACGTAAGAAAGAAGTAAGAAAGAAGTTAGAAAGTAGAAAGAAAGAATTAAGAAAGAAGAAAGAAAGAAGTAAGAAAGAAGTAAGAAAGAAGTAAGAAAGAAAGAAGAAAGAAGTGAGAAAGAAGTAAGAGAGAAGTAAGAAAGAAGAAAGAAAGAAGTAAGAAAGAAGTACGAAAGAAGTAAGAAAGAAGTAAGAAAGAAGTAAGAAAGAAAGAAGTAAGAAAGAAGTAAGAAAGAAGTAAGAATGAAAGAAGAAAGAAAGAAGAAAGAAAGAAGTTAGAAAGAAGTAAGAAAGAAGTAAAAAAGAAGAAAGAAGTAAGAAAGAAAGAAGTAAGAAAGAAGTAAGAAAGAAGTAAGAAAGAAAGAAGAAAGCAAGAAGAAATAAAGAAGTTAGAAAGAAGTGAGAAAGAAGTAAGAAAGAAGTAAGAAAGAAGTAAGAAAGAAGTAAGAAAGAAAGAAGAAAGAAAGAAGAAAGAAGGAAGAAAGAAGAAAGAAGCACGAAAGAAGTAAGAAAGAAGTAAGAAAGAAGTACGAAAGAAGTATGAAAGAAGTAAGAAAGAAGTAAGAAAGAAAGAAGTAAGAAAGAAGTAAGAAAGAAGTAAGAAAGAAAGAAGAAAGAAAGAAGAAAGAAAGAAGTAAGAAAGAAGTAAGAAAGAATTAAGAAAGAAAGAAGAAAGAAAGATGAAAGAATGAAGAAAGGAAGAAGAAAGAAAGAAGTTAGAAAGAAGTAAGAAAGAGGTAAGAAAGAAGTAAGAAAGAAGTTAGAAAAAAGTAAGAAAGAAGTAAGAAAGAAAGAAGTACGAAAGAAGTAAGAAAGAAGTAAGAAAGAAAGAAGTAAGAAAGAAGTAAGAAAGAAAGAAGAAAGAAAGAAGAAAGAAAGAAGAAAAAAGAAGTAAGAAAGAAGTAAGAAAGAAGTAAGAAAGAAGAAATAAAGAATTAAGAAAGAACAAAGAAAGAAGTAAGAAAGATGTTAGAAAGAAGTAAGAAAGAAGTAAGAAAGAAAGAAGAAAGAAGTAAGAAAGAAGTACGAAAGAAGTAAGAAAGAAGTAAGAAAGAAGTAAGAAAGAAGAAAGAAAGAAGTTAGAAAGAATTTAGAAATAAGAAAGAAAGAAGAAAGCAAGAAGAAAGAAAGAAAGAAGTAAGAAAGAAAGAAGAAAGAAAGAAGAAAGAAAGAAGAAAGAGAGAAGAAAGAGAGAAGAAAGAAAGAAGAAAGAAAGAAGTAAGAAAGAAGTAAGAAAGAAGTAAGAATGAAGTAAGAAAGAAGTAAGAAGGAATGAAGAAAGAAGTAAGAAAGAAGTAAGAAAGAAGTAAGAAAGAAGTAAGAAAGAAAGAAGAAAGAAGTAAGAAAGAAGTCAGAAAGAAGTAAGAAAGAAGTAAGAAAGAAGTAAGAAAGAAGTAAGAAATAAGTAAGAAAGAAGTAAGAAAGAAAGAAGAAAGAAAGATGAAAGAAAGAAGAAAAGGGAAGTTAGAAAGAAGTAAGAAAGAAGTAAGAAAGAAGTAAGAAAGAACTAAGAAAGAAGTAAGAAAGAACAAAGAAAGAAATAAGAAAGAAAGAAGTAAGAAAGAAGAAAGAAAGAAGAAAGAAAGAAGTAAGAAAGAAGTAAGAAAGAAGTAAGAAAGAGGAAAGAAAGAATTAAGAAAGAAGAAAGAAAGAAGTAAGAAAGATGTAAGAAAGACGTAAGAAAGAAGTAAGAAAGAAGTAAGAAAGAAAGAAGAAAGAAGTAAGAAAGAAGTACGAAAGAAGTAAGAAAGAAGTAAGAAAGAAAGAAGAAAGAAGTAAGAAAGAAGTCAGAAAGAAGTAAGAAAGAAGTATGAAAGAAGTAAGAAAGAAAGAAGAAAGAAAGAAGAAAGAAAGAAGAAAGAAAGAAGTTAGAAAGAAGTAAGAAATAAGTAAGAAAGAAGTAAGAAAGGAGTTAGAAAGGAGTAAGAATGAAGTAAGAAATAAGTTAGAAAGAAGTAAGAAAGAAGTAAAAAAGAAGTAAGAAAGAAGTAAGAAAGAAAGAAGTTAGAAAGAAGTAAGAAAGAAGTAAGAAAGAAGTTAGAAGTAAGAAAGAAGTAAGAAAGAAGTAAGAAAGAAGTAAGAAAGAAAGAAGAAAGAAGTAAGAAAGAAGTAAGAAAGACGTAAGAAAGAAGTAAGAAAGAAGTTAGAAAGTAGAAAGAAAAGATTAAGAAAGAAGAAAGAAAGAAGAAAGAAGTAAGAAAGAAGTAAGAAAGAAGTAAGAAAGAAAGAAGAAAGAAGTGAGAAAGAAGCAAGAAAGAAGTAAAAAAGAAGAAAGAAAGAAGTAAGAAAGAAGTACGAAAGAAGTAAGAAAGAAGTAAGAAAGAAGTTAGAAAGAAGTAAGAAAGAAGTAAAAAAGAAGAAAGAAGTAAGAAAGAAAGAAGTAAGAAAGAAGTAAGAAAGAAGTAAGAAAGAAAGAAGAAAGCAAGAAGAAAGAAAGAAGTAAGAAAGGAGTTAGAAAGAAGTTAGAAAGAATTAAGAAAGAAGTAAGAAAGAAGTAAGAAAGAAAGAAGAAAGAAGTAAGAAAGAAGTAAGAAAGAAGTAAGAAAGAAGTAAGAAAGAAGTAAGAAAGAAAGAAGTACGAAAGAGTATGAAAGAATTAAGAAAGAAGTAAGAAAGAAAGAAGTAAGAAAGAAGTAAGAAAGAAGTAAGAAAGAAAGAAGAAAGAAAGAAGAAAGAAAGAAGTAAGAAAGAAGTACGAAAGAAGTCAGAAAGAAATAAGAAAAAGTAAGAAAGAAAGAAGTAAGAAAGAAGTAAGAAAGAAGTAAGAATGAAAGAAGAAAGAAAGAAGAACGAAAGAAGTTAGAAAGAAGTAAGAAAGAAGTAAAAAAGAAGTAAGAAAGAAGTAAGAAAGAAAGAAGGAAGAAAGAAGTAAGAAAGAAGTAAGAAAGAAGTAAGAAAGAAGTGAGAAAGAAGTAAGAAAGAACTAAGAAAGAAGAAAGAAAAAAGTAAGAAAGAAGAAAGATAGAAGTAAGAAAGAAGTAAGAAAGAAGTAAGAAAGAAGTAAGAAAGAAAGAAGAAAGAAGAAAGAAGAAAGAAGTAAGAAAGAAGTAAGAAAGAAGAAAGAAGTAAGAAAGAAGTAAGAAAGAAGTAAGAAAGAAGAAAGAAAAAAGTAAGAAAGAAGAAAGAAAGAAGAAAGAAGTAAGAAAGAAGTAAGAAAGAAGTAAGAAAGAAAGAAGACAGAAGTAAGAAAGTAGTAAGAAAGAAGTAAGAAAGAAGTAAGAGAGAAGTAAGAAAGAAGTAAGAAAGAAAGAAGTACGAAAGAAGTACGAAAGAAGTAAGAAAGTTGTAAGAAAGAAAGAAGTAAGAAAGAAATAAGAAAGAAGTAAGAAAGAAAGAAGAAAGAAAGAAGATAGAAAGAAGTAAGAAAGAAGTAAGAAAGAAGTAAGAAAGAAAGAAGAAAGAAAGATGAAAGAAAGAAGAAAGGAAGAAGAAAGAAAGAAGTTAGAAAGAAGTAAGAAAGAGGTAAGAAAGAAGTAAGAAAGAAGTTAGAAAGAAGAAAGAACGAAGTAAGAAAGAAGTAAGAAAGAAAGAAGAAAGAAGTAAGAAAGAAGTAAGAAAGAAGTAAGAAAGAAGTAACAAATAAAGAAGTAAGAAATAAAGAAGTAAGAAAGAAGTACGAAAGAAGTAAGAAAGAAGTAAGCAAGAAGAAAGAAAGAAAGAAGTAAGAAAGAAGTAAGAAAGAAGTAAGAAAGAAAGAAGGAAGCAAGAAGAAAGAAAGAAGTTAGAAAGAAGTAAGAAAGAAGTAAGAAAGAAGTTAGAAAGAAGTAAGAAAGAAGTAAGAAAGAAGAAAGAAAGAATTAAGAAAGAAGTACGAATGAAGTAAGAAAGAAGTAAGAAAGAAGTAAGAAAGAAAGAAGTAAGAAAGAAGTAAGAAAGAAGTAAGAAAGAAAGAAGAAAAAAGAAGAAAGAAGTTAGAAAGAAGTAAGAAAGAAGTAAGAAAGAAGTAAGAAAGAAAGAAGTACGAAAGAAGTATGAAAGAATTAAGAAAGAAGTAAGAAAGAAAGAAGAAAGAAGTAAGAAAGAAGTAAGAAAGAAAGAAGAAAGAAAGAAGAAAGAAAGACGTAAGAAAGAAGTAAGAAAGAAGTAATAAAGAAAGAAGAAAGAAAGATGAAAGAAAGAAGAAAGGAAGAAGAAAGAAAGAAGAAAGAGAGAAGAAAGAGAGAAGAAAGAGAGAAGAAAGAAAGAAGAAAGAAGGAAGTAAGAAAGAAGTATGAAAGAAGAAAGAAAGAAGTAAGAAAGAAGTAAGAAAGAAGTAAGAAAGAAGTAAGAAAGAAGTAAGAAAGAATGAAGAAAGAAGTAATAAAGAAAGAAGAAAGAAGTCAGAAAGAAGTAAGAAATAAGTTAGAAAGAAGTAAGAAATAAGTAAGAACGAAGTAAGAAAGAAGTAAGAAAGACAGAAGTAAGAAAGAAGTAAGAAAGAAGTACGAAAGAAGTAAGAAAGAAGTAAGAAAGAAGTAAGAAAGAAAGAAGTAAGAAAGAAGTAAGAAAGAAGTAACAATGAAAGAAGAAAGAAAGAAGAAAGAAAGAAGTTAGAAAGAAGTAAAAAAGAAGTAAAAAAGAAGTAAGAAAGAAGTAAGAAAGAAAGAAGTAAGAAAGAAGTAAGAAAGAAGTAAGAAAGAAAGAAGAAAGCAAGAAGAAAGAAAGAAGTTAGAAAGAAGTAAGAAAGAAGTAAGAAAGAAGTAAGAAAGAAAGAAGAAAGAAGTAAGAAATAAGTAAGAAAGACGTAAGAAAGAAGTAAGAAAGAAGTAAGAAAGAAAGAAGAAAGAAGTGAGAAAGAAGTAAGAGAGAAGTAAGAAAGAAGAAAGAAAGAAGTAAGAAAGAAGTAAGAAAGAAGTAAGAAAGAAGTAAGAAAGAAGTAAGAAAGAAAGAAGTAAGAAAGAAGTAAGAAAGAAGTAAGAATGAAAGAAGAAAGAAAGAAGAAAGAAAGAAGTTAGAAAGAAGTAAGAAAGAAGTAAAAAAGAAGAAAGAAGTAAGAAAGAAATAAGTAAGAAAGAAGTAAGAAAGAAGTAAGAAAGAAAGAAGAAAGCAAGAAGAAAGAAAGAAGTTAGAAAGAAGTGAGAAAGAAGTAAGAAAGAAGTAAGAAAGAAGTAAGAAAGAAGTAAGAAAGAAAGAAGAAAGAAAGAAGAAAGAAGGAAGAAAGAAGAAAGAAGTACGAAAGAAGTAAGAAAGAAGTAAGAAATAAGTAAGAAAGAAGTAAGAAAGAAGTAAGAAAGAAAGAAGAAAGAAGTAAGAAAGAAGTAAGAAAGAAGTAAGAAAGAAGTAAGAAAGAAGTAAGAAAGAAGTAAGAAAGAAAGAAGTACGAAAGAAGTATGAAAGAAGTAATAAAGAAGTAAGAAAGAAAGAAGTAAGAAAGAAGTAAGAAAGAATTAAGAAAGAAAGAAGAAAGAAAGATGAAAGAAAGAAGAAAGGAAGAAGAAAGAAAGAAGTTAGAAAGAAGTAAGAAAGAGGTAAGAAAGAAGTAAGAAAGAAGTTAGAAAGAAGTAAGAAAGAAGTAAGAAAGAAGTAAGAAAGAAGTTAGAAATAAAGAAGTAAGAAAGAAAGAAGTAAGAAAGAAGTAAGAAAGAAGTAGAAAGAAAGAAGAAAGAAAGAAGTAAGAAAGAAGAAAGAAAGAAGTAAGAAAGAAGAATGAAAGAAGTAAGAAAGAAGTAAGAAAGGAAGAAGAAAGCAAGAAGAAAGATAGAAGTTAGAAAGAAGTAAGAAGTAAGTAAGAAAGAAAGTAGTAAGAAAGAAGAAAGAAAGAAATAAGAAAGAAGTACGAAAGAAGTCAGAAAGAAATAAGAAAAAGTAAGAAAGAAAGAAGTAAGAAAGAAGTAAGAAAGAAGTAAGAATGAAAGAAGAAAGAAAGAAGAACGAAAGAAGTTAGAAAGAAGTAAGAAAGAAGTAAAAAAGAAGTAAGAAAGAAGTAAGAAAGAAAGAAGGAATAAAGAAGTAAGAAAGAAGTAAGAAAGAAGTAAGAAAGAAGTGAGAAAGAAGTAAGAAAGAAGTAAGAAAGAAGAAAGAAAAAAGTAAGAAAGAAGAAAGATAGAAGTAAGAAAGAAGTAAGAAAGAAGTAAGAAAGAAAGAAGAAAGAAGAAAGAAGTAAGAAAGAAGTAAGAAAGAAGAAAGAAGTAAGAAAGAAGTAAGAAAGAAGTAAGAAAGAAGAAAGAAAGAAGTAAGAAAGAAGAAAGAAAGAAGTAAGAAAGAAGTAAGTAAGAAGTAAGAAAGAAGTAAGAAAGAAAGAAGACAGAAGTAAGAAAGTAGTAAGAAAGAAGTAAGAAAGAAGTAAGAGAGAAGTAAGAAAGAAGTAAGAAAGAAAGAAGTACGAAAGAAGTACGAAAGAAGTAAGAAAGTAGTAAGAAAGAAAGAAGTAAGAAAGAAATAAGAAAGAAGTAAGAAAGAAAGAAGAAAGAAAGAAGAAAGAAAGAAGTAAGAAAGAAGTAAGAAAGAAGTAAGAAAGAAAGAAGAAAGAAAGATGAAAGAAAGAAGAAAGGAAGAAGAAAGAAAGAAGTTAGAAAGAAGTAAGAAAGAGGTAAGAAAGAGGTAAGAAAGAAGTAAGAAAGAAGTAAGAAATAAAGAAGTAAGAAAGAAAGAAGTAAGAAAGAAGTACGAAAGAAGTAAGAAAGAAGTAAGCAAGAAGAAACAAAGAAAGAAGTAAGAAAGAAGTAAGAAAGAAGTAAGAAAGAAAGAAGGAAGCAAGAAGAAAGAAAGAAGTTAGAAAGAAGTAAGAAAGAAGTAAGAAAGAAGTTAGAAAGAAGTAAGAAAGAAGTAAGAAAGAAGTAAGAAAGAAGAAAGAAAGAATTAAGAAAGAAGTACGAATGAAGTAAGAAAGAAGTAAGAAAGAAGTAAGAAAGAAAGAAGTAAGAAAGAAGAAAGAAAGAAGTTAGAAAGAAGTAAGAAAGAAGTAAAAAAGAAGAAAGAAGTAAGAAAGAAAGAAGTAAGAAAGAAGTAAGAAAGAAGTAAGAAAGAAAGAAGAAACAAGAAGAAAGAAAGAAGTTAGAAAGAAGTAAGAAAGAAGTAAGAAAGAAGTAAGAAAGAAGTAAGAAAGAAAGAAGAAAGAAAGGAGAAAGAAGGAAGAAAGAAGAAAGAAGTACGAAAGAAGTAAGAAAGAAGTAAGAAAGAAGTAAGAAAGAAGTAAGAAAGAAAGAAGTACGAAAGAAGTATGAAAGAAGTAAGAAAGAAAGAAGAAAGAAAGATGAAAGGAAGAAGAAAGGAAGAAGAAAGAAAGAAGAAAGAGAGAAGAAAGAGAGAAGAAAGAGAGAAGAAAGAAAGAGGAAAGAAGGAAGTAAGAAAGAAGTAAGAAAGAAGAAAGAAAGAAGTAAGAAAGAAGTAAGAAAGAAGTAAGAAAGAAGTAAGAAAGAATGAAGAAAGAAGTAATAAAGAAAGAAGAAAGAAGTCAGAAAGAAGTAAGAAATAAGTTAGAAAGAAGTAAGAAATAAGTAAGAACGAAGTAAGAAAGAAGTAAGAAAGACAGAAGTAAGAAAGAAGTAAGAAAGAAGTACGAAAGAAGTAAGAAAGAAGTAAGAAAGAAGTAAGAAAGAAAGAAGTAATAAAGAAGTA
The DNA here is from genome assembly GCF_036013475.1 of Columba livia. Lineage (NCBI taxonomy): Eukaryota > Metazoa > Chordata > Aves > Columbiformes > Columbidae > Columba > Columba livia. The sequence continues at coordinate 676,453 of NW_027043035.1, forward strand.
AGAAAGAAGTAACAATGAAAGAAGAAAGAAAGAAGAAAGAAAGAAGTTAGAAAGAAGTAAGAAAGAAGTAAAAAAGAAGTAAGAAAGAAGTAAGAAAGAAAGAAGTAAGAAAGAAGTAAGAAAGAAGTAAGAAAGAAAGAAGAAAGCAAGAAGAAAGAAAGAAGTTAGAAAGAAGTAAGAAAGAAGTAAGAAAGAAGTTAGAAGTAAGAAAGAAGTAAGAAAGAAGTAAGAAAGAAGTAAGAAAGAAAGAAGAAAGAAGTAAGAAAGAAGTAAGAAAGACGTAAGAAAGAAGTAAGAAAGAAGTTAGAAAGTAGAAAGAAAGAATTAAGAAAGAAGAAAGAAAGAAGTAAGAAATAAGTAAGAAAGAAGTAAGAAAGAAAGAAGAAAGAAGTGAGAAAGAAGTAAGAGAGAAGTAAGAAAGAAGAAAGAAAGAAGTAAGAAAGAAGTACGAAAGAAGTAAGAAAGAAGTAAGAAAGAAGTAAGAAAGAAAGAAGTAAGAAAGAAGTAAGAAAGAAGTAAGAATGAAAGAAGAAAGAAAGAAGAAAGAAAGAAGTTAGAAAGAAGTAAGAAAGAAGTAAAAAAGAAGAAAGAAGTAAGAAAGAAAGAAGTAAGAAAGAAGTAAGAAAGAAGTAAGAAAGAAAGAAGAAAGCAAGAAGAAAGAAAGAAGTTAGAAAGAAGTGAGAAAGAAGTAAGAAAGAAGTAAGAAAGAAGTAAGAAAGAAGTAAGAAAGAAAGAAGAAAGAAAGAAGAAAGAAGGAAGAAAGAAGAAAGAAAGAAGGAAGAAAGAAGAAAGAAAGAAGTAGGAAAGAAGAAAGAAAGAAGTAAGAAAGAAGTAAGAAAGAAGTAAGAAAGAAGTAAGAAAGAAGTAAGAAAGAAGTAAGAAAGAAGTACGAAAGAAGTATGAAAGAAGTAAGAAAGAAGTAAGAAAGAAAGAAGTAAGAAAGAAGTAAGAAAGAAGTAAGAAAGAAAGAAGAAAGAAAGAAGAAAGAAAGAAGTAAGAAAGAAGTAAGAAAGAATTAAGAAAGAAAGAAGAAAGAAAGATGAAAGAATGAAGAAAGGAAGAAGAAAGAAAGAAGTTAGAAAGAAGTAAGAAAGAGGTAAGAAAGAAGTAAGAAAGAAGTTAGAAAGAAGTAAGAAAGAAGTAAGAAAGAAGTTAGAAAGAAGAAAGAACGAAGTAAGAAAGAAAGAAGAAAGAAGTAAGAAAGAAGTAAGAAAGAAGTAAGAAAGAAGTAAGAAATAAAGAAGTAAGAAAGAAAGAAGTAAGAAAGAAGTAAGAAAGAAGTAGAAAGAAAGAAGAAAGAAAGAAGTAAGAAAGAAGAAAGAAAGAAGTAAGAAAGAAGAATGAAAGAAGTAAGAAAGAAGTAAGAAAGAAAGAAGAAAGCAAGAAGAAAGAAAGAAGTTAGAAAGAAGTAGGAAAGAAGTAAGAAAGAAGTAAGAAAGAAGTAAGAAAGAAAGAAGTAAGAAAGAAGAAAGAAAGAAATAAGAAAGAAGTACGAAAGAAGTCAGAAAGAAATAAGAAAAAGTAAGAAAGAAAGAAGTAAGAAAGAAGTAAGAAAGAAGTAAGAATGAAAGAAGAAAGAAAGAAGAACGAAAGAAGTTAGAAAGAAGTAAGAAAGAAGTAAAAAGGAAGTAAGAAAGAAGTAAGAAAGAAAGAAGGAAGAAAGAAGTAAGAAAGAAGTAAGAAAGAAGTAAGAAAGAAGTGAGAAAGAAGTAAGAAAGAACTAAGAAAGAAGAAAGAAAAAAGTAAGAAAGAAGAAAGATAGAAGTAAGAAAGAAGTAAGAAAGAAGTAAGAAAGAAGTAAGAAAGAAGTAAGAAAGAAGTAAGAAAGAAAGAAGAAAGAAGAAAGAAGAAAGAAGTAAGAAAGAAGTAAGAAAGAAGAAAGAAGTAAGAAAGAAGTAAGAAAGAAGTAAGAAAGAAGAAAGAAAAAAGTAAGAAAGAAGAAAGAAAGAAGTAAGAAAGAAGTAAGAAAGAAGTAAGAAAGAAGTAAGAAAGAAAGAAGACAGAAGTATAAAGTAGTAAGAAAGAAGTAAGAAAGAAGTAAGAGAGAAGTAAGAAAGAAGTAAGAAAGAAAGAAGTACGAAAGAAGTACGAAAGAAGTAAGAAAGTAGTAAGAAAGAAAGAAGTAAATAAGAAATAAGAAAGAAGTAAGAAAGAAAGAAAAAAGAAAGAAGAAAGAAAGAAGTAAGAAAGATGTAAGAAAGAAGTAAGAAAGAGGTTAGAAAGAAGAAAGAACGAAGTAAGAAAGAAGTAAGAAAGAAAGAAGAAAGAAGTAAGAAAGAAGTAAGAAAGAAGTAAGAAAGAAGTAAGAAATAAAGAAGTAAGAAATAAAGAAGTAAGAAAGAAGTACGAAAGAAGTAAGAAAGAAGTAAGCAAGAAGAAAGAAAGAAAGAAGTAAGAAAGAAGTAAGAAAGAAGTAAGAAAGAAAGAAGGAAGCAAGAAGAAAGAAAGAAGTTAGAAAGAAGTAAGAAAGAAGTAAGAAAGAAGTTAGAAAGAAGTAAGAAAGAAGTAAGAAAGAAGAAAGAAAGAATTAAGAAAGAAGTACGAATGAAGTAAGAAAGAAGTAAGAAAGAAGTAAGAAAGAAAGAAGTAAGAAAGAAGTAAGAAAGAAGTAAGAAAGAAAGAAGAAACAAGAAGAAAGAAGTTAGAAAGAAGTAAGAAAGAAGTAAGAAAGAAGTAAGAAAGAAAGAAGTACGAAAGAAGTATGAAAGAAGTAAGAAAGAAGTAAGAAAGAAAGAAGTAAGAAAGAAGTAAGAATGAAGTAAGAAAGAAAGAAGAAAGAAAGAAGAAAGAAAGACGTAAGAAAGAAGAAAGGAAGAAGAAAGAAAGAAGAAAGAGAGAAGAAAGAGAGAAGAAAGAGAGAAGAAAGAAAGAAGAAAGAAGGAAGTAAGAAAGAAGTATGAAAGAAGAAAGAAAGAAGTAAGAAAGAAGTAAGAAAGAAGTAAGAAAGAAGTAAGAAAGAAGTAAGAAAGAATGAAGAAAGAAGTAATAAAGAAAGAAGAAAGAAGTCAGATAGAAGTAAGAAATAAGTTAGAAAGAAGTAAGAAATAAGTAAGAACGAAGTAAGAAAGAAGTAAGAAAGACAGAAGTAAGAAAGAAGTAAGAAAGAAGTACGAAAGAAGTAAGAAAGAAGTAAGAAAGAAGTAAGAAAGAAAGAAGTAAGAAAGAAGTAAGAAAGAAGTAACAATGAAAGAAGAAAGAAAGAAGAAAGAAAGAAGTTAAAAAGAAGTAAAAAAGAAGTAAAAAAGAAGTAAGAAAGAAGTAAGAAAGAAAGAAGTAAGAAAGAAGTAAGAAAGAAGTAAGAAAGAAAGAAGAAAGCAAGAAGAAAGAAAGAAGTTAGAAAGAAGTAAGAAAGAAGTAAGAAAGAAGTAAGAAAGAAAGAAGAAAGAAGTAAGAAAGAAGTAAGAAAGACGTAAGAAAGAAGTAAGAAAGAAGTTAGAAAGTAGAAAGAAAGAATTAAGAAAGAAGAAAGAAAGAAGTAAGAAAGAAGTAAGAAAGAAGTAAGAAAGAAGTAAGAAAGAAAGAAGAAAGAAGTGAGAAAGAAGCAAGAAAGAAGTAAGAAAGAAGAAAGAAAGAAGTAAGAAAGAAGTATGAAAGAAGTAAGAAAGAAGTAAGAAAGAAGTAAGAAAGAAAGAAGTAAGAAAGAAGTAAGAAAGAAGTAAGAAAGAAGTAAAAAAGAAGAAAGAAGTAAGAAAGAAAGAAGTAAGAAAGAAGTTAGAAAGAAGTAAGAAAGAAGTAAGAAATAAGTTAGAAAGAAGTAAGAAAGAAATACGAAAGAAGTACGAAAGAAGTTAAGAAAGAAGTAAGAGAGAAGTAAGAAAGAATTAAGAAAGAAGTAAGAAAGAAAGAAGTAAGGAAGAAGTAAGAAAGAAGTAAGAAAGAAAGAAGAAAGCAAGAAGAAAGAAAGAAGTAAGAAAGGAGTTAGAAAGAAGTTAGAAAGAAGTAAGAAAGAAGTAAGAAAGAAGTAAGAAAGAAAGAAGAAAGAAAGAAGAAAGAAGGAAGAAAGAAGAAAGAAGTACGAAAGAAGTAAGAGAGAAGTAAGAAAGAATTAAGAAAGAAGTAAGAAAGAAAGAAGTAAGGAAGAAGTAAGAAAGAAGTAAGAAAGAAAGAAGAAAGCAAGAAGAAAGAAAGAAGTAAGAAAGGAGTTAGAAAGAAGTTAGAAAGAAGTAAGAAAGAAGTAAGAAAGAAGTAAGAAAGAAAGAAGAAAGAAGTAAGAAAGAAGTAAGAAAGAAGTAAGAAAGAAGTAAGAAAGAAGTAAGAAAGAAGTAAGAAAGAAAGAAGTACGAAAGAAGTATGAAAGAAGTAATAAAGAAGTAAGAAAGAAAGAAGTAAGAAAGAAGTAAGAAAGAATTAAGAAAGAAAGAAGAAAGAAAGATGAAAGAAAGAAGAAAGGAAGAAGAAAGAAAGAAGTTAGAAAGAAGTAAGAAAGAGGTAAGAAAGAAGTAAGAAAGAAGTTAGAAAGAAGTAAGAAAGAAGTAAGAAAGAAGTAAGAAAGAAGTTAGAAATAAAGAAGTAAGAAAGAAAGAAGTAAGAAAGAAGTAAGAAAGAAGTAGAAAGAAAGAAGAAAGAAAGAAGTAAGAAAGAAGAAAGAAAGAAGTAAGAAAGAAGAATGAAAGAAGTAAGAAAGAAGTAAGAAAGGAAGAAGAAAGCAAGAAGAAAGATAGAAGTTAGAAAGAAGTAAGAAGTAAGTAAGAAAGAAAGTAGTAAGAAAGAAGAAAGAAAGAAATAAGAAAGAAGTACGAAAGAAGTCAGAAAGAAATAAGAAAAAGTAAGAAAGAAAGAAGTAAGAAAGAAGTAAGAAAGAAGTAAGAATGAAAGAAGAAAGAAAGAAGAACGAAAGAAGTTAGAAAGAAGTAAGAAAGAAGTAAAAAAGAAGTAAGAAAGAAGTAAGAAAGAAAGAAGGAATAAAGAAGTAAGAAAGAAGTAAGAAAGAAGTAAGAAAGAAGTGAGAAAGAAGTAAGAAAGAAGTAAGAAAGAAGAAAGAAAAAAGTAAGAAAGAAGAAAGATAGAAGTAAGAAAGAAGTAAGAAAGAAGTAAGAAAGAAAGAAGAAAGAAGAAAGAAGTAAGAAAGAAGTAAGAAAGAAGAAAGAAGTAAGAAAGAAGTAAGAAAGAAGTAAGAAAGAAGAAAGAAAGAAGTAAGAAAGAAGAAAGAAAGAAGTAAGAAAGAAGTAAGTAAGAAGTAAGAAAGAAGTAAGAAAGAAAGAAGACAGAAGTAAGAAAGTAGTAAGAAAGAAGTAAGAAAGAAGTAAGAGAGAAGTAAGAAAGAAGTAAGAAAGAAAGAAGTACGAAAGAAGTACGAAAGAAGTAAGAAAGTAGTAAGAAAGAAAGAAGTAAGAAAGAAATAAGAAAGAAGTAAGAAAGAAAGAAGAAAGAAAGAAGAAAGAAAGAAGTAAGAAAGAAGTAAGAAAGAAGTAAGAAAGAAAGAAGAAAGAAAGATGAAAGAAAGAAGAAAGGAAGAAGAAAGAAAGAAGTTAGAAAGAAGTAAGAAAGAGGTAAGAAAGAGGTAAGAAAGAAGTAAGAAAGAAGTAAGAAATAAAGAAGTAAGAAAGAAAGAAGTAAGAAAGAAGTACGAAAGAAGTAAGAAAGAAGTAAGCAAGAAGAAACAAAGAAAGAAGTAAGAAAGAAGTAAGAAAGAAGTAAGAAAGAAAGAAGGAAGCAAGAAGAAAGAAAGAAGTTAGAAAGAAGTAAGAAAGAAGTAAGAAAGAAGTTAGAAAGAAGTAAGAAAGAAGTAAGAAAGAAGTAAGAAAGAAGAAAGAAAGAATTAAGAAAGAAGTACGAATGAAGTAAGAAAGAAGTAAGAAAGAAGTAAGAAAGAAAGAAGTAAGAAAGAAGAAAGAAAGAAGTTAGAAAGAAGTAAGAAAGAAGTAAAAAAGAAGAAAGAAGTAAGAAAGAAAGAAGTAAGAAAGAAGTAAGAAAGAAGTAAGAAAGAAAGAAGAAACAAGAAGAAAGAAAGAAGTTAGAAAGAAGTAAGAAAGAAGTAAGAAAGAAGTAAGAAAGAAGTAAGAAAGAAAGAAGAAAGAAAGGAGAAAGAAGGAAGAAAGAAGAAAGAAGTACGAAAGAAGTAAGAAAGAAGTAAGAAAGAAGTAAGAAAGAAGTAAGAAAGAAGTAAGAAAGAAAGAAGTACGAAAGAAGTATGAAAGAAGTAAGAAAGAAAGAAGAAAGAAAGATGAAAGGAAGAAGAAAGGAAGAAGAAAGAAAGAAGAAAGAGAGAAGAAAGAGAGAAGAAAGAGAGAAGAAAGAAAGAGGAAAGAAGGAAGTAAGAAAGAAGTAAGAAAGAAGAAAGAAAGAAGTAAGAAAGAAGTAAGAAAGAAGTAAGAAAGAAGTAAGAAAGAATGAAGAAAGAAGTAATAAAGAAAGAAGAAAGAAGTCAGAAAGAAGTAAGAAATAAGTTAGAAAGAAGTAAGAAATAAGTAAGAACGAAGTAAGAAAGAAGTAAGAAAGACAGAAGTAAGAAAGAAGTAAGAAAGAAGTACGAAAGAAGTAAGAAAGAAGTAAGAAAGAAGTAAGAAAGAAAGAAGTAATAAAGAAGTAAGAAAGAAGTAACAATGAAAGAAGAAAGAAAGAAGAAAGAAAGAAGTTAGAAAGAAGTAAGAAAGAAGTAAAAAAGAAGTAAGAAAGAAGTAAGAAAGAAAGAAGTAAGAAAGAAGTAAGAAAGAAGTAAGAAAGAAAGAAGAAAGCAAGAAGAAAGAAAGAAGTTAGAAAGAAGTAAGAAAGAAGTAAGAAAGAAGTTAGAAGTAAGAAAGAAGTAAGAAAGAAGTAAGAAAGAAGTAAGAAAGAAAGAAGAAAGAAGTAAGAAAGAAGTAAGAAAGACGTAAGAAAGAAGTAAGAAAGAAGTTAGAAAGTAGAAAGAAAGAATTAAGAAAGAAGAAAGAAAGAAGTAAGAAATAAGTAAGAAAGAAGTAAGAAAGAAAGAAGAAAGAAGTGAGAAAGAAGTAAGAGAGAAGTAAGAAAGAAGAAAGAAAGAAGTAAGAAAGAAGTACGAAAGAAGTAAGAAAGAAGTAAGAAAGAAGTAAGAAAGAAAGAAGTAAGAAAGAAGTAAGAAAGAAGTAAGAATGAAAGAAGAAAGAAAGAAGAAAGAAAGAAGTTAGAAAGAAGTAAGAAAGAAGTAAAAAAGAAGAAAGAAGTAAGAAAGAAAGAAGTAAGAAAGAAGTAAGAAAGAAGTAAGAAAGAAGTAAGAAAGAAAGAAGAAAGCAAGAAGAAAGAAAGAAGTTAGAAAGAAGTGAGAAAGAAGTAAGAAAGAAGTAAGAAAGAAGTAAGAAAGAAGTAAGAAAGAAAGAAGAAAGAAAGAAGAAAGAAGGAAGAAAGAAGAAAGAAAGAAGGAAGAAAGAAGAAAGAAAGAAGTAGGAAAGAAGAAAGAAAGAAGTAAGAAAGAAGTAAGAAAGAAGTAAGAAAGAAGTAAGAAAGAAGTAAGAAAGAAGTACGAAAGAAGTATGAAAGAAGTAAGAAAGAAGTAAGAAAGAAAGAAGTAAGAAAGAAGTAAGAAAGAAGTAAGAAAGAAAGAAGAAAGAAAGAAGAAAGAAAGAAGTAAGAAAGAAGTAAGAAAGAATTAAGAAAGAAAGAAGAAAGAAAGATGAAAGAATGAAGAAAGGAAGAAGAAAGAAAGAAGTTAGAAAGAAGTAAGAAAGAGGTAAGAAAGAAGTAAGAAAGAAGTTAGAAAGAAGTAAGAAAGAAGTAAGAAAGAAGTTAGAAAGAAGAAAGAACGAAGTAAGAAAGAAAGAAGAAAGAAGTAAGAAAGAAGTAAGAAAGAAGTAAGAAAGAAGTAAGAAATAAAGAAGTAAGAAAGAAAGAAGTAAGAAAGAAGTAAGAAAGAAGTAGAAAGAAAGAAGAAAGAAAGAAGTAAGAAAGAAGAAAGAAAGAAGTAAGAAAGAAGAATGAAAGAAGTAAGAAAGAAGTAAGAAAGAAAGAAGAAAGCAAGAAGAAAGAAAGAAGTTAGAAAGAAGTAGGAAAGAAGTAAGAAAGAAGTAAGAAAGAAGTAAGAAAGAAAGAAGTAAGAAAGAAGAAAGAAAGAAATAAGAAAGAAGTACGAAAGAAGTCAGAAAGAAATAAGAAAAAGTAAGAAAGAAAGAAGTAAGAAAGAAGTAAGAAAGAAGTAAGAATGAAAGAAGAAAGAAAGAAGAACGAAAGAAGTTAGAAAGAAGTAAGAAAGAAGTAAAAAGGAAGTAAGAAAGAAGTAAGAAAGAAAGAAGGAAGAAAGAAGTAAGAAAGAAGTAAGAAAGAAGTAAGAAAGAAGTGAGAAAGAAGTAAGAAAGAACTAAGAAAGAAGAAAGAAAAAAGTAAGAAAGAAGAAAGATAGAAGTAAGAAAGAAGTAAGAAAGAAGTAAGAAAGAAGTAAGAAAGAAGTAAGAAAGAAAGAAGAAAGAAGAAAGAAGAAAGAAGTAAGAAAGAAGTAAGAAAGAAGAAAGAAGTAAGAAAGAAGTAAGAAAGAAGTAAGAAAGAAGAAAGAAAAAAGTAAGAAAGAAGAAAGAAAGAAGTAAGAAAGAAGTAAGAAAGAAGTAAGAAAGAAGTAAGAAAGAAAGAAGACAGAAGTATAAAGTAGTAAGAAAGAAGTAAGAAAGAAGTAAGAGAGAAGTAAGAAAGAAGTAAGAAAGAAAGAAGTACGAAAGAAGTACGAAAGAAGTAAGAAAGTAGTAAGAAAGAAAGAAGTAAATAAGAAATAAGAAAGAAGTAAGAAAGAAAGAAAAAAGAAAGAAGAAAGAAAGAAGTAAGAAAGATGTAAGAAAGAAGTAAGAAAGAGGTTAGAAAGAAGAAAGAACGAAGTAAGAAAGAAGTAAGAAAGAAAGAAGAAAGAAGTAAGAAAGAAGTAAGAAAGAAGTAAGAAAGAAGTAAGAAATAAAGAAGTAAGAAATAAAGAAGTAAGAAAGAAGTACGAAAGAAGTAAGAAAGAAGTAAGCAAGAAGAAAGAAAGAAAGAAGTAAGAAAGAAGTAAGAAAGAAGTAAGAAAGAAAGAAGGAAGCAAGAAGAAAGAAAGAAGTTAGAAAGAAGTAAGAAAGAAGTAAGAAAGAAGTTAGAAAGAAGTAAGAAAGAAGTAAGAAAGAAGAAAGAAAGAATTAAGAAAGAAGTACGAATGAAGTAAGAAAGAAGTAAGAAAGAAGTAAGAAAGAAAGAAGTAAGAAAGAAGTAAGAAAGAAGTAAGAAAGAAAGAAGAAACAAGAAGAAAGAAGTTAGAAAGAAGTAAGAAAGAAGTAAGAAAGAAGTAAGAAAGAAAGAAGTACGAAAGAAGTATGAAAGAAGTAAGAAAGAAGTAAGAAAGAAAGAAGTAAGAAAGAAGTAAGAATGAAGTAAGAAAGAAAGAAGAAAGAAAGAAGAAAGAAAGACGTAAGAAAGAAGAAAGGAAGAAGAAAGAAAGAAGAAAGAGAGAAGAAAGAGAGAAGAAAGAGAGAAGAAAGAAAGAAGAAAGAAGGAAGTAAGAAAGAAGTATGAAAGAAGAAAGAAAGAAGTAAGAAAGAAGTAAGAAAGAAGTAAGAAAGAAGTAAGAAAGAAGTAAGAAAGAATGAAGAAAGAAGTAATAAAGAAAGAAGAAAGAAGTCAGATAGAAGTAAGAAATAAGTTAGAAAGAAGTAAGAAATAAGTAAGAACGAAGTAAGAAAGAAGTAAGAAAGACAGAAGTAAGAAAGAAGTAAGAAAGAAGTACGAAAGAAGTAAGAAAGAAGTAAGAAAGAAGTAAGAAAGAAAGAAGTAAGAAAGAAGTAAGAAAGAAGTAACAATGAAAGAAGAAAGAAAGAAGAAAGAAAGAAGTTAAAAAGAAGTAAAAAAGAAGTAAAAAAGAAGTAAGAAAGAAGTAAGAAAGAAAGAAGTAAGAAAGAAGTAAGAAAGAAGTAAGAAAGAAAGAAGAAAGCAAGAAGAAAGAAAGAAGTTAGAAAGAAGTAAGAAAGAAGTAAGAAAGAAGTAAGAAAGAAAGAAGAAAGAAGTAAGAAAGAAGTAAGAAAGACGTAAGAAAGAAGTAAGAAAGAAGTTAGAAAGTAGAAAGAAAGAATTAAGAAAGAAGAAAGAAAGAAGTAAGAAAGAAGTAAGAAAGAAGTAAGAAAGAAGTAAGAAAGAAAGAAGAAAGAAGTGAGAAAGAAGCAAGAAAGAAGTAAGAAAGAAGAAAGAAAGAAGTAAGAAAGAAGTATGAAAGAAGTAAGAAAGAAGTAAGAAAGAAGTAAGAAAGAAAGAAGTAAGAAAGAAGTAAGAAAGAAGTAAGAAAGAAGTAAAAAAGAAGAAAGAAGTAAGAAAGAAAGAAGTAAGAAAGAAGTTAGAAAGAAGTAAGAAAGAAGTAAGAAATAAGTTAGAAAGAAGTAAGAAAGAAATACGAAAGAAGTACGAAAGAAGTTAAGAAAGAAGTAAGAGAGAAGTAAGAAAGAATTAAGAAAGAAGTAAGAAAGAAAGAAGTAAGGAAGAAGTAAGAAAGAAGTAAGAAAGAAAGAAGAAAGCAAGAAGAAAGAAAGAAGTAAGAAAGGAGTTAGAAAGAAGTTAGAAAGAAGTAAGAAAGAAGTAAGAAAGAAGTAAGAAAGAAAGAAGAAAGAAAGAAGAAAGAAGGAAGAAAGAAGAAAGAAGTACGAAAGAAGTAAGAAAGAAGTAAGAAAGAAGTAAGAAAGAAGTAAGAAAGAAAGAAGAAAGAATTAAGAAAGAAGTAAGAAAGAAGTAAGAAAGAAGTAAGAAAGAAGTAAGAAAGAAGTAAGAAAGAAAGAAGTACGAAAGAAGTAAGAAAGAAGTAAGAAAGAAAGAAGAATGAAAGAAGAAAGAAAGAAGTAAGAAAGAAGTAAGAAAGAAGTAAGAAAGAAAGAAGAAAGAAAGATGAAAGAAAGAAGAAAGGAAGAAGAAAGAAAGAAGTTAGAAAGAAGTAAGAAAGAGGTAAGAAAGAAGTAAGAAAGAAGTTAGAAAGAAGTAAGAAAGAAGTAAGAAAGAAGTAAGAAAGAAGTAAGAAAGAAGTAAGAAAGAAAGAAGAAAGAAGTAAGAAAGAAGTAAGAAAGAAGTAAGAAAGTAGTAAGAAAGAAAGAAGTAAGGAAGAAATACGAAAGAAGTAAGAAAGAAGTAAGAAAGAAGTTAGAAAGAAAGAAGTAAGAAAGAAGTAAGAAAGAAAGAAGTAAGAAAGAAGTAAGAATGAAAGAAGAAAGAAAGAAGAAAGAAAGAATTTAGAAAGAAGTAAGAAAGAAGTAAAAAAGAAGTAAGAAAGAAGTAAGAAAGAAAGAAGTAAGAAAGAAGTAAGAAAGAAAGAAGTAAGAAAGAAGTAAGAATGAAAGAAGAAAGAAAGAAGAAAGAAAGAAGAAAGAAAGAAGTAAGAAAGAATTAAGAAAGAAAGAAGAAAGAAAGATGAAAGAATGAAGAAAGGAAGAAGAAAGAAAGAAGTTAGAAAGAAGTAAGAAAGAGGTAAGAAAGAAGTAAGAAAGAAGTTAGAAAGAAGTAAGAAAGAAGTAAGAAAGAAGTTAGAAAGAAGAAAGAACGAAGTAAGAAAGAAGTAAGAAAGAAAGAAGAAAGAAGTAAGAAAGAAGTAAGAAAGAAGTAAGAAAGAAGTAAGAAATAAAGAAGTAAGAAAGAAAGAAGTAAGAAAGAAGTAAGAAAGAAGTAGAAAGAAAGAAGAAAGAAAGAAGTAAGAAAGAAGAAAGAAAGAAGTAAGAAAGAAGAATGAAAGAAGTAAGAAAGAAGTAAGAAAGAAAGAAGAAAGAAGTGAGAAAGAAGTAAGAGAGAAGTAAGAAAGAAGAAAGAAAGAAGTAAGAAAGAAGTAAGAAAGAAGTAAGAAAGAAGTAAGAAAGAAGTTAGAAAGAAGTTAGAAAGAATTTAGAAATAAAAAAGAAAGAAGAAAGCAAGAAGAAAGGAAGAAAGAAGTAAGAAAGAAGTAAGAAAGAAGTAAGAAAGAAGTAAGAAAGAAAGAAGAAAGAAAGAAGAAAGAAAAAAGAAAGAGATAAGAAAGAGAGAAGAAAGAAAGAAGAAAGAAAGAAGTAAGAAAGAAGTAAGATAGAAGAAAGAAGTAAGAAAGAAGTAAGAAAGAAGTAAGAAAGAAGTAAGAAAGAAGTAAGAAAGAAAGAAGTAAGAAAGAAGTACGAAAGAAGTAAGAAAGAAGTAAGAAAGAAGTAAGAAAGAAAGAAGTAAGAAAGAAGTAAGAAAGAAGTAAGAATGAAAGAAGAAAGAAAGAAGAAAGAAAGAAGTTAGAAAGAAGTAAGAAAGAAGTAAAAAAGAAGTAAGAAAGAAGTAAGAAAGAAAGAAGTAAGAAAGAAGTAAGAAAGAAAGAAGAAAGCAAGAAGAAAGAAAGAAGTTAGAAAGAAGTAGGAAAGAAGTAAGAAAGAAGTTAGAAAGAAGTAAGAAAGAAGTAAGAAAGAAAGAAGGAAGAAAGAAGTAAGAAAGAAGTAAGAAAGAAATACGAAAGAAGTAAGAAAGAAGTAAGAAAGAAGTTAGAAAGAAGAAAGAAGTAAAAAAGAAGTAAGAAAGAAGTAAGAAAGAAAGAAGTAAGAAAGAAGTAAGAAAGAAAGAAGTAAGAAAGAAGTAAGAATGAAAGAAGAAAGAAAGAAGAAAGAAAGAAGTTAGAAAGAAGTAAGAAAGAAGTAAAAAAGAAGTAAGAAAGAAAGAAGAAAGAAGTAAGAAAGAAGTAAGAAAGAAGTAAGAAAGAAGAAAGAAGTAAGAAAGAAATAAGAAAGAAGTAAGAAAGAAGAAAGAAGGAAGTAAGAAAGAAGAAAGAAAGAAGTAAGAAAGAAGTAAGAAAGAAGTAAGAAAGAAGTAAGAAAGAAAGAAGAAAGAAGTAAGAAAGTAGTAAGAAAGAAGTAAGAAAGAAAGAAGAAAGAAAGAAGAAAGAAAGAAGTAAGAAAGAACTAAGAAAGAAGTAAGAAAGAAAGAAGGAAGAAAGATGAAAGAAAGAAGAAAGGAAGAAGAAAGAAAGAAGTTAGAAAGAAGTAAGAAAGAGGTAAGAAAGAAGTAAGAAAAAGTTAGAAAGAAGTAAGAAAGAAGTAAGAAAGAAGTTAGAAAGAAGAAAGAAGTAAGAAAGAAGTAAGAAAGAAAGAAGAAAGAAGTAAGAAAGAAGTAAGAAAGAAGTAAGAAAGAAGTAAGAAATAAAGAAGTAAGAAAGAAAGAAGTAAGAAAGAAGTACGAAAGAAGTAAGAAAGAAAGAAGTAAGAAAGAAGTAAGAAAGAAGTAGAAAGAAAGAAGAAAGAAAGAAGTAAGAAAGAAGAAAGAAAGAAGTAAGAAAGAAGAATGAAAGAAGTAAGAAAGAAGTAAGAAAGAAAGAAGAAAGAAGTAAGAAGGAAGTAAGAAAGAAGTAAAAAAGAAGTAAGAAAGAAGTAAGAAAGAAGTAAGAAAGAAGTAAGAAAGAAAGAAGTAAGAAAGAAGTACGAAAGAAGTAAGAAAGAAGTAAGAAAGAAAGAAGTAAGAAAGAAGTAAGAAAGAAGTAAGAAAGAAGTAAGAAAGAAGTAAGAAAGAAGAAAGAAAGAATTAAGAAAGAAGTACGAATGAAGTAAGAAAGAAGTAAGAAAGAAGTAAGAAAGAAAGAAGTAAGAAAGAAGTAAGAAAGAAGTAAGAAAGCAAGAAGAAAGAAAGAAGAAAGAAAGAAGTTAGAAAGAAGTAAGAAAGAAGTAAAAAAGAAGAAAGAAGTAAGAAAGAAAGCAGTAAAAAAGATGTAAGAAAGAAGTAAGAAAGAAAGAAGAAAGCAAGAAGAAAGAAAGAACTTAGAAAGAAGTAAGAAAGAAGTAAGAAAGAAGTAAGTAAGAAGTAAGAAAGAAGTAAGAAAGAAAGAAGAAAGAAAGGAGAAAGAAGGAAGAAAGAAGAAAGAAGTACGAAAGAATTAAGAAAGAAGTAAGAAAGAAGTAAGAAAGAAGTAAGAAAGAAGTAAGAAAGAAAGAAGTACGAAAGAAGTATGAAAGAAGTAAGAAAGAAAGAAGAAAGAAAGATGAAAGGAAGAAGAAAGGAAGAAGAAAGAAAGAAGAAAGAGAGAAGAAAGAGAGAAGAAAGAGAGAAGAAAGAAAGAAGAAAGAAGGAAGTAAGAAAGAAGTAAGAAAGAAGAAAGAAAGAAGTAAGAAAGAAGTAAGAAAAAGTAAGAAAGAAGTAAGAAAGAATGAAGAAAGAAGTAATAAAGAAAGAAGAAAGAAGTCAGAAAGAAGTAAGAAATAAGTTAGAAAGAAGTAAGAAATAAGTGAGAACGAAGTAAGAAAGAAGTAAGAAAGACAGAAGTAAGAAAGAAGTAAGAAAGAAGTAAGAAAGAAGTACGAAAGAAGTAAGAAAGAAGTAAGAAAGAAGTAAGAAAGAAAGAAGTAATAAAGAAGTAAGAAAGAAGTAACAATGAAAGAAGAAAGAAAGAAGAAAGAAAGAAGTTAGAAAGAAGTAAGAAAGAAGTAAAAAAGAAGTAAGAAAGAAGTAAGAAAGAAAGAGGTAAGAAAGAAGTAAGAAAGAAGTAAGAAAGAAAGAAGAAAGCAAGAAGAAAGAAAGAAGTTAGAAAGAAGTAAGAAAGAAGTAAGAAAGAAGTTAGAAGTAAGAAAGAAGTAAGAAAGAAGTACGAAACAAGTAAGAAAGAAGTAAGAAAGAAGTAAGAAAGAAAGAAGTAAGAAAGAAGTAAGAAAGAAGTAAGATTGAAAGAAGAAAGAAAGAAGAAGAAAGAAGTTAGAAAGAAGTAAGAAAGAAGTAAAAAAGAAGAAAGAAGTAAGAAAGAAAGAAGTAAGAAAGAAGTAAGAAAGAAGTAAGAAAGAAAGAAGAAAGCAAGAAGAAAGAAAGAAGTTAGAAAGAAGTGAGAAAGAAGTAAGAAAGAAGTAAGAAAGAAGTAAGAAAGAAGTAAGAAAGAAAGAAGAAAGAAAGAAGAAAGAAGGAAGAAAGAAGAAAGAAGTACGAAAGAAGTAAGAAAGAAGTAAGAAAGAAGTAACAAAGAAGTAAGAAAGAAAGAAGAAAGAAGTAAGAAAGAAGTAAGAAAGAAGTAAGAAAGAAGTAAGAAAGAAAGAAGTACGAAAGAAGTATGAAAGAAGTAAGAAAGAAGTAAGAAAGAATGAAGTAAGAAAGAAGTAAGAAAGAAGTACGAAAGAAAGAAGTAAGAAAGAAGAAAGAAAGAAGTAAGAAAGAAGTAAGAAAAAGTAAGAAAGAAGTAAGAAAGAATGAAGAAAGAAGTAATAAATAAAGAAGAAAGAAGTCAGAAAGAAGTAAGAAATAAGTTAGAAAGAAGTAAGAAATAAGTAAGAACGAAGTAAGAAAGAAGTAAGAAAGACAGAAGTAAGAAAGAAGTAAGAAAGAAGTAAGAAAGAAGTACGAAAGAAGTAAGAAAGAAGTAAGAAAGAAGTAAGAAAGAAAGAAGTAATAAAGAAGTAAGAAAGAAGTAACAATGAAAGAAGAAAGAAAGAAGAAAGAAAGAAGTTAGAAAGAAGTAAGAAAGAAGTAAAAAAGAAGTAAGAAAGAAGTAAGAAAGAAAGAGGTAAGAAAGAAGTAAGAAAGAAGTAAGAAAGAAAGAAGAAAGCAAGAAGAAAGAAAGAAGTTAGAAAGAAGTAAGAAAGAAGTAAGAAAGAAGTTAGAAGTAAGAAAGAAGTAAGAAAGAAGTAAGAAAGAAGTAAGAAAGAAAGAAGAAAGAAGTAAGAAAGAAGTAAGAAAGACGTAAGAAAGAAGTAAGAAAGAAGTTAGAAACTAGAAAGAAAGAATTAAGAAAGAAGAAAGAAAGAAGTAAGAAAGAAGTAAGAAAGAAGTAAGAAAGAAGTAAGAAAGAAGTAAGAAATAAAGAAGAAAGAAGTGAGAAAGAAGTAAGAGAGAAGTAAGAAAGAAGAAAGAAAGAAGTAAGAAAGAAGTACGAAACAAGTAAGAAAGAAGTAAGAAAGAAGTAAGAAAGAAAGAAGTAAGAAAGAAGTAAGAAAGAAGTAAGAATGAAAGAAGAAAGAAAGAAGAAAGAAAGAAGTTAGAAAGAAGTAAGAAAGAAGTAAAAAAGAAGAAAGAAGTAAGAAAGAAAGAAGTAAGAAAGAAGTAAGAAAGAAGTAAGAAAGAAAGAAGAAAGCAAGAAGAAAGAAAGAAGTTAGAAAGAAGTGAGAAAGAAGTAAGAAAGAAGTAAGAAAGAAGTAAGAAAGAAGTAAGAAAGAAAGAAGAAAGAAAGAAGAAAGAAGGAAGAAAGAAGAAAGAAGTACGAAAGAAGTAAGAAAGAAGTAAGAAAGAAGTAACAAAGAAGTAAGAAAGAAAGAAGAAAGAAGTAAGAAAGAAGTAAGAAAGAAGTAAGAAAGAAGTAAGAAAGAAAGAAGTACGAAAGAAGTATGAAAGAAGTAAGAAAGAAGTAAGAAAGAATGAAGTAAGAAAGAAGTAAGAAAGAAGTACGAAAGAAAGAAGAAAGAAAGAAGAAAGAAAGAAGTAAGAAAGAAGTAAGAAAGAAGTAAGAAAGAAAGAAGAAAGAAAGATGAAAGAAAGAAGAAAGGAAGAAGAAAGAAAGAAGTTAGAAAGAAGTAAGAAAGAGGTAAGAAAGAAGTAAGAAAGGAGTTAGAAAGAAGTAAGAAAGAAGTAAGAAAGAAGTTAGAAAGAAGAAAGAACGAAGTAAGAAAGAAGTAAGAAAGAAAGAAGAAAGAAGTAAGAAAGAAGTAAGAAAGAAGTAAGAAAGAAGTAAGAAATAAAGAAGTAAGAAAGAAAGAAGTAAGAAAGAAGTAAGAAAGAAGTAGAAAGAAAGAAGAAAGAAAGAAGTAAGAAAGAAGAAAGAAAGAAGTAAGAAAGAAGAATGAAACAAGTAAGAAAGAAGTAAGAAAGAAAGAAGAAAGAAGTAAGAAGGAAGTAAGAAAGAAGTAAAAAAGAAGTAAGAAAGAAGTAAGAAAGTAGTAAGAAAGAAGTAAGAAAGAAAGAAGTAAGAAAGAAGTACGAAAGAAGTAAGAAAGAAGTAAGAAAGAAGTAAGAAAGAAGTAAGAAAGTAGTAAGAAAGAAAGAAGAAAGCAAGAAGAAAGAAAGAAGTTAGAAAGAAGTAAGAAAGAAGTAAGAAACAAGTAAGAAAGAAGTAAGAAAGAAGTAAGAAAGAAGTAAGAAAGAAGAAAGAAAGAATTAAGAAAGAAGTACGAATGAAGTAAGAAAGAAGTAAGAAAGAAGTAAGAAAAAAAGAAGTAAGAAAGAAGTAAGAAATAAGTAAGAATGCAAGAAGAAAGAAAGAAGAAAGAAAGAAGTTAGAAAGAAGTAAGAAAGAAGTAAAAAAGAAGAAAGAAGTAAGAAAGAAAGAAGTAAGAAAGAAGTAAGAAAGAAGTAAGAAAGCAAGAAGAAAGAAAGAAGTTAGAAAGAAGTAGGAAAGAAGTAAGAAAGAAATAAGAAAGAAGTAAGAAAGAAGTAAGAAAGAAGTAAGAAAGAAAGAAGAAAGAAAGAAGAAAGAAGGAAGAAAGAAGAAAGAAGTACGAAAGAAGTAAGAAAGAAGTAAGAAAGAAGTAAGAAAGAAATAAGAAAGAAGTAAGAAAGAAAGAAGTACGAAAGAAGTATGAAAGAAGTAAGAAAGAAAGAAGAAAGAAAGAAGAAAGAAAGACGTAAGAAAGAAGTAAGAAAGAAGTAAGAAAGAAAGAAGAAAGAAAGATGAAAGGAAGAAGAAAGGAAGAAGAAACAAAGAAGAAAGAGAGAAGAAAGAGAGAAGAAAGAGAGAAGAAAGAAAGAAGAAAGAAGGAAGTAAGAAAGAAGTAAGAAAGAAGAAAGAAAGAAGTAAGAAAGAAGTAAGAAAGAAGTAAGAAAGAAGTAAGAAAGAATGAAGAAAGAAGTAATAAAGAAAGAAGAAAGAAGTCAGAAAGAAGTAAGAAATAAGTTAGAAAGAAGTAAGAAATAAGTAAGAACGAAGTAAGAAAGAAGTAAGAAAGACAGAAGTAAGAAAGAAATAAGAAAGAAGTACGAAAGAAGTAAGAAAGAAGTAAGAAAGAAGTAAGAAAGAAAGAAGTAAGAAAGAAGTAAGAAAGAAGTAACAATGAAAGAAGAAAGAAAGAAGAAAGAAAGAAGTTAGAAAGAAGTAAGAAAGAAGTAAAAAAGAAGTAAGAAAGAAGTAAGAAGAAAGAAGTAAGAAAGAAGTAAGAAAGAAGTAAGAAAGAAAGAAGAAAGCAAGAAGAAAGAAAGAAGTTAGAAAGAAGTAAGAAAGAAGTAAGAAAGAAGTTAGAAGTAAGAAAGAAGTAAGAAAGAAGTAAGAAAGAAGTAAGAAAGAAAGAAGAAAGAAGTAAGAAAGAAGTAAGAAAGACGTAAGAAAGAAGTAAGAAAGAAGTTAGAAAGTAGAAAGAAAGAATTAAGAAAGAAGAAAGAAAGAAATAAGAAAGAAGTAAGAAAGAAGTAAGAAAGAAGTAAGAAAGAAAGAAGAAAGAAGTGAGAAAGAAGTAAGAGAGAAGTAAGAAAGAAGAAAGAAAGAAGTAAGAAAGAATTACGAAAGAAGTAAGAAAGAAGTAAGAAAGAAGTAAGAAAGAAAGAAGTAAGAAAGAAGTAAGAAAGAAGTAAGAATGAAAGAAGAAAGAAAGAAGAAAGAAAGAAGTTAGAAAGAAGTAAGAAATAAAAAAGAAGAAAGAAGTAAGAAAGAAAGAAGTAAGAAAGAAGTAAGAAAGAAGTAAGAAAGAAAGAAGAAAGCAAGAAGAAAGAAAGAAGTTAGAAAGAAGTGAGAAAGAAGTAAGAAAGAAGTAAGAAAGAAGTAAGAAAGAAGTAAGAAAGAAGTAAGAAAGAAAGAAGTAAGAAAGAAGTACGAAAGAAGTAAGAAAGAAGTAAGAAAGAAGTAAGAAAGAAAGAAGTAAGAAAGAAGTAAGAAAGAAGTAAGAATGAAAGAAGAAAGAAAGAAGAAAGAAAGAAGTTAGAAAGAAGTAAGAAAGAAGTAAAAAAGAAGTAAGAAAGAAGTAAGAAAGAAAGAAGGAAGAAAGAAGTAAGAAAGAAGTAAGAAAGAAGTAAGAAAGAAGTGAGAAAGAAGTAAGAAAGAAGTAAGAAAGAAGAAAGAAAAAAGTAAGAAAGAAGAAAGAAGTAAGAAAGAAGTAAGAAAGAAGCAAGAAAGAAGTAAGAAAGAAAGAAGAAAGAATTAAGAAAGAAGTAAGAAAGAAGTAAGAAAGAAGAAAGAAGTAAGAAAGAAATAAGAAAGAAGTAAGAAAGAAGAAAGAAAGAAGAAAGAAGAAAGAAAGAAGTAAGAAAGAAGTAAGAAAGAAGTAAGAAAGAAGTAAGAAAGAAAGAAGAAAGAAGTAAGAAAGTAGTAAGAAAGAAGTAAGAAAGAAAGAAGAAAGAAAGAAGAAAGAAAGAAGTAAGAAAGAAGTAAGAAAGAAGTAAGAAAGAAAGAAGAAAGAAAGATGAAAGAAAGAAGAAAGGAAGAAGAAAGAAAGAAGTTAGAAAGAAGTAAGAAAGAGGTAAGAAAGAAGTAAGAAAGAAGTAAGAAATAAAGAAGTAAGAAAGAAAGAAGTAAGAAAGAAGTACGAAAGAAGTAAGAAAGAAAGAAGTAAGAAAGAAGTAAGAAAGAAGTAGAAAGAAAGAAGAAAGAAAGAAGTAAGAAAGAAGAAAGAAAGAAGTAAGAAAGAAGAATGAAAGAAGTAAGAAAGAAGTAAGAAAGAAAGAAGAAAGAAGTAAGAAGGAAGTAAGAAAGAAGTAAAAAAGAAGTAAGAAAGAAGTAAGAAAGAAGTAAGAAAGAAGTAAGAAAGAAAGAAGTAAGAAAGAAGTACGAAAGAAGTAAGAAGTAAGAAAGAAGTAAGAAAGAAAGAAGTAAGAAAGAAGTAAGAAAGAAGTAAGAAAGAAAGAAGAAAGCAAGAAGAATGAAAGAAGTTAGAAAGAAGTAAGAAAGAAGTAAGAAACAAGTAAGAAAGAAGTAAGAAAGAAGTAAGAAAGAAGTAAGAAAAAGAAAGAAAGAAGTAAGAAAGAAGTAAGAAAGAAAGAAGTACGAAAGAAGTATGAAAGAAGTAAGAAAGAAGTAAGAAAGAAAGAAGTAAGAAAGAAGTAAGAAAGAAGTAAGAAAGAAAGAAGAAAGAAAGAAGAAAGAAAGAAGTAAGAAGGAAGTAAGAAAGAAGTAAGAAAGAAAGAAGAAAGAAAGATGAAAGAAAGAAGAAAGGAAGAAGAAAGAAAGAAGTTAGAAAGAAGTAAGAAAGAGGTAAGAAAGAAGTAAGAAAGAAGTTAGAAATAAGTAAGAAAGAAGTAAGAAAGAAGTTAGAAAGAAGAAAGAACGAAGCAAGAAAGAAGTAAGAAAGAAAAAAGAAAGAAGTAAGAAAGAAGTAAGGAAGAAGTAAGAAAGAAGTAAGAAATAAAGAAGTAAGAAATAAAGAAGTAAGAAAGAAGTACGAAAGAAGTAAGAAAGAAAGAAGTAAGAAAGAAGTAAGAAAGAACTAGAAAGAAAGAAGAAAGAAAGAAGTAAGAAAGAAGAAAGAAAGAAGTAAGAAAGAAGTAAGAATGAAAGAAGAAAGAAGTAAGAAAGAAGTAAGAAAGAAAGAAGTAAGAAAGAAGTACGAAAGAAGTAAGAATGAAGTAAGAAAGAAGTTAGAAAGAAAGAAGTAAGAAAGAAGTAAGAAAGAAGTAAGAAAGAAAGAAGAAAGCAAGAAGAAAGAAAGAAGTTAGAAAGAAGTAAGAAAGAAGTAAGAAACAAGTAAGAAAGAAGTAAGAAAGAAGTAAGAAAGAAGTAAGAAAGAAGAAAGAAAGAATTAAGAAAGAAGTACGAATGAAGTAAGAAAGAAGTAAGAAAGAAGTAAGAAAGAAAGAAGTAAGAAAGAAGTAGGAAAGAAAGAAGAAAGAAAGAAGAAAGAAAGAAGTAAGAAGGAAGAAAGAAAGAAGTAAGAAAGAAAGAAGAAAGCAAGAAGAAAGAAAGAAGTTAGAAAGAAGTAAGAAAGAAGTTAGAAAGAAGTAAGAAAGAGGTAATAAAGAAGTAAGAAAGAAGTTAGAAATAAGTAAGAAAGAAGTAAGAAAGAAGTTAGAAAGAAGTAAGAAAAAAGTAAGAAAGAAGTAAGAAAGAAGTTAGAAAGAAGTTAGAAAGAATTTAGAAATAAGAAAGAAAGAAGAAAGCAAGAAGAAAGGAAGAAAGAAGTAAGAAAGAAGTTAGAAAGAAGTTAGAAAGAATTTAGAAATAAGAAAGAAAGAGGAAAGCAAGAAGAAAGGAAGAAAGAAGGAAGAAAGAAGTAAGAAAGAAGTTAGAAAGAAGTAAGAAATAAGTAAGAAAGAAGTAAGAAAGAAAGAAGTAAGAAAGAAGTACGAAAGAAGTAAGAAAGAAGTAAGAAAGAAGTAAGAAAGAAAGAAGTAAGAAAGAAGTAAGAAAGAAGTAACAATGAAAGAAGAAAGAAAGAAGAAAGAAAGAAGATAGAAGTAAGAAAGAAGAAAGAAAGAAGTAAGAAAGAAGTAAGAAAGAAAGAAGGAAGAAGTAAGAAAGAAGTAAGAAAGAAATAAGAAAGAAGTAAGAAAGAAGTTAGAAAGTAGAAAGAAAGAAATAAGAAAGAAGAAAGAAAGAAGTAAGAAAGAAGTAAGAAAGAAGTAAGAAAGAAAGAAGAAAGAAGTAAGAAAGAAGTAAGAAAGAAGTAAGAAAGAAGTAAGAAAGAAGTAAGAAAGAAGTAAGAAAGAAGTAAGAAAGAAAGAAGTACAAAAGAAGCACGAAAGAAGTAAGAAAGAAAGAAGAAAGAAAGAAGTAAGAAAGAAGTAAGAAAGAAGTAAGAAAGAAAAAAAAAAGAAAGAAGAAAGAAAGAAGAAAGAAAGATGAAAGGAATAAGAAAGAAAGAAGTTAGAAAGAAGTAAGAAAGAGGTAAGAAAGTAGTAAGAAAGAAGTAAGAAAGAAGTAAGAAAGAAGTAAGAAAGAAAGAAGTAAGAAAGAAGTAAGAAAGAAGTAAGAAAGAAAGAAGAAAGAAAGAAGAAAGAAAGAAGTAAGAAAGAAGTAAGAAAGAAGTAAGAAAGAAAGAAGAAAGAAAGATGAAAGAAAGAAGAAAGGAAGAAGAAAGAAAGAAGTTAGAAAGAAGTAAGAAAGAGGTAAGAAAGAAGTAAGAAAGAAGTTAGAAATAAGTAAGAAAGAAGTAAGAAAGAAGTTAGAAAGAAGTAAGAAAGAAGTAAGAAAGAAGTAAGAAAGAAGTTAGAAAGAAGTTAGAAAGAATTTAGAAATAAGAAAGAAAGAAGAAAGCAAGAAGAAAGGAAGAAAGAAGTAAGAAAGAAGTTAGAAAGAAGTAAGAAAGAATGAAGAAAGAAGTAATAAAGAAAGAAGAAATAAGTCAGAAAGAAGTAAGAAAGAAGTTAGAAAGAAGTAAGAAATAAGTAAGAAAGAAGTAAGAAAGAAGTAAGAAAGAAAGAAGTAAGAAAGAAGTACGAAAGAAGTAAGAAAGAAGTAAGAAAGAAGTAAGAAAGAAAGAAGTAAGAAAGAAGTAAGAAAGAAGTAACAATGAAAGAAGAAAGAAAGAAGAAAGAAAGAAGATAGAAGTAAGAAAGAAGAAAGAAAGAAGTAAGAAGGAAGTAAGAAAGAAAGAAGGAAGAAGTAAGAAAGAAGTAAGAAAGAAATAAGAAAGAAGTTAGAAAGTAGAAAGAAAGAATTAAGAAAGAAGAAAGAAAGAAGTAAGAAAGAAGTAAGAAAGAAGTAAGAAAGAAGTAAGAAAGTAGTAAGAAAGAACTAAGAAAGAAGTAAGAAAGAAGTAAGAAAGAAAGAAGTACAAAAGAAGTACGAAAGAAGTAAGAAAGAAAGAAGAAAGAAAGAAGTAAGAAAGAAGTAAGAAAGAAGTAAGAAAGAAAAAAGAAAGAAAGAAGAAAGAAAGAAGAAAGAAAGATGAAAGGAATAAGAAAGAAAGAAGTTAGAAAGAAGTAAGAAAGAGGTAAGAAAGAAGTAAGAAAGAAGTAAGAAAGAAGTAAGAAAGAAGTAAGAAAGAAGTAAGAAAGAAAGAAGTAAGAAAGAAGTACGAAAGAAGTAAGAAATAAGTAAGAAAGAAGTAAGAAAGAAAGAAGTAAGAAAGAAGTAAGAAAGAAGTAAGAAAGAAAGAAGAAAGCAAGAAGAAAGAAAGAAGTTAGAAAGAAGTAAGAAAGAAGTAAGAAACAAGTAAGAAAGAAGTAAGAAAGAAGTAAGAAAGAAGTAAGAAAGAAGAAAGAAAGAATTAAGAAAGAAGTACGAATGAAGTAAGAAAGAAGTAAGAAAGAAGTAAGAAAGAAAGAAGTAAGAAAGAAGTAAGAAAGAAGTAAGAAAGAATGAAGAAAGAAAGAAGAAAGAAAGAAGTAAGAAAGAAGTAAGAAAGAAGTAAGAAAGAAAGAAGAAAGAAAGATGAAAGAAAGAAGAAAGGAAGAAGAAAGAAAGAAGTTAGAAAGAAGTAAGAAAGAGGTAAGAAAGAAGTAAGAAAGAAGTTAGAAATAAGTAAGAAAGAAGTAAGAAAGAAGTTAGAAAGAAGTAAGAAAGAAGTAAGAAAGAAGTAAGAAAGAAGTTAGAAAGAAGTTAGAAAGAATTTAGAAATAAGAAAGAAAGGAGAAAGCAAGAAGAAAGAAAGAAAGAAGTAAGAAAGAAGTTAGAAAGAAGTAAGAAAGAATGAAGAAAGAAGTAATAAATAAAGAAGAAATAACTCAGAAAGAAGTAAGAAAGAAGTTAGAAAGAAGTAAGAAATAAGTAAGAAAGAAGTAAGAAAGAAGTAAGAAAGAAAGAAGTAAGAAAGAAGTAAGAAAGAAGTAAGAAAGAATGAAGAAAGAAAGAAGAAAGAAAGAAGTAAGAAAGAAGTAAGAAAGAAGTAAGAAAGAAAGAAGAAAGAAAGATGAAAGAAAGAAGAAAGGAAGAAGAAAGAAAGAAGTTAGAAAGAAGTAAGAAAGAGGTAAGAAAGAAGTAAGAAAGAAGTTAGAAATAAGTAAGAAAGAAGTAAGAAAGAAGTTAGAAAGAAGTAAGAAAGAAGTAAGAAAGAAGTAAGAAAGAAGTTAGAAAGAAGTTAGAAAGAATTTAGAAATAAGAAAGAAAGGAGAAAGCAAGAAGAAAGGAAGAAAGAAGTAAGAAAGAAGTTAGAAAGAAGTAAGAAAGAATGAAGAAAGAAGTAATAAATAAAGAAGAAATAACTCAGAAAGAAGTAAGAAAGAAGTTAGAAAGAAGTAAGAAATAATTAAGAAAGAAGTAAGAAAGAAGTAAGAAAGAAAGAAGTAAGAAAGAAGTACGAAAGAAGTAAGAAAGAAGTAAGAAAGAAGTAAGAAAGAAAGAAGTAAGAAAGAAGTAAGAAAGAAGTAAGAAAGAAAGAAGGAAGAAGTAAGAAAGAAGTAAGAAAGAAATAAGAAAGAAGTAAGAAAGAAGTTAGAAAGTAGAAATAAAGAATTAAGAAAGAAGAAAGAAAGAAGTAAGAAAGAAGTAAGAAAGAGGTAAGAAAGAAAGAAGAAAGAAAGAAGAAAGAAAAAAGAAAGAGAGAAGAAAGAGAGAAGAAAGAAAGAAGAAAGAAAGAAGTAAGAAAGAAGAAAGAAAGAAGTAAGAAAGAAGAAAGAAAGAAGTAAGAAAGAAGTAAGAAAGAAAGAATAAAGAAGTAAGAAAGAAGTAAGAAAGAAGTAAGAAAGAAGTAAGAAAGAAGTAAGAAAGAAGTAAGAAAGAAGTAAGAAAGAAAGAAGTAAGAAAGAAATACGAAAGAAGTAAGAAAGAATTAAGAAAGAAGTTAGAAAGAAGTAAGAAAGAAGTAAAAAAGAAGTAAGAAAGAAGTAAGAAAGAAGTAAGAAAGAAAGAAGAAAGCAAGAAGAAAGAAAGAAGTTAGAAAGAAGTAGGAACGAAGTAGGAAGGAATGAAGAAAGAACTAAGAAAGAAAGAAGAAAGAAGTCAGAAAGAAGTAAGAAAGAAGGAAGAAGTAAGAAAGAAGAAAGAAAGAAGTAGAAAGAAGAAAGAAAGAAGTAAGAAAGAAGAAAGAAAGAAGTAAGAAAGAAGTAAGAAAGAAAGAAGAAAGAAGTAAGAAAGAAGTAAGAAAGAAGTAAGAAAGAAGTAAGAAAGAAAGAAGTAAGAAAGAAGTAAGAAAGAAAGAAGTAAGAAAGAAGTAAGAATGAAAGAAGAAAGAAAGAAGAAAGAAAGAAGTTAGAAAGAAGTAAGAAAGAAGTAAAAATGAAGTAAGAAAGAAGTAAGAAAGAAAGAAGTAAGAAAGAAGTAAGAAAGAAAGAAGAAAGCAATAAGAAAGAAAGAAGTTAGAAAGAAGTAGGAAAGAAGTAAGAAAGAAGTTAGAAAGAAGTAAGAAAGAAGTAAGAAAGAAGTAAGAACGAAGTAAGAAAGAAGAAAGAAAGAAATATGAAAGAAGTACGAAAGAAGTCAGAAAGAAATAAGAAAGAAGTAAGAAAGAAAGAAGTAAGAAAGAAGTAAGAAAGAAGTAAGAATGAAAGAAGAAAGAAAGAAGAAAGAAAGAAGTTAGAAAGAAGTAAGAAAGAAGTAAAAAAGAAGTAAGAAAGAAGTAAGAAAGAAAGAAGGAAGAAAGAAGTAAGAAAGAAGTAAGAAAGAAATAAGAAAGAAGTGAGAAAGAAGTAAGAAAGAAGTAAGAAAGAAGTAAGAAAGTAGAAAGAAAAAAGTAAGAAAGAAGAAAGAAAGAAGTAAGAAAGAAGTAAGAAAGAAGTAAGAAAGAAAGAAGAAAGAAGTAAGAAAGAAGTAAGAAAGAAGTAAGAAAGAAGTAAGAAAGAAGTAAGAAAGAAGTAAGAAAGAAGTAAGAAAGAAGTTAGAAAGAAGAAAGAAAGAAGTAAGAAAGAAGTAAGAAAGAAGTAAGAAAGAAGTTAGAAAGAAGTAAGAAAGAAGGAAGAAAGAAGTTAGAAAGAAGTAAGAAAGAAGTAAGAAAGAAGTAATAAAGAAGTTAGAAAGAAGTTAGAAAGAATTTAGAAATAAGAAAGAAAGGAGAAAGCAAGAAGAAAGGAAGAAAGAAGTAAGAAAGAAGTAAGAAAGAAAGAAGAAAGAAAGAAGAAAGAAAAAAGAAAGAGAGAAGAAAGAGAGAAGAAAGAAAGAAGAAAGAAAGAAGTAAGAAAGAAGTAAGATAGAAGAAAGAAGTAAGAAAGAAGTAAGAAGGAATGAAGAAAGAAGTAAGAAAGAAGTAAGAAAGAAGTAAGAAAGAAGTAAGAAAGAAGTAAGAAAGAAAGAAGTAAGAAAAAAGTACGAAAGAAGTAAGAAAGGAGTAAGAAAGAAAGAAGTAAGAAAGAAGTAAGAAAGAAGTACGAATGAAAGAAGAAAGAAAGAAGAAAGAAAGAAGTTAGAAAGAAGTAAGAAAGAAGTAAAAAAGAAGTAAGAAAGAAGTAAGAAAGAAAGAAGTAAGAAAGAAGTAAGAAAGAAAGAAGAAAGCAAGAAGAAAGAAAGAAGTTAGAAAGAAGTAGGAAAGAAGTAAGAAAGAAGTTAGAAAGAAGTAAGAAAGAAGTAAGAAAGAAATAAGAAAGAAGTAAGAAAGAAGTAAGAAAGAAGAAAGAAATAAATAAGAAAGAAGTAAGAAAGAAGTAAGAAAGAAGTAAGAAAGAAGTAAAAAGAAGTATGAAAGAAAGAAGTAAAAAGAAGTAAGAATGAAAGAAGAAAGAAAGAAGAAAGAAAGAAGTTAGAAAGAAGTAAGAAAGAAGTAAAAAAGAAGTAAGAAAGAAGTAAGAAAGAAAGAAGTAAGAAAGAAGTAAAAAAGAAGTAATAAGGAAAGAAGAAAGCAAGAAGAAAGAAAGAATTTAGAAAGAAGTAAGAGAGAAGTAAGAAAGAAGGACGAAAGAAGGACGAAAGAAGGACGAAAGAAGTAAGAAAGAAGTAAGAAAGAAAGAAGAAAGAAGTAAGAAAGAAGTCAGAAAGAAGTAAGAAAGACGCAAGAAAGAAGAAAGAAAGAAGTAAGAAAGTAGTAAGAAAGAAAGAAGTACGAAAGAAGTAAGAAAGAAGTAAGAAAGAAAGAAGTAAGAAAGAAGTAAGAAAGAAGTAAGAAAGAAAGAAGAAAGAAAGAAGAAAGAAAGAAGAAAGGAAGAAGAAAGAAGTTAGAAAGAAGTAAGAAAGAGGTAAGAAAGAAGTAAGAAAGATGTTAGAAAGAAGTAAGAAAGAAGTAAGAAAGAAGTAAGAAAGAAGTAAGAAAGAAGTAAGAAAGAAAGAAGAAAGAAGTAAGAAAGAAGTCAGAAAGAATTAACAAAGAAGTAAGAAAGGAGTAAGAAAGAAAGAAGTAAGAAAGAAGTAAGAAAGAAAGAAGTAAGAAAGAAGTAAGAAAGAAGTAAGAAAGAAAGAAGAAAGAAAGAAGAAAGAAAGAAGAAAGGAAGAAGAAAGAAAGAAGTTAGAAAGAAGTAAGAAAGAGGTAAGAAAGAAGTAAGAAAGATGTTAGAAAGAAGTAAGAAAGAAGTAAGAAAGAAAGAAGTAAGAAAGAAGAAAGAAAGAAGAAAAAAGAAGTTAGAAAGAAGTAAGAAAGAAGTAAGAAAGAAGTAAGAAAGAAGTAAGAAAGAAGTAAGAAAGAAGTTAGAAGTAAGAAAGAAGAAAGAAAGAAGTAAGAAAGAAGTAAGAAAGAAAGAAGAAAGAAGAAAGAAAGAAGTAAGAAAGAAATAAGAAATAAGTAAGAAAGAAGTTAGAAAGTAGAAAGAAAGAATTAAGAAAGAACAAAGAAAGAAGTAAGAAAGAAGTAAGAAAGAAGTAAGAAAGAAAGAAGAAAGAAGTAAGAAAGAAGTAAGAAAGAAGTAAGAAAGAAGTAAGAAAGAAGTAAGAAAGAAGTAAGAAAGAAGTAAGAAAGAAGTAAGAAAGAAGTAAGAAAGAAAGAAGTACAAAAGAAGTACGAAAGAAGTAAGAAAGAAAGAAGAAAGAAAGAAGTAAGAAAAAAGTAAGAAAGAAGTAAGAAAGAAAAAAGAAAGAAAGAAGAAAGAAAGAAGAAAGAAAGAAGAAAGGAAGAAGAAAGAAAGAAGTTAGAAAGAAGTAAGAAAGAGGTAAGAAAGAAGTAAGTAAGAAGTTAGAAAGAAGTAAGAAAGAAGTAAGAAAGAAGTTAGAAAGAAGTAAGAAAGAAGTAAGAAAGAAGTTAGAAAGAAGTTAGAAAGAATTTAGAAATAAGAAAGAAAGAAGAAAGCAAGAAGAAAGGAAGAAAGAAGTAAGAAAGAAGTAAGAAAGAAGTAAGAAAGAAAGAAGAAAGAAAGAAGAAAGAAAAAAGAAAGAGAGAAGAGAGAAGAAAGAAAGAAGAAAGAAAGAAGTAAGAAAGAAGTAAGATAGAAGTAAGAAAGAAGTAAGAAAGAAGTAAGAAGGAATGAAGAAAGAAGTAAGAAAGAAAGAAGAAAGAAGTCAGAAAGAAGTAAGAAAGAAGGAAGAAGTAAGAAAGAAGAAAGAAAGAAGTAAGAAAGAAGAAAGAAAGAAGTAAGAAAGAAGAAAGAAAGAAGTAAGAAAGAAGTAAGAAAGAAATAAGAAAGAAGTAAGAAAGAAGTAAGAAAGAAGTAAGAAAGAAGTAAGAAAGAAGTAAGAAAGAAGTAAGAAAGAAAGAAGTAAGAAAGAAATACGAAAGAAGTAAGAAAGAATTAAGAAAGAAGTTAGAAAGCAGTAAGAAAGAAGTAAAAAAGAAGTAAGAAAGAAGTAAGAAAGAAAGAAGTAAGAAAGAAGTAAGAAAGAAAGAAGAAAGCAAGAACAAAGAAAGAAGTTAGAAAGAAATAGGAAAGAAGTAAGAAGGAATGAAGAAAGAACTAAGAAAGAAAGAAGAAAGAAGTCAGAAAGAAGTAAGAAAGAAGGAAGAAGTAAGAAAGAAGAAAGAAAGAAGTAAGAAAGAAGTAAGAAAGAAAGAAGAAAGAAGTAAGAAAGAAGTAAGAAAGAAGTAAGAAAGAAGTAAGAAAGGAGTAAGAAAGAAAGAAGTAAGAAAGAAGTAAGAAAGAAAGAAGTAAGAAAGAAGTAAGAAAGAAGTAAGAAAGAAAGAAGAAAGAAAGAAGAAAGAAAGAAGAAAGGAAGAAGAAAGAAAGAAGTTAGAAAGAAGTAAGAAAGAGGTAAGAAAGAAGTAAGAAAGATGTTAGAAAGAAGTAAGAAAGAAGTAAGAAAGAAAGAAGTAAGAAAGAAGAAAGAAAGAAGAAAAAAGAAGTTAGAAAGAAGTAAGAAAGAAGTAAGAAAGAAGTAAGAAAGAAGTAAGAAAGAAGTAAGAAAGAAGTTAGAAGTAAGAAAGAAGAAAGAAAGAAGTAAGAAAGAAGTAAGAAAGAAAGAAGAAAGAAGAAAGAAAGAAGTAAGAAAGAAATAAGAAATAAGTAAGAAAGAAGTTAGAAAGTAGAAAGAAAGAATTAAGAAAGAACAAAGAAAGAAGTAAGAAAGAAGTAAGAAAGAAGTAAGAAAGAAAGAAGAAAGAAGTAAGAAAGAAGTAAGAAAGAAGTAAGAAAGAAGTAAGAAAGAAGTAAGAAAGAAGTAAGAAAGAAGTAAGAAAGAAGTAAGAAAGAAAGAAGTACAAAAGAAATACGAAAGAAGTAAGAAAGAAAGAAGAAAGAAAGAAGTAAGAAAAAAGTAAGAAAGAAGTAAGAAAGAAGTAAGAAAGTAGTAAGAAAGAACTAAGAAAGAAGTAAGAAAGAAGTAAGAAAGAAAGAAGTACAAAAGAAGTACGAAAGAAGTAAGAAAGAAAGAAGAAAGAAAGAAGAAAGAAAGAAGTAAGAAAGAAGTAAGAAAGAAGTAAGAAAGAAAAAAGAAAGAAAGAAGAAAGAAAAAGAAAGAAAGATGAAAGGAATAAGAAAGAAAGAAGTTAGAAAGAAGTAAGAAAGAGGTAAGAAAGAAGTAAGAAAGAAGTAAGAAAGAAGTAAGAAAGAAGTAAGAAAGAAAGAAGTAAGAAAGAAGTACGAAAGAAGTAAGAAATAAGTAAGAAAGAAGTAAGAAAGAAAGAAGTAAGAAAGAAGTAAGAAAGAAGTAAGAAAGAAAGAAGAAAGCAAGAAGAAAGAAAGAAGTTAGAAAGAAGTAAGAAAGAAGTAAGAAACAAGTAAGAAAGAAGTAAGAAACAAGTAAGAAAGAAGTAAGAAAGAAGAAAGAAAGAATTAAGAAAGAAGTACGAATGAAGTAAGAAAGAAGTAAGAAAGAAGTAAGAAAGAAAGAAGTAAGAAAGAAGTAAGAAAGAAGTAAGAAAGAATGAAGAAAGAAAGAAGAAAGAAAGAAGTAAGAAAGAAGTAAGAAAGAAGTAAGAAAGAAAGAAGAAAGAAAGATGAAAGAAAGAAGAAAGGAAGAAGAAAGAAAGAAGTTAGAAAGAAGTAAGAAAGAGGTAAGAAAGAAGTAAGAAAGAAGTTAGAAATAAGTAAGAAAGAAGTAAGAAAGAAGTTAGAAAGAAGTAAGAAAGAAGTAAGAAAGAAGTAAGAAAGAAGTAAGAAAGAAGTAAGAAAGAATTTAGAAATAAGAAAGAAAGGAGAAAGCAAGAAGAAAGGAAGAAAGAAGTAAGAAAGAAGTTAGAAAGAAGTAAGAAAGAATGAAGAAAGAAGTAATAAATAAAGAAGAAATAACTCAGAAAGAAGTAAGAAAGAAGTTAGAAAGAAGTAAGAAATAAGTAAGAAAGAA
This sequence comes from Columba livia, assembly GCF_036013475.1. Lineage (NCBI taxonomy): Eukaryota > Metazoa > Chordata > Aves > Columbiformes > Columbidae > Columba > Columba livia. Next base: position 706,655 of record NW_027043035.1, read on the forward strand.
GTAAGAAAGAAGTAAGAAAGAAAGAAGTAAGAAAGAAGTACGAAAGAAGTAAGAAAGAAGTAAGAAAGAAGTAAGAAAGAAAGAAGTAAGAAAGAAGTAAGAAAGAAGTAACAATGAAAGAAGAAAGAAAGAAGAAAGAAAGAAGTTAGAAGTAAGAAAGAAGAAAGAAAGAAGTAAGAAAGAAGTAAGAAAGAAAGAAGGAAGAAGTAAGAAAGAAGTAAGAAAGAAATAAGAAAGAAGTAAGAAAGAAGTTAGAAAGTAGAAAGAAAGAATTAAGAAAGAAGAAAGAAAGAAGTAAGAAAGAAGTAAGAAAGAGGTAAGAAAGAAAGAAGAAAGAAAGAAGAAAGAAAAAAGAAAGAGAGAAGAAAGAGAGAAGAAAGAAAGAAGAAAGAAAGAAGTAAGAAAGAAGTAAGATAGAAGTAAGAAAGAAGTAAGAAAGAAGTAAGAAGGAATGAAGAAAGAAGTAAGAAAGAAAGAAGAAAGAAGTCAGAAAGTAGTAAGAAAGAAGGAAGAAGTAAGAAAGAAGAAAGAAAGAAGTAAGAAAGAAGAAAGAAAGAAGTAAGAAAGAAGAAAGAAAGAAGTAAGAAAGAAGTAAGAAAGAAAGAATAAAGAAGTAAGAAAGAAGTAAGAAAGAAGTAAGAAAGAAGTAAGAAAGAAGTAAGAAAGAAAGAAGTAAGAAAGAAATACGAAAGAAGTAAGAAAGAATTAAGAAAGAAGTTAGAAAGAAGTAAGAAAGAAGTAAAAAAGAAGTAAGAAAGAAGTAAGAAAGAAAGAAGTAAGAAAGAAGTAAGAAAGAAAGAAGAAAGCAAGAAGAAAGAAAGAAGTTAGAAAGAAGTAGGAACGAAGTAGGAAGGAATGAAGAAAGAACTAAGAAAGAAAGAAGAAAGAAGTCAGAAAGAAGTAAGAAAGAAGGAAGAAGTAAGAAAGAAGAAAGAAAGAAGTAGAAAGAAGAAAGAAAGAAGTAAGAAAGATGAAAGGAATAAGAAAGAAAGAAGTTAGAAAGAAGTAAGAAAGAGGTAAGAAAGAAGTAAGAAAGAAGTAAGAAAGAAGTAAGAAAGAAGTAAGAAAGAAGTAAGAAAGAAAGAAGTAAGAAAGAAGTACGAAAGAAGTAAGAAATAAGTAAGAAAGAAGTAAGAAAGAAAGAAGTAAGAAAGAAGTAAGAAAGAAGTAAGAAAGAAAGAAGAAAGCAAGAAGAAAGAAAGAAGTTAGAAAGAAGTAAGAAAGAAGTAAGAAACAAGTAAGAAAGAAGTAAGAAAGAAGTAAGAAAGAAGTAAGAAAGAAGAAAGAAAGAATTAAGAAAGAAGTACGAATGAAGTAAGAAAGAAGTAAGAAAGAAGTAAGAAAGAAAGAAGTAAGAAAGAAGTAAGAAAGAAGTAAGAAAGAATGAAGAAAGAAAGAAGAAAGAAAGAAGTAAGAAAGAAGTAAGAAAGAAGTAAGAAAGAAAGAAGAAAGAAAGATGAAAGAAAGAAGAAAGGAAGAAGAAAGAAAGAAGTTAGAAAGAAGTAAGAAAGAGGTAAGAAAGAAGTAAGAAAGAAGTTAGAAATAAGTAAGAAAGAAGTAAGAAAGAAGTTAGAAAGAAGTAAGAAAGAAGTAAGAAAGAAGTAAGAAAGAAGTTAGAAAGAAGTTAGAAAGAATTTAGAAATAAGAAAGAAAGGAGAAAGCAAGAAGAAAGAAAGAAAGAAGTAAGAAAGAAGTTAGAAAGAAGTAAGAAAGAATGAAGAAAGAAGTAATAAATAAAGAAGAAATAACTCAGAAAGAAGTAAGAAAGAAGTTAGAAAGAAGTAAGAAATAAGTAAGAAAGAAGTAAGAAAGAAGTAAGAAAGAAAGAAGTAAGAAAGAAGTAAGAAAGAAGTAAGAAAGAATGAAGAAAGAAAGAAGAAAGAAAGATGAAAGAAAGAAGAAAGGAAGAAGAAAGAAAGAAGTTAGAAAGAAGTAAGAAAGAGGTAAGAAAGAAGTAAGAAAGAAGTTAGAAATAAGTAAGAAAGAAGTAAGAAAGAAGTTAGAAAGAAGTAAGAAAGAAGTAAGAAAGAAGTAAGAAAGAAGTTAGAAAGAAGTTAGAAAGAATTTAGAAATAAGAAAGAAAGGAGAAAGCAAGAAGAAAGGAAGAAAGAAGTAAGAAAGAAGTTAGAAAGAAGTAAGAAAGAATGAAGAAAGAAGTAATAAATAAAGAAGAAATAACTCAGAAAGAAGTAAGAAAGAAGTTAGAAAGAAGTAAGAAATAATTAAGAAAGAAGTAAGAAAGAAGTAAGAAAGAAGTAAGAAAGAAGTACGAAAGAAGTAAGAAAGAAGTAAGAAAGAAGTAAGAAAGAAAGAAGTAAGAAAGAAGTAAGAAAGAAGTAAGAAAGAAAGAAGGAAGAAGTAAGAAAGAAGTAAGAAAGAAATAAGAAAGAAGTAAGAAAGAAGTTAGAAAGTAGAAATAAAGAATTAAGAAAGAAGAAAGAAAGAAGTAAGAAAGAAGTAAGAAAGAGGTAAGAAAGAAAGAAGAAAGAAAGAAGAAAGAAAAAAGAAAGAGAGAAGAAAGAGAGAAGAAAGAAAGAAGAAAGAAAGAAGTAAGAAAGAAGAAAGAAAGAAGTAAGAAAGAAGAAAGAAAGAAGTAAGAAAGAAGTAAGAAAGAAAGAATAAAGAAGTAAGAAAGAAGTAAGAAAGAAGTAAGAAAGAAGTAAGAAAGAAGTAAGAAAGAAGTAAGAAAGAAGTAAGAAAGAAAGAAGTAAGAAAGAAATACGAAAGAAGTAAGAAAGAATTAAGAAAGAAGTTAGAAAGAAGTAAGAAAGAAGTAAAAAAGAAGTAAGAAAGAAGTAAGAAAGAAGTAAGAAAGAAAGAAGAAAGCAAGAAGAAAGAAAGAAGTTAGAAAGAAGTAGGAACGAAGTAGGAAGGAATGAAGAAAGAACTAAGAAAGAAAGAAGAAAGAAGTCAGAAAGAAGTAAGAAAGAAGGAAGAAGTAAGAAAGAAGAAAGAAAGAAGTAGAAAGAAGAAAGAAAGAAGTAAGAAAGAAGAAAGAAAGAAGTAAGAAAGAAGTAAGAAAGAAAGAAGAAAGAAGTAAGAAAGAAGTAAGAAAGAAGTAAGAAAGAAGTAAGAAAGAAAGAAGTAAGAAAGAAGTAAGAAAGAAAGAAGTAAGAAAGAAGTAAGAATGAAAGAAGAAAGAAAGAAGAAAGAAAGAAGTTAGAAAGAAGTAAGAAAGAAGTAAAAATGAAGTAAGAAAGAAGTAAGAAAGAAAGAAGTAAGAAAGAAGTAAGAAAGAAAGAAGAAAGCAATAAGAAAGAAAGAAGTTAGAAAGAAGTAGGAAAGAAGTAAGAAAGAAGTTAGAAAGAAGTAAGAAAGAAGTAAGAAAGAAGTAAGAACGAAGTAAGAAAGAAGAAAGAAAGAAATATGAAAGAAGTACGAAAGAAGTCAGAAAGAAATAAGAAAGAAGTAAGAAAGAAAGAAGTAAGAAAGAAGTAAGAAAGAAGTAAGAATGAAAGAAGAAAGAAAGAAGAAAGAAAGAAGTTAGAAAGAAGTAAGAAAGAAGTAAAAAAGAAGTAAGAAAGAAGTAAGAAAGAAAGAAGGAAGAAAGAAGTAAGAAAGAAGTAAGAAAGAAATAAGAAAGAAGTGAGAAAGAAGTAAGAAAGAAGTAAGAAAGAAGTAAGAAAGTAGAAAGAAAAAAGTAAGAAAGAAGAAAGAAAGAAGTAAGAAAGAAGTAAGAAAGAAGTAAGAAAGAAAGAAGAAAGAAGTAAGAAAGAAGTAAGAAAGAAGTAAGAAAGAAGTAAGAAAGAAGTAAGAAAGAAGTAAGAAAGAAGTAAGAAAGAAGTTAGAAAGAAGAAAGAAAGAAGTAAGAAAGAAGTAAGAAAGAAGTAAGAAAGAAGTTAGAAAGAAGTAAGAAAGAAGGAAGAAAGAAGTTAGAAAGAAGTAAGAAAGAAGTAAGAAAGAAGTAATAAAGAAGTTAGAAAGAAGTTAGAAAGAATTTAGAAATAAGAAAGAAAGGAGAAAGCAAGAAGAAAGGAAGAAAGAAGTAAGAAAGAAGTAAGAAAGAAAGAAGAAAGAAAGAAGAAAGAAAAAAGAAAGAGAGAAGAAAGAGAGAAGAAAGAAAGAAGAAAGAAAGAAGTAAGAAAGAAGTAAGATAGAAGAAAGAAGTAAGAAAGAAGTAAGAAGGAATGAAGAAAGAAGTAAGAAAGAAGTAAGAAAGAAGTAAGAAAGAAGTAAGAAAGAAGTAAGAAAGAAAGAAGTAAGAAAAAAGTACGAAAGAAGTAAGAAAGGAGTAAGAAAGAAAGAAGTAAGAAAGAAGTAAGAAAGAAGTACGAATGAAAGAAGAAAGAAAGAAGAAAGAAAGAAGAGAGAAAGAAGTAAGAAAGAAGTAAAAAAGAAGTAAGAAAGAAGTAAGAAAGAAAGAAGTAAGAAAGAAGTAAGAAAGAAAGAAGAAAGCAAGAAGAAAGAAAGAAGTTAGAAAGAAGTAGGAAAGAAGTAAGAAAGAAGTTAGAAAGAAGTAAGAAAGAAGTAAGAAAGAAATAAGAAAGAAGTAAGAAAGAAGTAAGAAAGAAGAAAGAAATAAATAAGAAAGAAGTAAGAAAGAAGTAAGAAAGAAGTAAGAAAGAAGTAAAAAGAAGTATGAAAGAAAGAAGTAAAAAGAAGTAAGAATGAAAGAAGAAAGAAAGAAGAAAGAAAGAAGTTAGAAAGAAGTAAGAAAGAAGTAAAAAAGAAGTAAGAAAGAAGTAAGAAAGAAAGAAGTAAGAAAGAAGTAAAAAAGAAGTAATAAGGAAAGAAGAAAGCAAGAAGAAAGAAAGAATTTAGAAAGAAGTAAGAGAGAAGTAAGAAAGAAGGACGAAAGAAGGACGAAAGAAGGACGAAAGAAGTAAGAAAGAAGTAAGAAAGAAAGAAGAAAGAAGTAAGAAAGAAGTCAGAAAGAAGTAAGAAAGACGCAAGAAAGAAGAAAGAAAGAAGTAAGAAAGTAGTAAGAAAGAAAGAAGTACGAAAGAAGTAAGAAAGAAGTAAGAAAGAAAGAAGTAAGAAAGAAGTAAGAAAGAAGTAAGAAAGAAAGAAGAAAGAAAGAAGAAAGAAAGAAGAAAGGAAGAAGAAAGAAGTTAGAAAGAAGTAAGAAAGAGGTAAGAAAGAAGTAAGAAAGATGTTAGAAAGAAGTAAGAAAGAAGTAAGAAAGAAGTAAGAAAGAAGTAAGAAAGAAGTAAGAAAGAAAGAAGAAAGAAGTAAGAAAGAAGTCAGAAAGAATTAACAAAGAAGTAAGAAAGAAGTAAGAAAGAAAGAAGTAAGAAAGAAGTAAGAAAGAAAGAAGTAAGAAAGAAGTAAGAAAGAAGTAAGAAAGAAAGAAGAAAGAAAGAAGAAAGAAAGAAGAAAGGAAGAAGAAAGAAAGAAGTTAGAAAGAAGTAAGAAAGAGGTAAGAAAGAAGTAAGAAAGATGTTAGAAAGAAGTAAGAAAGAAGTAAGAAAGAAAGAAGTAAGAAAGAAGAAAGAAAGAAGAAAAAAGAAGTTAGAAAGAAGTAAGAAAGAAGTAAGAAAGAAGTAAGAAAGAAGTAAGAAAGAAGTAAGAAAGAAGTTAGAAGTAAGAAAGAAGAAAGAAAGAAGTAAGAAAGAAGTAAGAAAGAAAGAAGAAAGAAGAAAGAAAGAAGTAAGAAAGAAATAAGAAATAAGTAAGAAAGAAGTTAGAAAGTAGAAAGAAAGAATTAAGAAAGAACAAAGAAAGAAGTAAGAAAGAAGTAAGAAAGAAGTAAGAAAGAAAGAAGAAAGAAGTAAGAAAGAAGTAAGAAAGAAGTAAGAAAGAAGTAAGAAAGAAGTAAGAAAGAAGTAAGAAAGAAGTAAGAAAGAAGTAAGAAAGAAGTAAGAAAGAAAGAAGTACAAAAGAAGTACGAAAGAAGTAAGAAAGAAAGAAGAAAGAAAGAAGTAAGAAAAAAGTAAGAAAGAAGTAAGAAAGAAAAAAGAAAGAAAGAAGAAAGAAAGAAGAAAGAAAGAAGAAAGGAAGAAGAAAGAAAGAAGTTAGAAAGAAGTAAGAAAGAGGTAAGAAAGAAGTAAGTAAGAAGTTAGAAAGAAGTAAGAAAGAAGTAAGAAAGAAGTTAGAAAGAAGTAAGAAAGAAGTAAGAAAGAAGTTAGAAAGAAGTTAGAAAGAATTTAGAAATAAGAAAGAAAGAAGAAAGCAAGAAGAAAGGAAGAAAGAAGTAAGAAAGAAGTAAGAAAGAAGTAAGAAAGAAAGAAGAAAGAAAGAAGAAAGAAAAAAGAAAGAGAGAAGAGAGAAGAAAGAAAGAAGAAAGAAAGAAGTAAGAAAGAAGTAAGATAGAAGTAAGAAAGAAGTAAGAAAGAAGTAAGAAGGAATGAAGAAAGAAGTAAGAAAGAAAGAAGAAAGAAGTCAGAAAGAAGTAAGAAAGAAGGAAGAAGTAAGAAAGAAGAAAGAAAGAAGTAAGAAAGAAGAAAGAAAGAAGTAAGAAAGAAGAAAGAAAGAAGTAAGAAAGAAGTAAGAAAGAAATAAGAAAGAAGTAAGAAAGAAGTACGAAAGAAGTAAGAAAGAAGTAAGAAAGAAAGAAGTAAGAAAGAAGTAAGAAAGAAGTAAGAAAGAAAGAAGAAAGAAAGAAGAAAGAAAGAAGAAAGGAAGAAGAAAGAAGTTAGAAAGAAGTAAGAAAGAGGTAAGAAAGAAGTAAGAAAGATGTTAGAAAGAAGTAAGAAAGAAGTAAGAAAGAAGTAAGAAAGAAGTAAGAAAGAAGTAAGAAAGAAAGAAGAAAGAAGTAAGAAAGAAGTCAGAAAGAATTAACAAAGAAGTAAGAAAGGAGTAAGAAAGAAAGAAGTAAGAAAGAAGTAAGAAAGAAAGAAGTAAGAAAGAAGTAAGAAAGAAGTAAGAAAGAAAGAAGAAAGAAAGAAGAAAGAAAGAAGAAAGGAAGAAGAAAGAAAGAAGTTAGAAAGAAGTAAGAAAGAGGTAAGAAAGAAGTAAGAAAGATGTTAGAAAGAAGTAAGAAAGAAGTAAGAAAGAAAGAAGTAAGAAAGAAGAAAGAAAGAAGAAAAAAGAAGTTAGAAAGAAGTAAGAAAGAAGTAAGAAAGAAGTAAGAAAGAAGTAAGAAAGAAGTAAGAAAGAAGTTAGAAGTAAGAAAGAAGAAAGAAAGAAGTAAGAAAGAAGTAAGAAAGAAAGAAGAAAGAAGAAAGAAAGAAGTAAGAAAGAAATAAGAAATAAGTAAGAAAGAAGTTAGAAAGTAGAAAGAAAGAATTAAGAAAGAACAAAGAAAGAAGTAAGAAAGAAGTAAGAAAGAAGTAAGAAAGAAAGAAGAAAGAAGTAAGAAAGAAGTAAGAAAGAAGTAAGAAAGAAGTAAGAAAGAAGTAAGAAAGAAGTAAGAAAGAAGTAAGAAAGAAGTAAGAAAGAAGTAAGAAAGAAAGAAGTACAAAAGAAGTACGAAAGAAGTAAGAAAGAAAGAAGAAAGAAAGAAGTAAGAAAAAAGTAAGAAAGAAGTAAGAAAGAAAAAAGAAAGAAAGAAGAAAGAAAGAAGAAAGAAAGAAGAAAGGAAGAAGAAAGAAAGAAGTTAGAAAGAAGTAAGAAAGAGGTAAGAAAGAAGTAAGTAAGAAGTTAGAAAGAAGTAAGAAAGAAGTAAGAAAGAAGTTAGAAAGAAGTAAGAAAGAAGTAAGAAAGAAGTTAGAAAGAAGTTAGAAAGAATTTAGAAATAAGAAAGAAAGAAGAAAGCAAGAAGAAAGGAAGAAAGAAGTAAGAAAGAAGTAAGAAAGAAGTAAGAAAGAAAGAAGAAAGAAAGAAGAAAGAAAAAAGAAAGAGAGAAGAGAGAAGAAAGAAAGAAGAAAGAAAGAAGTAAGAAAGAAGTAAGATAGAAGTAAGAAAGAAGTAAGAAAGAAGTAAGAAGGAATGAAGAAAGAAGTAAGAAAGAAAGAAGAAAGAAGTCAGAAAGAAGTAAGAAAGAAGGAAGAAGTAAGAAAGAAGAAAGAAAGAAGTAAGAAAGAAGAAAGAAAGAAGTAAGAAAGAAGAAAGAAAGAAGTAAGAAAGAAGTAAGAAAGAAATAAGAAAGAAGTAAGAAAGAAATAAGAAAGAAGTAAGAAAGAAGTAAGAAAGAAGTAAGAAAGAAGTAAGAAAGAAAGAAGAAAGAAGTCAGAAAGAAGTAAGAAAGAAGGAAGAAGTAAGAAAGAAGAAAGAAAGAAGTAAGAAAGAAGAAAGAAAGAAGTAAGAAAGAAGAAAGAAAGAAGTAAGAAAGAAGTAAGAAAGAAATAAGAAAGAAGTAAGAAAGAAGTAAGAAAGAAGTAAGAAAGAAGTAAGAAAGAAAGAAGTAAGAAAGAAATACGAAAGAAGTAAGAAAGAATTAAGAAAGAAGTTAGAAAGCAGTAAGAAAGAAGTAAAAAAGAAGTAAGAAAGAAGTAAGAAAGAAAGAAGTAAGAAAGAAGTAAGAAAGAAAGAAGAAAGCAAGAACAAAGAAAGAAGTTAGAAAGAAATAGGAAAGAAGTAAGAAGGAATGAAGAAAGAACTAAGAAAGAAAGAAGAAAGAAGTCAGAAAGAAGTAAGAAAGAAGGAAGAAGTAAGAAAGAAGAAAGAAAGAAGTAAGAAAGAAGTAAGAAAGAAAGAAGAAAGAAGTAAGAAAGAAGTAAGAAAGAAGTAAGAAAGAAGTAAGAAAGGAGTAAGAAAGAAAGAAGTAAGAAAGAAGTAAGAAAGAAAGAAGTAAGAAAGAAGTAAGAAAGAAGTAAGAAAGAAAGAAGAAAGAAAGAAGAAAGAAAGAAGAAAGGAAGAAGAAAGAAAGAAGTTAGAAAGAAGTAAGAAAGAGGTAAGAAAGAAGTAAGAAAGATGTTAGAAAGAAGTAAGAAAGAAGTAAGAAAGAAAGAAGTAAGAAAGAAGAAAGAAAGAAGAAAAAAGAAGTTAGAAAGAAGTAAGAAAGAAGTAAGAAAGAAGTAAGAAAGAAGTAAGAAAGAAGTAAGAAAGAAGTTAGAAGTAAGAAAGAAGAAAGAAAGAAGTAAGAAAGAAGTAAGAAAGAAAGAAGAAAGAAGAAAGAAAGAAGTAAGAAAGAAATAAGAAATAAGTAAGAAAGAAGTTAGAAAGTAGAAAGAAAGAATTAAGAAAGAACAAAGAAAGAAGTAAGAAAGAAGTAAGAAAGAAGTAAGAAAGAAAGAAGAAAGAAGTAAGAAAGAAGTAAGAAAGAAGTAAGAAAGAAGTAAGAAAGAAGTAAGAAAGAAGTAAGAAAGAAGTAAGAAAGAAGTAAGAAAGAAGTAAGAAAGAAAGAAGTACAAAAGAAATACGAAAGAAGTAAGAAAGAAAGAAGAAAGAAAGAAGTAAGAAAAAAGTAAGAAAGAAGTAAGAAAGAAGTAAGAAAGTAGTAAGAAAGAACTAAGAAAGAAGTAAGAAAGAAGTAAGAAAGAAAGAAGTACAAAAGAAGTACGAAAGAAGTAAGAAAGAAAGAAGAAAGAAAGAAGTAAGAAAGAAGTAAGAAAGAAGTAAGAAAGAAAAAAGAAAGAAAGAAGAAAGAAAAAGAAAGAAAGATGAAAGGAATAAGAAAGAAAGAAGTTAGAAAGAAGTAAGAAAGAGGTAAGAAAGAAGTAAGAAAGAAGTAAGAAAGAAGTAAGAAAGAAGTAAGAAAGAAAGAAGTAAGAAAGAAGTACGAAAGAAGTAAGAAATAAGTAAGAAAGAAGTAAGAAAGAAAGAAGTAAGAAAGAAGTAAGAAAGAAGTAAGAAAGAAAGAAGAAAGCAAGAAGAAAGAAAGAAGTTAGAAAGAAGTAAGAAAGAAGTAAGAAAAAAGTAAGAAAGAAGTAAGAAACAAGTAAGAAAGAAGTAAGAAAGAAGAAAGAAAGAATTAAGAAAGAAGTACGAATGAAGTAAGAAAGAAGTAAGAAAGAAGTAAGAAAGAAAGAAGTAAGAAAGAAGTAAGAAAGAAGTAAGAAAGAATGAAGAAAGAAAGAAGAAAGAAAGAAGTAAGAAAGAAGTAAGAAAGAAGTAAGAAAGAAAGAAGAAAGAAAGATGAAAGAAAGAAGAAAGGAAGAAGAAAGAAAGAAGTTAGAAAGAAGTAAGAAAGAGGTAAGAAAGAAGTAAGAAAGAAGTTAGAAATAAGTAAGAAAGAAGTAAGAAAGAAGTTAGAAAGAAGTAAGAAAGAAGTAAGAAAGAAGTAAGAAAGAAGTAAGAAAGAAGTAAGAAAGAATTTAGAAATAAGAAAGAAAGGAGAAAGCAAGAAGAAAGGAAGAAAGAAGTAAGAAAGAAGTTAGAAAGAAGTAAGAAAGAATGAAGAAAGAAGTAATAAATAAAGAAGAAATAACTCAGAAAGAAGTAAGAAAGAAGTTAGAAAGAAGTAAGAAATAAGTAAGAAAGAAGTAAGAAAGAAGTAAGAAAGAAAGAAGTAAGAAAGAAGTACGAAAGAAGTAAGAAAGAAGTAAGAAAGAAGTAAGAAAGAAAGAAGTAAGAAAGAAGTAAGAAAGAAGTAACAATGAAAGAAGAAAGAAAGAAGAAAGAAAGAAGTTAGAAGTAAGAAAGAAGAAAGAAAGAAGTAAGAAAGAAGTAAGAAAGAAAGAAGGAAGAAGTAAGAAAGAAGTAAGAAAGAAATAAGAAAGAAGTAAGAAAGAAGTTAGAAAGTAGAAAGAAAGAATTAAGAAAGAAGAAAGAAAGAAGTAAGAAAGAAGTAAGAAAGAGGTAAGAAAGAAAGAAGAAAGAAAGAAGAAAGAAAAAAGAAAGAGAGAAGAAAGAGAGAAGAAAGAAAGAAGAAAGAAAGAAGTAAGAAAGAAGAAAGAAAGAAGTAAGAAAGAAGAAAGAAAGAAGTAAGAAAGAAGTAAGAAAGAAAGAATAAAGAAGTAAGAAAGAAGTAAGAAAGAAAGAAGTAAGAAAGAAATACGAAAGAAGTAAGAAAGAATTAAGAAAGAAGTTAGAAAGAAGTAAGAAAGAAGTAAAAAAGAAGTAAGAAAGAAGTAAGAAAGAAAGAAGTAAGAAAGAAGTAAGAAAGAAAGAAGAAAGCAAGAAGAAAGAAAGAAGTTAGAAAGAAGTAGGAACGAAGTAGGAAGGAATGAAGAAAGAACTAAGAAAGAAAGAAGAAAGAAGTCAGAAAGAAGTAAGAAAGAAGGAAGAAGTAAGAAAGAAGAAAGAAAGAAGTAGAAAGAAGAAAGAAAGAAGTAAGAAAGAAGAAAGAAAGAAGTAAGAAAGAAGTAAGAAAGAAAGAAGAAAGAAGTAAGAAAGAAGTAAGAAAGAAGTAAGAAAGAAGTAAGAAAGAAAGAAGTAAGAAAGTAAGAAAGAAAGAAGTAAGAAAGAAGTAAGAATGAAAGAAGAAAGAAAGAAGAAAGAAAGAAGTTAGAAAGAAGTAAGAAAGAAGTAAAAATGAAGTAAGAAAGAAGTAAGAAAGAAAGAAGTAAGAAAGAAGTAAGAAAGAAAGAAGAAAGCAATAAGAAAGAAAGAAGTTAGAAAGAAGTAGGAAAGAAGTAAGAAAGAAGTTAGAAAGAAGTAAGAAAGAAGTAAGAAAGAAGTAAGAACGAAGTAAGAAAGAAGAAAGAAAGAAATAAGAAAGAAGTACGAAAGAAGTCAGAAAGAAATAAGAAAGAAGTAAGAAAGAAAGAAGTAAGAAAGAAGTAAGAAAGAAGTAAGAATGAAAGAAGAAAGAAAGAAGAAAGAAAGAAGTTAGAAAGAAGTAAGAAAGAAGTAAAAAAGAAGTAAGAAAGAAGTAAGAAAGAAAGAAGGAAGAAAGAAGTAAGAAAGAAGTAAGAAAGAAATAAGAAAGAAGTGAGAAAGAAGTAAGAAAGAAGTAAGAAAGAAGTAAGAAAGTAGAAAGAAAAAAGTAAGAAAGAAGAAAGAAAGAAGTAAGAAAGAAGTAAGAAAGAAGTAAGAAAGAAAGAAGAAAGAAGTAAGAAAGAAGTAAGAAAGAAGTAAGAAAGAAGTAAGAAAGAAGTAAGAAAGAAGTAAGAAAGAAGTAAGAAAGAAGTTAGAAAGAAGAAAGAAAGAAGTAAGAAAGAAGTAAGAAAGAAGTAAGAAAGAAGGAAGAAAGACGTTAGAAAGAAGTAAGAAAGAAGTAAGAAAGAAGTAATAAAGAAGTTAGAAAGAAGTTAGAAAGAATTTAGAAATAAGAAAGAAAGGAGAAAGCAAGAAGAAAGGAAGAAAGAAGTAAGAAAGAAGTAAGAAAGAAAGAAGAAAGAAAGAAGAAAGAAAAAAGAAAGAGAGAAGAAAGAGAGAAGAAAGAAAGAAGAAAGAAAGAAGTAAGAAGGAATGAAGAAAGAAGTAAGAAAGAAGTAAGAAAGAAGTAAGAAAGAAGTAAGAAAGAAGTAAGAAAGAAGTAAGAAAGAAGTAAGAAAGAAAGAAGTAAGAAAAAAGTACGAAAGAAGTAAGAAAGGAGTAAGAAAGAAAGAAGTAAGAAAGAAGTAAGAAAGAAGTACGAATGAAAGAAGAAAGAAAGAAGAAAGAAAGAAGTTAGAAAGAAGTAAGAAAGAAGTAAAAAAGAAGTAAGAAAGAAGTAAGAAAGAAAGAAGTAAGAAAGAAGTAAGAAAGAAAGAAGAAAGCAAGAAGAAAGAAAGAAGTTAGAAAGAAGTAGGAAAGAAGTAAGAAAGAAGTTAGAAAGAAGTAAGAAAGAAGTAAGAAAGAAATAAGAAAGAAGTAAGAAAGAAGTAAGAAAGAAGAAAGAAAGAAATAAGAAAGAAGTAAGAAAGAAGTAAGAAAGAAGTAAGAAAGAAGTAAGAAAGAAAGAAGTAAGAAAGAAGTAAAAAGAAGTAAGAATGAAAGAAGAAAGAAAGAAGAAAGAAAGAAGTAAGAAAGAAGTAAGAAAGAAAGAAGAAAGAAGTAAGAAAGAAGTAAGAAAGAAGTAAGAAAGAAGTAAGGAAGAAGTAAGAAAGAAGTAAGAAAGAAGTAAGAAAGAAGTAAGAAAGAAAGAAGTACAAAAGAAGTACGAAAGAAGTAAGAAAGAAAGAAGAAAGAAAGAAGTAAGAAAAAAGTAAGAAAGAAGTAAGAAAGAAAAAAGAAAGAAAGAAGAAAGAAAGAAGAAAGAAAGAAGAAAGGAAGAAGAAAGAAAGAAGTTAGAAAGAAGTAAGAAAGAGGTAAGAAAGAAGTAAGTAAGAAGTTAGAAAGAAGTAAGAAAGAAGTAAGAAAGAAGTTAGAAAGAAGTAAGAAAGAAGTAAGAAAGAAGTTAGAAAGAAGTTAGAAAGAATTTAGAAATAAGAAAGAAAGAAGAAAGCAAGAAGAAAGGAAGAAAGAAGTAAGAAAGAAGTAAGAAAGAAGTAAGAAAGAAAGAAGAAAGAAAGAAGAAAGAAAAAAGAAAGAGAGAAGAGAGAAGAAAGAAAGAAGAAAGAAAGAAGTAAGAAAGAAGTAAGATAGAAGTAAGAAAGAAGTAAGAAAGAAGTAAGAAGGAATGAAGAAAGAAGTAAGAAAGAAAGAAGAAAGAAGTCAGAAAGAAGTAAGAAAGAAGGAAGAAGTAAGAAAGAAGAAAGAAAGAAGTAAGAAAGAAGAAAGAAAGAAGTAAGAAAGAAGAAAGAAAGAAGTAAGAAAGAAGTAAGAAAGAAATAAGAAAGAAGTAAGAAAGAAGTAAGAAAGAAGTAAGAAAGAAGTAAGAAAGAAGTAAGAAAGAAGTAAGAAAGAAAGAAGTAAGAAAGAAATACGAAAGAAGTAAGAAAGAATTAAGAAAGAAGTTAGAAAGAAGTAAGAAAGAAGTAAAAAAGAAGTAAGAAAGAAGTAAGAAAGAAAGAAGAAAGAAGTAAGAAAGAAAGAAGAAAGCAAGAACAAAGAAAGAAGTTAGAAAGAAATAGGAAAGAAGTAAGAAGGAATGAAGAAAGAACTAAGAAAGAAAGAAGAAAGAAGTCAGAAAGAAGTAAGAAAGAAGGAAGAAGTAAGAAAGAAGAAAGAAAGAAGTAAGAAAGAAGTAAGAAAGAAAGAAGAAAGAAGTAAGAAAGAAGTAAGAAAGAAGTAAGAAAGAAGTAAGAAAGGAGTAAGAAAGAAAGAAGTAAGAAAGAAGTAAGAAAGAAAGAAGTAAGAAAGAAGTAAGAAAGAAGTAAGAAAGAAAGAAGAAAGAAAGAAGAAAGAAAGAAGAAAGGAAGAAGAAAGAAAGAAGTTAGAAAGAAGTAAGAAAGAGGTAAGAAAGAAGTAAGAAAGATGTTAGAAAGAAGTAAGAAAGAAGTAAGAAAGAAAGAAGTAAGAAAGAAGAAAGAAAGAAGAAAAAAGAAGTTAGAAAGAAGTAAGAAAGAAGTAAGAAAGAAGTAAGAAAGAAGTAAGAAAGAAGTAAGAAAGAAGTTAGAAGTAAGAAAGAAGAAAGAAAGAAGTAAGAAAGAAGTAAGAAAGAAAGAAGAAAGAAGAAAGAAAGAAGTAAGAAAGAAATAAGAAATAAGTAAGAAAGAAGTTAGAAAGTAGAAAGAAAGAATTAAGAAAGAACAAAGAAAGAAGTAAGAAAGAAGTAAGAAAGAAGTAAGAAAGAAAGAAGAAAGAAGTAAGAAAGAAGTAAGAAAGAAGTAAGAAAGAAGTAAGAAAGAAGTAAGAAAGAAGTAAGAAAGAAGTAAGAAAGAAGTAAGAAAGAAGTAAGAAAGAAAGAAGTACAAAAGAAATACGAAAGAAGTAAGAAAGAAAGAAGAAAGAAAGAAGTAAGAAAAAAGTAAGAAAGAAGTAAGAAAGAAGTAAGAAAGTAGTAAGAAAGAACTAAGAAAGAAGTAAGAAAGAAGTAAGAAAGAAAGAAGTACAAAAGAAGTACGAAAGAAGTAAGAAAGAAAGAAGAAAGAAAGAAGTAAGAAAGAAGTAAGAAAGAAGTAAGAAAGAAAAAAGAAAGAAAGAAGAAAGAAAAAGAAAGAAAGATGAAAGGAATAAGAAAGAAAGAAGTTAGAAAGAAGTAAGAAAGAGGTAAGAAAGAAGTAAGAAAGAAGTAAGAAAGAAGTAAGAAAGAAGTAAGAAAGAAAGAAGTAAGAAAGAAGTACGAAAGAAGTAAGAAATAAGTAAGAAAGAAGTAAGAAAGAAAGAAGTAAGAAAGAAGTAAGAAAGAAGTAAGAAAGAAAGAAGAAAGCAAGAAGAAAGAAAGAAGTTAGAAAGAAGTAAGAAAGAAGTAAGAAACAAGTAAGAAAGAAGTAAGAAAGAAGTAAGAAAGAAGTAAGAAAGAAGAAAGAAAGAATTAAGAAAGAAGTACGAATGAAGTAAGAAAGAAGTAAGAAAGAAGTAAGAAAGAAAGAAGTAAGAAAGAAGTAAGAAAGAAGTAAGAAAGAATGAAGAAAGAAAGAAGAAAGAAAGAAGTAAGAAAGAAGTAAGAAAGAAGTAAGAAAGAAAGAAGAAAGAAAGATTAAAGAAAGAAGAAAGGAAGAAGAAAGAAAGAAGTTAGAAAGAAGTAAGAAAGAGGTAAGAAAGAAGTAAGAAAGAAGTTAGAAATAAGTAAGAAAGAAGTAAGAAAGAAGTTAGAAAGAAGTAAGAAAGAAGTAAGAAAGAAGTAAGAAAGAAGTAAGAAAGAAGTAAGAAAGAATTTAGAAATAAGAAAGAAAGGAGAAAGCAAGAAGAAAGGAAGAAAGAAGTAAGAAAGAAGTTAGAAAGAAGTAAGAAAGAATGAAGAAAGAAGTAATAAATAAAGAAGAAATAACTCAGAAAGAAGTAAGAAAGAAGTTAGAAAGAAGTAAGAAATAAGTAAGAAAGAAGTAAGAAAGAAGTAAGAAAGAAAGAAGTAAGAAAGAAGTACGAAAGAAGTAAGAAAGAAGTAAGAAAGAAGTAAGAAAGAAAGAAGTAAGAAAGAAGTAAGAAAGAAGTAACAATGAAAGAAGAAAGAAAGAAGAAAGAAAGAAGTTAGAAGTAAGAAAGAAGAAAGAAAGAAGTAAGAAAGAAGTAAGAAAGAAAGAAGGAAGAAGTAAGAAAGAAGTAAGAAAGAAATAAGAAAGAAGTAAGAAAGAAGTTAGAAAGTAGAAAGAAAGAATTAAGAAAGAAGAAAGAAAGAAGTAAGAAAGAAGTAAGAAAGAGGTAAGAAAGAAAGAAGAAAGAAAGAAGAAAGAAAAAAGAAAGAGAGAAGAAAGAGAGAAGAAAGAAAGAAGAAAGAAAGAAGTAAGAAAGAAGTAAGATAGAAGTAAGAAAGAAGTAAGAAAGAAGTAAGAAGGAATGAAGAAAGAAGTAAGAAAGAAAGAAGAAAGAAGTCAGAAAGTAGTAAGAAAGAAGGAAGAAGTAAGAAAGAAGAAAGAAAGAAGTAAGAAAGAAGAAAGAAAGAAGTAAGAAAGAAGAAAGAAAGAAGTAAGAAAGAAGTAAGAAAGAAAGAATAAAGAAGTAAGAAAGAAGTAAGAAAGAAGTAAGAAAGAAGTAAGAAAGAAGTAAGAAAGAAAGAAGTAAGAAAGAAATACGAAAGAAGTAAGAAAGAATTAAGAAAGAAGTTAGAAAGAAGTAAGAAAGAAGTAAAAAAGAAGTAAGAAAGAAGTAAGAAAGAAAGAAGTAAGAAAGAAGTAAGAAAGAAAGAAGAAAGCAAGAAGAAAGAAAGAAGTTAGAAAGAAGTAGGAACGAAGTAGGAAGGAATGAAGAAAGAACTAAGAAAGAAAGAAGAAAGAAGTCAGAAAGAAGTAAGAAAGAAGGAAGAAGTAAGAAAGAAGAAAGAAAGAAGTAGAAAGAAGAAAGAAAGAAGTAAGAAAGAAGAAAGAAAGAAGTAAGAAAGAAGTAAGAAAGAAAGAAGAAAGAAGTAAGAAAGAAGTAAGAAAGAAGTAAGAAAGAAGTAAGAAAGAAAGAAGTAAGAAAGTAAGAAAGAAAGAAGTAAGAAAGAAGTAAGAATGAAAGAAGAAAGAAAGAAGAAAGAAAGAAGTTAGAAAGAAGTAAGAAAGAAGTAAAAATGAAGTAAGAAAGAAGTAAGAAAGAA
Source organism: Columba livia (assembly GCF_036013475.1). Taxonomy (NCBI): domain Eukaryota; kingdom Metazoa; phylum Chordata; class Aves; order Columbiformes; family Columbidae; genus Columba; species Columba livia. Next base: position 723,339 of record NW_027043035.1, read on the forward strand.
AGAAGTAAGAAAGAAGTAAGAAAGAAAGAAGAAAGCAATAAGAAAGAAAGAAGTTAGAAAGAAGTAGGAAAGAAGTAAGAAAGAAGTTAGAAAGAAGTAAGAAAGAAGTAAGAAAGAAGTAAGAACGAAGTAAGAAAGAAGAAAGAAAGAAATAAGAAAGAAGTACGAAAGAAGTCAGAAAGAAATAAGAAAGAAGTAAGAAAGAAAGAAGTAAGAAAGAAGTAAGAAAGAAGTAAGAATGAAAGAAGAAAGAAAGAAGAAAGAAAGAAGTTAGAAAGAAGTAAGAAAGAAGTAAAAAAGAAGTAAGAAAGAAGTAAGAAAGAAAGAAGGAAGAAAGAAGTAAGAAAGAAGTAAGAAAGAAATAAGAAAGAAGTGAGAAAGAAGTAAGAAAGAAGTAAGAAAGAAGTAAGAAAGTAGAAAGAAAAAAGTAAGAAAGAAGAAAGAAAGAAGTAAGAAAGAAGTAAGAAAGAAGTAAGAAAGAAAGAAGAAAGAAGTAAGAAAGAAGTAAGAAAGAAGTAAGAAAGAAGTAAGAAAGAAGTAAGAAAGAAGTAAGAAAGAAGTTAGAAAGAAGAAAGAAAGAAGTAAGAAAGAAGTAAGAAAGAAGTAAGAAAGAAGGAAGAAAGACGTTAGAAAGAAGTAAGAAAGAAGTAAGAAAGAAGTAATAAAGAAGTTAGAAAGAAGTTAGAAAGAATTTAGAAATAAGAAAGAAAGGAGAAAGCAAGAAGAAAGGAAGAAAGAAGTAAGAAAGAAGTAAGAAAGAAAGAAGAAAGAAAGAAGAAAGAAAAAAGAAAGAGAGAAGAAAGAGAGAAGAAAGAAAGAAGAAAGAAAGAAGTAAGAAAGAAGTAAGATAGAAGAAAGAAGTAAGAAAGAAGTAAGAAGGAATGAAGAAAGAAGTAAGAAAGAAGTAAGAAAGAAGTAAGAAAGAAGTAAGAAAGAAGTAAGAAAGAAGTAAGAAAGAAAGAAGTAAGAAAAAAGTACGAAAGAAGTAAGAAAGGAGTAAGAAAGAAAGAAGTAAGAAAGAAGTAAGAAAGAAGTACGAATGAAAGAAGAAAGAAAGAAGAAAGAAAGAAGTTAGAAAGAAGTAAGAAAGAAGTAAAAAAGAAGTAAGAAAGAAGTAAGAAAGAAAGAAGTAAGAAAGAAGTAAGAAAGAAAGAAGAAAGCAAGAAGAAAGAAAGAAGTTAGAAAGAAGTAGGAAAGAAGTAAGAAAGAAGTTAGAAAGAAGTAAGAAAGAAGTAAGAAAGAAATAAGAAAGAAGTAAGAAAGAAGTAAGAAAGAAGAAAGAAAGAAATAAGAAAGAAGTAAGAAAGAAGTAAGAAAGAAGTAAGAAAGAAGTAAGAAAGAAAGAAGTAAGAAAGAAGTAAAAAGAAGTAAGAATGAAAGAAGAAAGAAAGAAGAAAGAAAGAAGTAAGAAAGAAGTAAGAAAGAAAGAAGAAAGAAGTAAGAAAGAAGTAAGAAAGAAGTAAGAAAGAAGTAAGGAAGAAGTAAGAAAGAAGTAAGAAAGAAGTAAGAAAGAAGTAAGAAAGAAGTAAGAAAGAAAGAAGTACAAAAGAAGTACGAAAGAAGTAAGAAAGAAAGAAGAAAGAAAGAAGTAAGAAAAAAGTAAGAAAGAAGTAAGAAAGAAAAAAGAAAGAAAGAAGAAAGAAAGAAGAAAGAAAGAAGAAAGGAAGAAGAAAGAAAGAAGTTAGAAAGAAGTAAGAAAGAGGTAAGAAAGAAGTAAGTAAGAAGTTAGAAAGAAGTAAGAAAGAAGTAAGAAAGAAGTTAGAAAGAAGTAAGAAAGAAGTAAGAAAGAAGTTAGAAAGAAGTTAGAAAGAATTTAGAAATAAGAAAGAAAGAAGAAAGCAAGAAGAAAGGAAGAAAGAAGTAAGAAAGAAGTAAGAAAGAAGTAAGAAAGAAAGAAGAAAGAAAGAAGAAAGAAAAAAGAAAGAGAGAAGAGAGAAGAAAGAAAGAAGAAAGAAAGAAGTAAGAAAGAAGTAAGATAGAAGTAAGAAAGAAGTAAGAAAGAAGTAAGAAGGAATGAAGAAAGAAGTAAGAAAGAAAGAAGAAAGAAGTCAGAAAGAAGTAAGAAAGAAGGAAGAAGTAAGAAAGAAGAAAGAAAGAAGTAAGAAAGAAGAAAGAAAGAAGTAAGAAAGAAGAAAGAAAGAAGTAAGAAAGAAGTAAGAAAGAAATAAGAAAGAAGTAAGAAAGAAGTAAGAAAGAAGTAAGAAAGAAGTAAGAAAGAAGTAAGAAAGAAGTAAGAAAGAAAGAAGTAAGAAAGAAATACGAAAGAAGTAAGAAAGAATTAAGAAAGAAGTTAGAAAGAAGTAAGAAAGAAGTAAAAAAGAAGTAAGAAAGAAGTAAGAAAGAAAGAAGTAAGAAAGAAGTAAGAAAGAAAGAAGAAAGCAAGAACAAAGAAAGAAGTTAGAAAGAAATAGGAAAGAAGTAAGAAGGAATGAAGAAAGAACTAAGAAAGAAAGAAGAAAGAAGTCAGAAAGAAGTAAGAAAGAAGGAAGAAGTAAGAAAGAAGAAAGAAAGAAGTAAGAAAGAAGTAAGAAAGAAAGAAGAAAGAAGTAAGAAAGAAGTAAGAAAGAAGTAAGAAAGAAGTAAGAAAGGAGTAAGAAAGAAAGAAGTAAGAAAGAAGTAAGAAAGAAAGAAGTAAGAAAGAAGTAAGAAAGAAGTAAGAAAGAAAGAAGAAAGAAAGAAGAAAGAAAGAAGAAAGGAAGAAGAAAGAAAGAAGTTAGAAAGAAGTAAGAAAGAGGTAAGAAAGAAGTAAGAAAGATGTTAGAAAGAAGTAAGAAAGAAGTAAGAAAGAAAGAAGTAAGAAAGAAGAAAGAAAGAAGAAAAAAGAAGTTAGAAAGAATTAAGAAAGAAGTAAGAAAGAAGTAAGAAAGAAGTAAGAAAGAAGTAAGAAAGAAGTTAGAAGTAAGAAAGAAGAAAGAAAGAAGTAAGAAAGAAGTAAGAAAGAAAGAAGAAAGAAGAAAGAAAGAAGTAAGAAAGAAATAAGAAATAAGTAAGAAAGAAGTTAGAAAGTAGAAAGAAAGAATTAAGAAAGAACAAAGAAAGAAGTAAGAAAGAAGTAAGAAAGAAGTAAGAAAGAAAGAAGAAAGAAGTAAGAAAGAAGTAAGAAAGAAGTAAGAAAGAAGTAAGAAAGAAGTAAGAAAGAAGTAAGAAAGAAGTAAGAAAGAAAGAAGTACAAAAGAAGTACGAAAGAAGTAAGAAAGAAAGAAGAAAGAAAGAAGTAAGAAAAAAGTAAGAAAGAAGTAAGAAAGAAGTAAGAAAGTAGTAAGAAAGAACTAAGAAAGAAGTAAGAAAGAAGTAAGAAAGAAAGAAGTACAAAAGAAGTACGAAAGAAGTAAGAAAGAAAGAAGAAAGAAAGAAGTAATAAAGAAGTAAGAAAGAAGTAAGAAAGAAAAAAGAAAGAAAGAAGAAAGAAAGAAGAAAGAAAGATGAAAGGAATAAGAAAGAAAGAAGTTAGAAAGAAGTAAGAAAGAGGTAAGAAAGAAGTAAGAAAGAAGTAAGAAAGAAGTAAGAAAGAAGTAAGAAAGAAAGAAGTAAGAAAGAAGTACGAAAGAAGTAAGAAATAAGTAAGAAAGAAGTAAGAAAGAAAGAAGTAAGAAAGAAGTAAGAAAGAAGTAAGAAAGAAAGAAGAAAGCAAGAAGAAAGAAAGAAGTTAGAAAGAAGTAAGAAAGAAGTAAGAAACAAGTAAGAAAGAAGTAAGAAAGAAGTAAGAAAGAAGTAAGAAAGAAGAAAGAAAGAATTAAGAAAGAAGTACGAATGAAGTAAGAAAGAAGTAAGAAAGAAGTAAGAAAGAAAGAAGTAAGAAAGAAGTAAGAAAGAAGTAAGAAAGAATGAAGAAAGAAAGAAGAAAGAAAGAAGTAAGAAAGAAGTAAGAAAGAAGTAAGAAAGAAAGAAGAAAGAAAGATGAAAGAAAGAAGAAAGGAAGAAGAAAGAAAGAAGTTAGAAAGAAGTAAGAAAGAGGTAAGAAAGAAGTAAGAAAGAAGTTAGAAATAAGTAAGAAAGAAGTAAGAAAGAAGTTAGAAAGAAGTTAGAAAGAATTTAGAAATAAGAAAGAAAGGAGAAAGCAAGAAGAAAGGAAGAAAGAAGTAAGAAAGAAGTTAGAAAGAAGTAAGAAAGAATGAAGAAAGAAGTAATAAATAAAGAAGAAATAACTCAGAAAGAAGTAAGAAAGAAGTTAGAAAGAAGTAAGAAATAAGTAAGAAAGAAGTAAGAAAGAAGTAAGAAAGAAAGAAGTAAGAAAGAAGTACGAAAGAAGTAAGAAAGAAGTAAGAAAGAAGTAAGAAAGAAAGAAGTAAGAAAGAAGTAAGAAAGAAGTAACAATGAAAGAAGAAAGAAAGAAGAAAGAAAGAAGTTAGAAGTAAGAAAGAAGAAAGAAAGAAGTAAGAAAGAAGTAAGAAAGAAAGAAGGAAGAAGTAAGAAAGAAGTAAGAAAGAAATAAGAAAGAAGTAAGAAAGAAGTTAGAAAGTAGAAAGAAAGAATTAAGAAAGAAGAAAGAAAGAAGTAAGAAAGAAGTAAGAAAGAGGTAAGAAAGAAAGAAGAAAGAAAGAAGAAAGAAAAAAGAAAGAGAGAAGAAAGAGAGAAGAAAGAAAGAAGAAAGAAAGAAGTAAGAAAGAAGTAAGATAGAAGTAAGAAAGAAGTAAGAAAGAAGTAAGAAGGAATGAAGAAAGAAGTAAGAAAGAAAGAAGAAAGAAGTCAGAAAGTAGTAAGAAAGAAGGAAGAAGTAAGAAAGAAGAAAGAAAGAAGTAAGAAAGAAGAAAGAAAGAAGTAAGAAAGAAGAAAGAAAGAAGTAAGAAAGAAGTAAGAAAGAAAGAATAAAGAAGTAAGAAAGAAGTAAGAAAGAAGTAAGAAAGAAGTAAGAAAGAAGTAAGAAAGAAGTAAGAAAGAAGTAAGAAAGAAGTAAGAAAGAAAGAAGTAAGAAAGAAATACGAAAGAAGTAAGAAAGAATTAAGAAAGAAGTTAGAAAGAAGTAAGAAAGAAGTAAAAAAGAAGTAAGAAAGAAGTAAGAAAGAAAGAAGTAAGAAAGAAGTAAGAAAGAAAGAAGAAAGCAAGAAGAAAGAAAGAAGTTAGAAAGAAGTAGGAACGAAGTAGGAAGGAATGAAGAAAGAACTAAGAAAGAAAGAAGAAAGAAGTCAGAAAGAAGTAAGAAAGAAGGAAGAAGTAAGAAAGAAGAAAGAAAGAAGTAGAAAGAAGAAAGAAAGAAGTAAGAAAGAAGAAAGAAAGAAGTAAGAAAGAAGTAAGAAAGAAAGAAGAAAGAAGTAAGAAAGAAGTAAGAAAGAAGTAAGAAAGAAGTAAGAAAGAAAGAAGTAAGAAAGAAGTAAGAAAGAAAGAAGTAAGAAAGAAGTAAGAATGAAAGAAGAAAGAAAGAAGAAAGAAAGAAGTTAGAAAGAAGTAAGAAAGAAGTAAAAATGAAGTAAGAAAGAAGTAAGAAAGAAAGAAGTAAGAAAGAAGTAAGAAAGAAAGAAGAAAGCAATAAGAAAGAAAGAAGTTAGAAAGAAGTAGGAAAGAAGTAAGAAAGAAGTTAGAAAGAAGTAAGAAAGAAGTAAGAAAGAAGTAAGAACGAAGTAAGAAAGAAGAAAGAAAGAAATAAGAAAGAAGTACGAAAGAAGTCAGAAAGAAATAAGAAAGAAGTAAGAAAGAAAGAAGTAAGAAAGAAGTAAGAAAGAAGTAAGAATGAAAGAAGAAAGAAAGAAGAAAGAAAGAAGTTAGAAAGAAGTAAGAAAGAAGTAAAAAAGAAGTAAGAAAGAAGTAAGAAAGAAAGAAGGAAGAAAGAAGTAAGAAAGAAGTAAGAAAGAAATAAGAAAGAAGTGAGAAAGTAGTAAGAAAGAAGTAAGAAAGAAGTAAGAAAGTAGAAAGAAAAAAGTAAGAAAGAAGAAAGAAAGAAGTAAGAAAGAAGTAAGAAAGAAGTAAGAAAGAAAGAAGAAAGAAGTAAGAAAGAAGTAAGAAAGAAGTAAGAAAGAAGTAAGAAAGAAGTAAGAAAGAAGTAAGAAAGAAGTAAGAAAGAAGTTAGAAAGAAGAAAGAAAGAAGTAAGAAAGAAGTAAGAAAGAAGTAAGAAAGAAGTTAGAAAGAAGTAAGAAAGAAGGAAGAAAGACGTTAGAAAGAAGTAAGAAAGAAGTAAGAAAGAAGTAATAAAGAAGTTAGAAAGAAGTTAGAAAGAATTTAGAAATAAGAAAGAAAGGAGAAAGCAAGAAGAAAGGAAGAAAGAAGTAAGAAAGAAGTAAGAAAGAAGTAAGAAAGAAGTAAGAAAGAAAGAAGTACAAAAGAAGTACGAAAGAAGTAAGAAAGAAAGAAGAAAGAAAGAAGTAAGAAAAAAGTAAGAAAGAAGTAAGAAAGAAGTAAGAAAGTAGTAAGAAAGAACTAAGAAAGAAGTAAGAAAGAAGTAAGAAAGAAAGAAGTACAAAAGAAGTACGAAAGAAGTAAGAAAGAAAGAAGAAAGAAAGAAGTAAGAAAGAAGTAAGAAAGAAGTAAGAAAGAAAAAAGAAAGAAAGAAGAAAGAAAGAAGAAAGAAAGATGAAAGGAATAAGAAAGAAAGAAGTTAGAAAGAAGTAAGAAAGAGGTAAGAAAGAAGTAAGAAAGAAGTAAGAAAGAAGTAAGAAAGAAGTAAGAAAGAAAGAAGTAAGAAAGAAGTACGAAAGAAGTAAGAAATAAGTAAGAAAGAAGTAAGAAAGAAAGAAGTAAGAAAGAAGTAAGAAAGAAGTAAGAAAGAAAGAAGAAAGCAAGAAGAAAGAAAGAAGTTAGAAAGAAGTAAGAAAGAAGTAAGAAACAAGTAAGAAAGAAGTAAGAAAGAAGTAAGAAAGAAGTAAGAAAGAAGAAAGAAAGAATTAAGAAAGAAGTACGAATGAAGTAAGAAAGAAGTAAGAAAGAAGTAAGAAAGAAAGAAGTAAGAAAGAAGTAAGAAAGAAGTAAGAAAGAATGAAGAAAGAAAGAAGAAAGAAAGAAGTAAGAAAGAAGTAAGAAAGAAGTAAGAAAGAAAGAAGAAAGAAAGATGAAAGAAAGAAGAAAGGAAGAAGAAAGAAAGAAGTTAGAAAGAAGTAAGAAAGAGGTAAGAAAGAAGTAAGAAAGAAGTTAGAAATAAGTAAGAAAGAAGTAAGAAAGAAGTTAGAAAGAAGTAAGAAAGAAGTAAGAAAGAAGTTAGAAAGAAGTTAGAAAGAATTTAGAAATAAGAAAGAAAGGAGAAAGCAAGAAGAAAGGAAGAAAGAAGTAAGAAAGAAGTTAGAAAGAAGTAAGAAAGAATGAAGAAAGAAGTAATAAATAAAGAAGAAATAACTCAGAAAGAAGTAAGAAAGAAGTTAGAAAGAAGTAAGAAATAAGTAAGAAAGAAGTAAGAAAGAAGTAAGAAAGAAAGAAGTAAGAAAGAAGTACGAAAGAAGTAAGAAAGAAGTAAGAAAGAAGTAAGAAAGAAAGAAGTAAGAAAGAAGTAAGAAAGAAGTAACAATGAAAGAAGAAAGAAAGAAGAAAGAAAGAAGTTAGAAGTAAGAAAGAAGAAAGAAAGAAGTAAGAAAGAAGTAAGAAAGAAAGAAGGAAGAAGTAAGAAAGAAGTAAGAAAGAAATAAGAAAGAAGTAAGAAAGAAGTTAGAAAGTAGAAAGAAAGAATTAAGAAAGAAGAAAGAAAGAAGTAAGAAAGAAGTAAGAAAGAGGTAAGAAAGAAAGAAGAAAGAAAGAAGAAAGAAAAAAGAAAGAGAGAAGAAAGAGAGAAGAAAGAAAGAAGAAAGAAAGAAGTAAGAAAGAAGTAAGATAGAAGTAAGAAAGAAGTAAGAAAGAAGTAAGAAGGAATGAAGAAAGAAGTAAGAAAGAAAGAAGAAAGAAGTCAGAAAGTAGTAAGAAAGAAGGAAGAAGTAAGAAAGAAGAAAGAAAGAAGTAAGAAAGAAGAAAGAAAGAAGTAAGAAAGAAGAAAGAAAGAAGTAAGAAAGAAGTAAGAAAGAAAGAATAAAGAAGTAAGAAAGAAGTAAGAAAGAAGTAAGAAAGAAGTAAGAAAGAAGTAAGAAAGAAGTAAGAAAGAAGTAAGAAAGAAAGAAGTAAGAAAGAAATACGAAAGATGTAAGAAAGAATTAAGAAAGAAGTTAGAAAGAAGTAAGAAAGAAGTAAAAAAGAAGTAAGAAAGAAGTAAGAAAGAAAGAAGTAAGAAAGAAGTAAGAAAGAAAGAAGAAAGCAAGAAGAAAGAAAGAAGTTAGAAAGAAGTAGGAACGAAGTAGGAAGGAATGAAGAAAGAACTAAGAAAGAAAGAAGAAAGAAGTCAGAAAGAAGTAAGAAAGAAGGAAGAAGTAAGAAAGAAGAAAGAAAGAAGTAGAAAGAAGAAAGAAAGAAGTAAGAAAGAAGAAAGAAAGAAGTAAGAAAGAAGTAAGAAAGAAAGAAGAAAGAAGTAAGAAAGAAGTAAGAAAGAAGTAAGAAAGAAGTAAGAAAGAAAGAAGTAAGAAAGAAGTAAGAAAGAAAGAAGTAAGAAAGAAGTAAGAATGAAAGAAGAAAGAAAGAAGAAAGAAAGAAGTTAGAAAGAAGTAAGAAAGAAGTAAAAATGAAGTAAGAAAGAAGTAAGAAAGAAAGAAGTAAGAAAGAAGTAAGAAAGAAAGAAGAAAGCAATAAGAAAGAAAGAAGTTAGAAAGAAGTAGGAAAGAAGTAAGAAAGAAGTTAGAAAGAAGTAAGAAAGAAGTAAGAAAGAAGTAAGAACGAAGTAAGAAAGAAGAAAGAAAGAAATAAGAAAGAAGTACGAAAGAAGTCAGAAAGAAATAAGAAAGAAGTAAGAAAGAAAGAAGTAAGAAAGAAGTAAGAAAGAAGTAAGAATGAAAGAAGAAAGAAAGAAGAAAGAAAGAAGTTAGAAAGAAGTAAGAAAGAAGTAAAAAAGAAGTAAGAAAGAAGTAAGAAAGAAAGAAGGAAGAAAGAAGTAAGAAAGAAGTAAGAAAGAAATAAGAAAGAAGTGAGAAAGAAGTAAGAAAGAAGTAAGAAAGAAGTAAGAAAGTAGAAAGAAAAAAGTAAGAAAGAAGAAAGAAAGAAGTAAGAAAGAAGTAAGAAAGAAGTAAGAAAGAAAGAAGAAAGAAGTAAGAAAGAAGTAAGAAAGAAGTAAGAAAGAAGTAAGAAAGAAGTAAGAAAGAAGTAAGAAAGAAGTAAGAAAGAAGTTAGAAAGAAGAAAGAAAGAAGTAAGAAAGAAGTAAGAAAGAAGTAAGAAAGAAGTTAGAAAGAAGTAAGAAAGAAGGAAGAAAGACGTTAGAAAGAAGTAAGAAAGAAGTAAGAAAGAAGTAATAAAGAAGTTAGAAAGAAGTTAGAAAGAATTTAGAAATAAGAAAGAAAGGAGAAAGCAAGAAGAAAGGAAGAAAGAAGTAAGAAAGAAGTAAGAAAGAAGTAAGAAAGAAGTAAGAAAGAAAGAAGTACAAAAGAAGTACGAAAGAAGTAAGAAAGAAAGAAGAAAGAAAGAAGTAAGAAAAAAGTAAGAAAGAAGTAAGAAAGAAGTAAGAAAGTAGTAAGAAAGAACTAAGAAAGAAGTAAGAAAGAAGTAAGAAAGAAAGAAGTACAAAAGAAGTACGAAAGAAGTAAGAAAGAAAGAAGAAAGAAAGAAGTAAGAAAGAAGTAAGAAAGAAGTAAGAAAGAAAAAAGAAAGAAAGAAGAAAGAAAGAAGAAAGAAAGATGAAAGGAATAAGAAAGAAAGAAGTTAGAAAGAAGTAAGAAAGAGGTAAGAAAGAAGTAAGAAAGAAGTAAGAAAGAAGTAAGAAAGAAGTAAGAAAGAAAGAAGTAAGAAAGAAGTACGAAAGAAGTAAGAAATAAGTAAGAAAGAAGTAAGAAAGAAAGAAGTAAGAAAGAAGTAAGAAAGAAGTAAGAAAGAAAGAAGAAAGCAAGAAGAAAGAAAGAAGTTAGAAAGAAGTAAGAAAGAAGTAAGAAACAAGTAAGAAAGAAGTAAGAAAGAAGTAAGAAAGAAGTAAGAAAGAAGAAAGAAAGAATTAAGAAAGAAGTACGAATGAAGTAAGAAAGAAGTAAGAAAGAAGTAAGAAAGAAAGAAGTAAGAAAGAAGTAAGAAAGAAGTAAGAAAGAATGAAGAAAGAAAGAAGAAAGAAAGAAGTAAGAAAGAAGTAAGAAAGAAGTAAGAAAGAAAGAAGAAAGAAAGATGAAAGAAAGAAGAAAGGAAGAAGAAAGAAAGAAGTTAGAAAGAAGTAAGAAAGAGGTAAGAAAGAAGTAAGAAAGAAGTTAGAAATAAGTAAGAAAGAAGTAAGAAAGAAGTTAGAAAGAAGTAAGAAAGAAGTAAGAAAGAAGTTAGAAAGAAGTTAGAAAGAATTTAGAAATAAGAAAGAAAGGAGAAAGCAAGAAGAAAGGAAGAAAGAAGTAAGAAAGAAGTTAGAAAGAAGTAAGAAAGAATGAAGAAAGAAGTAATAAATAAAGAAGAAATAACTCAGAAAGAAGTAAGAAAGAAGTTAGAAAGAAGTAAGAAATAAGTAAGAAAGAAGTAAGAAAGAAGTAAGAAAGAAAGAAGTAAGAAAGAAGTACGAAAGAAGTAAGAAAGAAGTAAGAAAGAAGTAAGAAAGAAAGAAGTAAGAAAGAAGTAAGAAAGAAGTAACAATGAAAGAAGAAAGAAAGAAGAAAGAAAGAAGTTAGAAGTAAGAAAGAAGAAAGAAAGAAGTAAGAAAGAAGTAAGAAAGAAAGAAGGAAGAAGTAAGAAAGAAGTAAGAAAGAAATAAGAAAGAAGTAAGAAAGAAGTTAGAAAGTAGAAAGAAAGAATTAAGAAAGAAGAAAGAAAGAAGTAAGAAAGAAGTAAGAAAGAGGTAAGAAAGAAAGAAGAAAGAAAGAAGAAAGAAAAAAGAAAGAGAGAAGAAAGAGAGAAGAAAGAAAGAAGAAAGAAAGAAGTAAGAAAGAAGTAAGATAGAAGTAAGAAAGAAGTAAGAAAGAAGTAAGAAGGAATGAAGAAAGAAGTAAGAAAGAAAGAAGAAAGAAGTCAGAAAGTAGTAAGAAAGAAGGAAGAAGTAAGAAAGAAGAAAGAAAGAAGTAAGAAAGAAGAAAGAAAGAAGTAAGAAAGAAGAAAGAAAGAAGTAAGAAAGAAGTAAGAAAGAAAGAATAAAGAAGTAAGAAAGAAGTAAGAAAGAAGTAAGAAAGAAGTAAGAAAGAAGTAAGAAAGAAGTAAGAAAGAAGTAAGAAAGAAAGAAGTAAGAAAGAAATACGAAAGATGTAAGAAAGAATTAAGAAAGAAGTTAGAAAGAAGTAAGAAAGAAGTAAAAAAGAAGTAAGAAAGAAGTAAGAAAGAAAGAAGTAAGAAAGAAGTAAGAAAGAAAGAAGAAAGCAAGAAGAAAGAAAGAAGTTAGAAAGAAGTAGGAACGAAGTAGGAAGGAATGAAGAAAGAACTAAGAAAGAAAGAAGAAAGAAGTCAGAAAGAAGTAAGAAAGAAGGAAGAAGTAAGAAAGAAGAAAGAAAGAAGTAGAAAGAAGAAAGAAAGAAGTAAGAAAGAAGAAAGAAAGAAGTAAGAAAGAAGTAAGAAAGAAAGAAGAAAGAAGTAAGAAAGAAGTAAGAAAGAAGTAAGAAAGAAGTAAGAAAGAAAGAAGTAAGAAAGAAGTAAGAAAGAAAGAAGTAAGAAAGAAGTAAGAATGAAAGAAGAAAGAAAGAAGAAAGAAAGAAGTTAGAAAGAAGTAAGAAAGAAGTAAAAATGAAGTAAGAAAGAAGTAAGAAAGAAAGAAGTAAGAAAGAAGTAAGAAAGAAAGAAGAAAGCAATAAGAAAGAAAGAAGTTAGAAAGAAGTAGGAAAGAAGTAAGAAAGAAGTTAGAAAGAAGTAAGAAAGAAGTAAGAAAGAAGTAAGAACGAAGTAAGAAAGAAGAAAGAAATAAATAAGAAAGAAGTACGAAAGAAGTCAGAAAGAAATAAGAAAGAAGTAAGAAAGAAAGAAGTAAGAAAGAAGTAAGAAAGAAGTAAGAATGAAAGAAGAAAGAAAGAAGAAAGAAAGAAGTTAGAAAGAAGTAAGAAAGAAGTAAAAAAGAAGTAAGAAAGAAGTAAGAAAGAAAGAAGGAAGAAAGAAGTAAGAAAGAAGTAAGAAAGAAATAAGAAAGAAGTGAGAAAGAAGTAAGAAAGAAGTAAGAAAGAAGTAAGAAAGTAGAAAGAAAAAAGTAAGAAAGAAGAAAGAAAGAAGTAAGAAAGAAGTAAGAAAGAAGTAAGAAAGAAAGAAGAAAGAAGTAAGAAAGAAGTAAGAAAGAAGTAAGAAAGAAGTAAGAAAGAAGTAAGAAAGAAGTAAGAAAGAAGTAAGAAAGAAGTTAGAAAGAAGAAAGAAAGAAGTAAGAAAGAAGTAAGAAAGAAGTAAGAAAGAAGTTAGAAAGAAGTAAGAAAGAAGGAAGAAAGACGTTAGAAAGAAGTAAGAAAGAAGTAAGAAAGAAGTAATAAAGAAGTTAGAAAGAAGTTAGAAAGAATTTAGAAATAAGAAAGAAAGGAGAAAGCAAGAAGAAAGGAAGAAAGAAGTAAGAAAGAAGTAAGAAAGAAAGAAGAAAGAAAGAAGAAAGAAAAAAGAAAGAGAGAAGAAAGAGAGAAGAAAGAAAGAAGAAAGAAAGAAGTAAGAAAGAAGTAAGATAGAAGAAAGAAGTAAGAAAGAAGTAAGAAGGAATGAAGAAAGAAGTAAGAAAGAAGTAAGAAAGAAGTAAGAAAGAAGTAAGAAAGAAGTAAGAAAGAAGTAAGAAAGAAGTAAGAAAGAAAGAAGTAAGAAAAAAGTACGAAAGAAGTAAGAAAGGAGTAAGAAAGAAAGAAGTAAGAAAGAAGTAAGAAAGAAGTACGAATGAAAGAAGAAAGAAAGAAGAAAGAAAGAAGTTAGAAAGAAGTAAGAAAGAAGTAAAAAAGAAGTAAGAAAGAAGTAAGAAAGAAAGAAGTAAGAAAGAAGTAAGAAAGAAAGAAGAAAGCAAGAAGAAAGAAAGAAGTTAGAAAGAAGTAGGAAAGAAGTAAGAAAGAAGTTAGAAAGAAGTAAGAAAGAAGTAAGAAAGAAATAAGAAAGAAGTAAGAAAGAAGTAAGAAAGAAGAAAGAAAGAAATAAGAAAGAAGTAAGAAAGAAGTAAGAAAGAAGTAAGAAAGAAGTAAGAAAGAAAGAAGTAAGAAAGAAGTAAAAAGAAGTAAGAATGAAAGAAGAAAGAAAGAAGAAAGAAAGAAGTAAAAAAGAAGTAATAAGGAAAGAAGAAAGCAAGAAGAAAGAAAGAATTTAGAAAGAAGTAAGAGAGAAGTAAGAAAGAAGGACGAAAGAAGCACGAAAGAAGGACGAAAGAAGTAAGGAAGAAGTAAGAAAGAAAGAAGAAAGAAGTAAGAAAGAAGTCAGAAAGAAGTAAGAAAGAAGCAAGAAAGAAGAAAGAAAGAAGTAAGAAAGTAGTAAGAAAGAAAGAAGAACGAAAGAAGTAAGAAAGAAAGAAGTAAGAAAGAAGTAAGAAAGAAGTAAGAAAGAAAGAAGAAAGAAAGAAGAAAGAAAGAAGAAAGGAAGAAGAAAGAAGTTAGAAAGAAGTAAGAAAGAGGTAAGAAAGAAGTAAGAAAGATGTTAGAAAAAAGAAAGAAAGAAGTAAGAAAGAAGTAAGAAAGAAGTAAGAAAGAAGTAAGAAAGAAAGAAGAAAGAAGTAAGAAAGAAGTCAGAAAGAATTAACAAAGAAGTAAGAAAGAATTAAGAAAGAAAGAAGTACGAAAGAAGTAAGAAAGGAGTAAGAAAGAAAGAAGTAAGAAAGAAGTAAGAAAGAAAGAAGTAAGAAAGAAGTAAGAAAGAAGTAAGAAAGAAAGAAGAAAGAAAGAAGAAAGAAAGAAGAAAGGAAGAAGAAAGAAAGAAGTTAGAAAGAAGTAAGAAAGAGGTAAGAAAGAAGTAAGAAAGATGTTAGAAAGAAGTAAGAAAGAAGTAAGAAAGAAAGAAGTAAGAAAGAAGAAAGAAAGAAGAAAAAAGAAGTTAGAAAGAAGTAAGAAAGAAGTAAGAAAGAAGTAAGAAAGAAGTAAGAAAGAAGTAAGAAAGAAGTTAGTAGTAAGAAAGAAGAAAGAAAGAAGTAAGAAAGAAGTAAGAAAGAAAGAAGAAAGAAGAAAGAAAGAAGTAAGAAAGAAATAAGAAATAAGTAAGAAAGAAGTTAGAAAGTAGAAAGAAAGAATTAAGAAAGAACAAAGAAAGAAGTAAGAAAGAAGTAAGAAAGAAGTAAGAAAGAAAGAAGAAAGAAGTAAGAAAGAAGTAAGAAAGAAGTAAGAAAGAAGTAAGAAAGAAGTAAGAAAGAAGTAAGAAAGAAGTAAGAAAGAAGTAAGAAAGAAAGAAGTACAAAAGAAGTACGAAAGAAGTAAGAAAGAAAGAAGAAAGAAAGAAGTAAGAAAAAAGTAAGAAAGAAGTAAGAAAGAAAAAAGAAAGAAAGAAGAAAGAAAGAAGAAAGAAAGAAGAAAGGAAGAAGAAAGAAAGAAGTTAGACAGAAGTAAGAAAGAGGTAAGAAAGAAGTAAGTAAGAAGTTAGAAAGAAGTAAGAAAGAAGTAAGAAAGAAGTTAGAAAGAAGTAAGAAAGAAGTAAGAAAGAAGTTAGAAAGAAGTTAGAAAGAATTTAGAAATAAGAAAGAAAGAAGAAAGCAAGAAGAAAGGAAGAAAGAAGTAAGAAATAAGTAAGAAAGAAGTAAGCAAGAAAGAAGAAAGAAAGAAGAAAGAAAAAAGAAAGAGAGAAGAGAGAAGAAAGAAAGAAGAAAGAAAGAAGTAAGAAAGAAGTAAGATAGAAGTAAGAAAGAAGTAAGAAAGAAGTAAGAAGGAATGAAGAAAGAAGTAAGAAAGAAAGAAGAAAGAAGTCAGAAAGAAGTAAGAAAGATGGAAGAAGTAAGAAAGAAGAAAGAAAGAAGTAAGAAAGAAGAAAGAAAGAAGTAAGAAAGAAGAAAGAAAGAAGTAAGAAAGAAGTAAGAAAGAAATAAGAAAGAAGTAAGAAAGAAGTAAGAAAGAAGTAAGAAAGAAGTAAGAAAGAAGTAAGAAAGAAGTAAGAAAGAAAGAAGTAAGAAAGAAATACGAAAGAAGTAAGAAAGAATTAAGAAAGAAGTTAGAAAGAAGTAAGAAAGAAGTAAAAAAGAAGTAAGAAAGAAGTAAGAAAGAAAGAAGTAAGAAAGAAGTAAGAAAGAAAGAAGAAAGCAAGAACAAAGAAAGAAGTTAGAAAGAAATAGGAAAGAAGTAAGAAGGAATGAAGAAAGAACTAAGAAAGAAAGAAGAAAGAAGTCAGAAAGAAGTAAGAAAGAAGGAAGAAGTAAGAAAGAAGAAAGAAAGAAGTAAGAAAGAAGTAAGAAAGAAAGAAGAAAGAAGTAAGAAAGAAGTAAGAAAGAAGTAAGAAAGAAGTAAGAAAGGAGTAAGAAAGAAAGAAGTAAGAAAGAAGTAAGAAAGAAAGAAGTAAGAAAGAAGTAAGAAAGAAAGAAGAAAGAAAGAAGAAAGAAAGAAGAAAGGAAGAAGAAAGAAAGAAGTTAGAAAGAAGTAAGAAAGAGGTAAGAAAGAAGTAAGAAAGATGTTAGAAAGAAGTAAGAAAGAAGTAAGAAAGAAAGAAGTAAGAAAGAAGAAAGAAAGAAGAAAAAAGAAGTTAGAAAGAAGTAAGAAAGAAGTAAGAAAGAAGTAAGAAAGAAGTAAGAAAGAAGTAAGAAAGAAGTTAGAAGTAAGAAAGAAGAAAGAAATAAGTAAGAAAGAAGTAAGAAAGAAAGAAGAAAGAAGAAAGAAAGAAGTAAGAAAGAAATAAGAAATAAGTAAGAAAGAAGTTAGAAAGTAGAAAGAAAGAAATAAGAAAGAACAAAGAAAGAAGTAAGAAAGAAGTAAGAAAGAAGTAAGAAAGAAAGAAGAAAGAAGTAAGAAAGAAGTAAGAAAGAAGTAAGAAAGAAGTAAGAAAGAAGTAAGAAAGAAGTAAGAAAGAAGTAAGAAAGAAGTAAGAAAGAAGTAAGAAAGAAAGAAGTACAAAAGAAGTACGAAAGAAGTAAGAAAGAAAGAAGAAAGAAAGAAGTAAGAAAAAAGTAAGAAAGAAGTAAGAAAGAAAAAAGAAAGAAAGAAGAAAGAAAGAAGAAAGAAAGAAGAAAGGAAGAAGAAAGAAAGAAGTTAGAAAGAAGTAAGAAAGAGGTAAGAAAGAAGTAAGTAAGAAGTTAGAAAGAAGTAAGAAAGAAGTAAGAAAGAAGTTAGAAAGAAGTAAGAAAGAAGTAAGAAAGAAGTTAGAAAGAAGTTAGAAAGAATTTAGAAATAAGAAAGAAAGAAGAAAGCAAGAAGAAAGGAAGAAAGAAGTAAGAAAGAAGTAAGAAAGAAGTAAGAAAGAAAGAAGAAAGAAAGAAGAAAGAAAAAAGAAAGAGAGAAGAGAGAAGAAAGAAAGAAGAAAGAAAGAAGTAAGAAAGAAGTAAGATAGAAGTAAGAAAGAAGTAAGAAAGAAGTAAGAAGGAATGAAGAAAGAAGTAAGAAAGAAAGAAGAAAGAAGTCAGAAAGAAGTAAGAAAGAAGGAAGAAGTAAGAAAGAAGAAAGAAAGAAGTAAGAAAGAAGAAAGAAAGAAGTAAGAAAGAAGAAAGAAAGAAGTAAGAAAGAAGTAAGAAAGAAATAAGAAAGAAGTAAGAAAGAAGTAAGAAAGAAGTAAGAAAGAAGTAAGAAAGAAGTAAGAAAGAAAGAAGTAAGAAAGAAATACGAAAGAAGTAAGAAAGAATTAAGAAAGAAGTTAGAAAGAAGTAAGAAAGAAGTAAAAAAGAAGTAAGAAAGAAGTAAGAAAGAAAGAAGTAAGAAAGAAGTAAGAAAGAAAGAAGAAAGCAAGAACAAAGAAAGAAGTTAGAAAGAAATAGGAAAGAAGTAAGAAGGAATGAAGAAAGAACTAAGAAAGAAAGAAGAAAGAAGTCAGAAAGAAGTAAGAAAGAAGGAAGAAGTAAGAAAGAAGAAAGAAAGAAGTAAGAAAGAAGTAAGAAAGAAAGAAGAAAGAAGTAAGAAAGAAGTAAGAAAGAAGTAAGAAAGAAGTAAGAAAGAAAGAAGTAAGAAAGAAATACGAAAGAAGTAAGAAAGAAGTAAGAAAGAAGTTAGAAAGAAGTAAGAAAGAAGTAAAAAAGAAGTAAGAAAGAAGTAAGAAAGAAAGAAGTAAGAAAGAAGTAAGAAAGAAAGAAGAAAGCAAGAAGAAAGAAAGAAGTTAGAAAGAAGTAGGAAAGAAGTAAGAAAGAAGTAAGAAAGAAAGAAGTAAGAAAGAAGTAAGAAAGAAGTAAGAATGAAAGAAGAAAGAAAGAAGAAAGAAAGAAGTTAGAAAGAAGTAAGAAAGAAGAAAAAAAGAAGTAAGAAAGAAGTAAGAAATAAAGAAGTAAGAAAGAAAGAAGTAAAAAAGAAGAAAGAAGTAAGAAAGAAAGAAGTAAGAAAGAAGTAAGAAAGAACTAAGAAAGAAAGAAGAAAGCAAGAAGAAAGAAAGAAGTTAGAAAGAAGTAAGAAAGAAGTAAGAAAGAAGTAAGAAAGAAGTAAGAAAGAAGTAAGAAAGAAAGAAGAAAGAAAGAAGAAAGAAGGAAGAAAGAAGAAAGAAGTACGAAAGAAGTAAGAAAGAAGTAAGAAAGAAGTAAGAAAGAAAGAAGTAAGAAAGAAGTAAGAAAGAAGTAAGAAAGAAAGAAGAAAGAAAGAAGAAAGAAAGAAGTAAGAAAGAAGTAAGAAAGAAGTAAGAAAGAAAGAAGAAAGAAAGATGAAAGAAAGAAGAAAGGAAGAAGAAAGAAAGAAGTTAGAAAGAAGTAAGAAAGAGGTAAGAAAGAAGTAAGAAAGAAGTTAGAAAGAAGTAAGAAAGAAGTAAGAAAGAAGTTAGAAAGAAGTTAGAAAGAATTTAGAAATAAGAAAGAAAGAAGAAAGCAAGAAGAAAGGAAGAAAGAAGTAAGAAAGAAGTAAGAAAGAAGTAAGAAAGAAAGAAGAAAGAAAGAAGAAATAGAGAAGAAAGAGAGAAGAAAAAGAGAAGAAAGAAAGAATAAAGAAAGAAGTAAGAAAGAAGTAAGAAAGAAGAAAGAAAGAATTAAGAAAGAAGTAAGAAAGAAGTAAGAAAGAAGTAAGAAAGAAGTAAGAAAGAAAGAAGAAAGAAGTAATAAAGAAAGAAGAAAGAAGTCAGAAAGAAGTAAGAAAGAAGTACGAAAGAAGTAAGAAAGAAGTAAGAAAGAAGTAAGAAAGAAGTAAGAAAGAAGTGAGAAAGAAGTAAGAAAGAAGTAAGAAAGAAAGAAGTAAGAAAGAAGTAAGAAAGAAGTAACAATGAAAGAAGAAAGAAAGAAGAAAGAAAGAAGTTAGAAAGAAGTAAGAAAGAAGTAAAAAAGAAGTAAGAAAGAAGTAAGAAAGAAAGAAGTAAGAAAGAACTAAGAAAGAAGTAAGAAAGAAAGAAGAAAGCAAGAAGAAAGAAAGAAGTTAGAAAGAAGTAAGAAAGAAGTAAGAAAGAAGTTAGAAGTAAGAAAGAAGTAAGAAAGAAGTAAGAAAGAAGTAAGAAAGAAAGAAGAAAGAAGAAAGAAAGAAGTAAGAAAGAAAAAAGAAAGAAGTAAGAAAGAAGTTAGAAAGTAGAAAGAAAGAATTAAGAAAGAAGAAAGAAAGAAGTAAGAAAGAAGTAAGAAAGAAGTAAGAAAGAAGTAAGAAAGAAGTAAGAAAGAAGTAAGAAAGAAGTAAGAAAAAAGTAAGAAAGAAAGAAGTACAAAAGAAGTACGAAAGAAGTAAGAAAGAAAGAAGAAAGAAAGAAGTAAGAAAGAAGTAAGAAAGAAAAAAGAAAGAAAGAAGAAACAAAGAAAGAAAGAAAGAAGAAAGGAAGAAGAAAGAAAGAAGTTAGAAAGAAGTAAGAAAGAGGTAAGAAAGAAGTAAGAAAGAAGTTAGAAAGAAGTAAGAATGTAGCAAGAAAGAAGTTAGAAAGAAGTAAGAAAGAAGTAAGAAAGAAGTTAGAAAGAAGTTAGAAAGAATTTAGAAATAAGAAAGAAAGAAGAAAGCAAGAAGAAAGGAAGAAAGAAGTAAGAAAGAAGTAAGAAAGAAGTAAGAAAGAAGTAAGAAAGAAGTAAGAAAGAAGTAAGAAAGAAAGAAGTAAGAAAGTAATACGAAAGAAGTAAGAAAGAATTAAGAAAGAAGTTAGAAGGAAGTAAGAAAGAAGTAAAAAAGAAGTAAGAAAGAAGTAAGAAAGAAAGAAGTAAGAAAGAAGTAAGAAAGAAAGAAGAAAGCAAGAACAAAGAAAGAAGTTAGAAAGAAATAGGAAAGAAGTAAGAAGGAATGAAGAAAGAACTAAGAAAGAAAGAAGAAAGAAGTCAGAAAGAAGTAAGAAAGAAGGAAGAAGTAAGAAAGAAGAAAGAAAGAAGTAGAAAGAAGAAAGAAAGAAGTAAGAAAGAAGAAAGAAAGAAGTAAGAAAGAAGTAAGAAAGAAAGAAGAAAGAAGTCAGAAAGAAGTAAGAAAGAAGGAAGAAGTAAGAAAGAAGAAAGAAAGAAGTAGAAAGAAGAAAGAAAGAAGTAAGAAAGAAGAAAGAAAGAAGTAAGAAAGAAGTAAGAAAGAAAGAAGAAAGAAGTAAGAAAGAAGTCAGAAAGAAGTAAGAAAGAAGGAAGAAGTAAGAAAGAAGAAAGAAAGAAGTAGAAAGAAGTTAGAAAGAAGTAAGAAAGAAGTAAAAAAGAAGTAAGAAAGAAGTAAGAAAAAAAGAAGTAAGAAAGAAGTAAGAAAGAAAGAAGTAAGAAAGAGGTAAGAATGAAAGAGGAAAGAAAGAAGAAAGAAAGAAGTTAGAAAGAAGTAAGAAAGAAGTAAAAAAGAAGTAAGAAAGAAGTAAGAAAGAAAGAAGTAAGAAAGAACTAAGAAAGAAGTAAGAAAGAAAGAAGAAAGCAAGAAGAAAGAAAGAAGTAAGAAAGAAGTAAGAAAGAAGTAAGAAAGAAAAAAGAAAGAAGTAAGAAAGAAGTAAGAAAGAAGTAAGAAAGAAGTAAGAAAGAAAGAAGAAAGAAGAAAGAAAGAAGTAAGAAAGAAATAAGAAAGAAGTAAGAAAGAAGTTAGAAAGTAGAAAGAAAGAATTAAGAAAGAAGAAAGAAAGAAGTAAGAAAGAAGTAAGAAAGAAGTAAGAAAGAAAGAAGAAAGAAGTAAGAAAGAAGTAAGAAAGAAGTAAGAAAGAAGTAAGAAAGAAGTAAGAAAGAAGTAAGAAAGAAAGAAGTAAGAAAGAAGTAACAATGAAAGAAGAAAGAAGAAAGAAAGTAGTTAGAAAGAAGTAAGAAAGAAGTAAAAAAGAAGTAAGAAAGAAGTAAGAAAGAAAGAAGTAAGAAAGAAGTAAGAAAGAAGTAAGAAAGAAAGAAGAAAGCAAGAAGAAAGAAAGAAGTTAGAAAGAAGTAAGAAAGAAGTAAGAAAGAAGTAAGAAAGAAGTAAGAAAGAAGTAAGAAAGAAGTAAGAAAGAAAGAAGAAAGAAGAAAGAAAGAAGTAAGAAAGAAATAAGAAAGAAGAAAGAAAGAAGTTAGAAAGTAGAAAGAAAGAATTAAGAAAGAAGAAAGAAAGAAGTAAGAAAGAAGTAAGAAAGAAGTAAGAAAGAAAGAAAGAAGTAAGAAAGAAGTAAGAAAGAAGTAAGAAAGAAGTAAGAAAGAAGTAAGAAAGAAGTAAGAAAGAAGTAAGAAAGAAAGAAGTACAAAAGAAGTACGAAAGAAGTAACAATGAAAGAAGAAAGAAAGAAGAAAGAAAGAAGTTAGAAAGAAGTAAGAAAGAAGTAAAAAAGAAGTAAGAAAGAAGTAAGAAAGAAGGATGTAAGAAAGAAGTAAGAAAGAAGTAAGAAAGAAAGAAGAAAGCAAGAAGAAAGAAAGAAGTTAGAAAGAAGTAAGAAAGAAGTAAGAAAGAACTTAGAAGTAAGAAAGAAGAAAGAAAGAAGTAAGAAAGAAGTAAGAAAGAAAGAAGAGAGAAGAAAGAAAGAAGTAAGAAAGAAATAAGAAAGAAGTAAGAAAGAAGTTAGAAAGTAGAAAGAAAGAATTAAGAAAGAAGAAAGCAAGAAGAAAGAAAGAAGTTAGAAAGAAGTAAGAAAGAAGTAAGAAAGAACTTAGAAGTAAGAAAGAAGAAAGAAAGAATTATAAAGAAGTAAGAAAGAAGTAAGAAAGAAAGAAGTACAAAAGAAGTACGAAAGAAGTAAGAAAGAAAGAAGAAAGAAAGAAGTAAGAAAGAAGTAAGAAAGAAGTAAGGAAGAAAAAAGAAAGAAAGAAGAAAGAAAGAAGAAAGAAAGAAGAAAGGAAGAAGAAAGAAAGAAGTTAGAAAGAAGTAAGAAAGAGGTAAGAAAGAAGTAAGAAAGAAGTTAGAAAGAAGTAAGAAAGAAGTAAGAAAGAAGTTAGAAAGAAGTAAAAAAGAAGTAAGAAAGAAGTTAGAAAGAAGTTAGAAAGAATTTAGAAATAAGAAAGAAAGAAGAAAGCAAGAAGAAAGGAAGAAAGAAGTAAGAAAGAAGTAAGAAAGAAGTAAGAAAGAAAGAAGAAAGAAAGAAGAAAGAAAAAAGAAAGAGAGAAGAAAGAGAGAAGAAAGAAAGAAGAAAGAAAGAACAAAGAAAGAAGTAAGATAGAAGTAAGAAAGAAGTAAGAAAGAAGTAAGAAGGAATGAAGAAAGAAGTAAGAAAGAAAGAAGAAAGAAGTCAGAAAGAAGTAAGAAAGAGGTAAGAAGTAAGAAAGAAGAAAGAAAGAAGTAAGAAAGAAGAAAGAAAGAAGTAAGAAAGAAGAAAGAAAGAAGTAAGAAAGAAATAAGAAAGAAGTAAGAAAGAAGTAAGAAAGAAGTACGAAAGAAAGAAGTAAGAAAGTAATACGAAAGAAGTAAGAAAGAATTAAGAAAGAAGTTAGAAAGAAGAAAGAAGTAAAAAAGAAGTAAGAAAGAAGTAAGAAAGAAAGAAGTAAGAAAGAAGTAAGAAAGAAAGAAGAAAGCAAGAACAAAGAAAGAAGTTAGAAAGAAATAGGAAAGAAGTAAGAAGTAATGAAGAAAGAACTAAGAAAGAAAGAAGAAAGAAGTCAGAAAGAAGTAAGAAAGAAGGAAGAAGTAAGAAAGAAGAAAGAAAGGAGTAGAAAGAAGAAAGAAAGAAGTAAGAAAGAAGTAAGAAAGAAAGAAGAAAGAAGTAAGAAAGAAGTAAGAAAGAAGTAAGAAAGAAAGAAGAAAGAAGTAAGAAAGAAGTAAGAAAGAAGTAAGAAAGAAGTAAGAAAGAAAGTAGTAAGAAAGAAATACAAAAGAAGTAAGAAAGAAGTAAGAAAGAAGTTAGAAAGAAGTAAGAAAGAAGTAAAAAAGAAGTAAGAAAGAAGTAAGAAAGAAAGAAGTAAAAAAGAAGGAAGAAGTAAGAAAGAAGAAAGAAAGAAGTAGAAAGAAGAAAGAAAGAAGTAAGAAAGAAGTAAGAAAGAAAGAAGAAAGAAGTAAGAAAGAAGTAAGAAAGAAGTAAGAAAGAAGTAAGAAAGAAAGTAGTAAGAAAGAAATACAAAAGAAGTAAGAAAGAAGTAAGAAAGAAGTTAGAAAGAAGTAAGAAAGAAGTAAAAAAGAAGTAAGAAAGAAGTAAGAAAGAAAGAAGTAAGAAAGAAGTAAGAAAGAAGTAAGAAAGAAGTAAGAATGAAAGAAGAAAGAAAGAAGAAAGAAAGAAGTTAGAAAGAAGTAAGAAAGAAGTAAAAAAGAAGTAAGAAAGAAGTAAGAAAGAAAGAAGTAAGAAAGAACTAAGAAAGAAGTAAGAAAGAAAGAAGAAATCAAGAAAAAAGAAAGAAGTTAGAAAGAAGTAAGAAAGAAGTAAGAAAGAAGTTAGAAAGAAGTTAGAAAGAATTTAGAAATAAGAAAGAAAGAAGAAAGCAAGAAGAAAGGAAGAAAGAAGTAAGAAAGAAGTAAGAAAGAAGTAAGAAAGAAAGCAGAAAGAAAGAAGAAAGAAAAAAGAAAGAGAGAAGAAAGAGAGAAGAAAGAAAGAAGAAAGAAAGAAGTAAGAAAGAAGTAAGATAGAAGTAAGAAAGAAAGAAGTAAGAAAGAAGTAAGAAAGAAGTAAGAAAGAAAGAAGAAAGAAAGAAGAAAGAAAGAAGTAAGAAAGAAGTAAGAAAGAAAGAAGAAAGAAAGAAGAAAGAAAGAAGTAAGAAAGAAGTAAGAAAGAAGTAAGAAAGAAAGAAGAAAGAAAGATGAAAGAAAGAAGAAAGGAAGAAGAAAGAAAGAAGTTAGAAAGAAGTAAGAAAGAGGTAAGAAAGAAGTAAGAAAGAAGTTAGAAAGAAGTAAGAAAGAATTAAGAAAGAAGTTAGAAAGAAGTTAGAAAGAATTTAGAAATAAGAAAGAAAGAAGAAAGCAAGAAGAAAGGAAGAAAGAAGTAAGAAAGAAGTAAGAAAGAAGTAAGAAAGAAAGAAGAAAGAAAGAAGAAATAGATAAGAAAGAGAGAAGAAAGAGAGAAGAAAGAAAGAATAAAGAAAGAAGTAAGAAAGAAGTAAGAAAGAAGAAAGAAAGAATTAAGAAAGAAGTAAGAAAGAAGTAAGAAAGAAGTAAGAAAGAAGTAAGAAAGAAAGAAGAAAGAAAGAAGAAAGAAGTAATAAAGAAAGAAGAAAGAAGTCAGAAAGAAGTAAGAAAGAAGTACGAAAGAAGTAAGAAAGAAGTAAGAAAGAAGTAAGAAAGAAGTAAGAAAGAAGTAAGAAAGAAGTAAGAAAGAAGTAAGAAAGAAAGAAGTAAGAAAGAAGTAAGAAAGAAGTAACAATGAAAGAAGAAAGAAAGAAGAAAGAAAGAAGTTAGAAAGAAGTAAGAAAGAAGTAAAAAAGAAGTAAGAAAGAAGTAAGAAAGAAAGAAGTAAGAAAGAACTAAGAAAGAAGTAAGAAAGAAAGAAGAAAGCAAGAAGAAAGAAAGAAGTAAGAAAGAAGTAAGAAAGAAAGAAGAAAGAAAGAAGAAAGAAAGAAGAAAGGAAGAAGAAAGAAAGAAGTTAGAAAGAAGTAAGAAAGAGGTAAGAAAGAAGTAAGAAAGAAGTTAGAAAGAAGTAAGAAAGAAGTAAGAAAGAAGTTAGAAAGAAGTAAAAAAGAAGTAAGAAAGAAGTTAGAAAGAAGTTAGAAAGAATTTAGAAATAAGAAAGAAAGAAGAAAGCAAGAAGAAAGGAAGAAAGAAGTAAGAAAGAAGTAAGAAAGAAGTAAGAAAGAAAGAAGAAAGAAAGAAGAAAGAAAAAAGAAAGAGAGAAGAAAGAGAGAAGAAAGAAAGAAGAAAGAAAGAACAAAGAAAGAAGTAAGATAGAAGTAAGAAAGAAGTAAGAAAGAAGTAAGAAGGAATGAAGAAAGAAGTAAGAAAGAAAGAAGAAAGAAGTCAGAAAGAAGTAAGAAAGAGGTAAGAAGTAAGAAAGAAGAAATAAAGAAGTAAGAAAGAAGAAAGAAAGAAGTAAGAAAGAAGAAAGAAAGAAGTAAGAAAGAAATAAGAAAGAAGTAAGAAAGAAGTAAGAAAGAAGTAAGAAAGAAGTAAGAAAGAAGTAAGAAAGAAGTAAGAAAGAAAGAAGTAAGAAAGTAATACGAAAGAAGTAAGAAAGAATTAAGAAAGAAGTTAGAAAGAAGAAAGAAGTAAAAAAGAAGTAAGAAAGAAGTAAGAAAGAAAGAAGTAAGAAAGAAGTAAGAAAGAAAGAAGAAAGCAAGAACAAAGAAAGAAGTTAGAAAGAAATAGGAAAGAAGTAAGAAGTAATGAAGAAAGAACTAAGAAAGAAAGAAGAAAGAAGTCAGAAAGAAGTAAGAAAGAAGGAAGAAGTAAGAAAGAAGAAAGAAAGTAGTAGAAAGAAGAAAGAAAGAAGTAAGAAAGAAGTAAGAAAGAAAGAAGAAAGAAGTAAGAAAGAAGTAAGAAAGAAGTAAGAAAGAAAGAAGAAAGAAGTAAGAAAGAAGTAAGAAAGAAGTAAGAAAGAAGTAAGAAAGAAAGTAGTAAGAAAGAAATACAAAAGAAGTAAGAAAGAAGTAAGAAAGAAGTTAGAAAGAAGTAAGAAAGAAGTAAAAAAGAAGTAAGAAAGAAGTAAGAAAGAAAGAAGTAAAAAAGAAGGAAGAAGTAAGAAAGAAGAAAGAAAGAAGTAGAAAGAAGAAAGAAAGAAGTAAGAAAGAAGTAAGAAAGAAAGAAGAAAGAAGTAAGAAAGAAGTAAGAAAGAAGTAAGAAAGAAGTAAGAAAGAAAGTAGTAAGAAAGAAATACAAAAGAAGTAAGAAAGAAGTAAGAAAGAAGTTAGAAAGAAGTAAGAAAGAAGTAAAAAAGAAGTAAGAAAGAAGTAAGAAAGAAAGAAGTAAGAAAGAAGTAAGAAAGAAGTAAGAAAGAAGTAAGAATGAAAGAAGAAAGAAAGAAGAAAGAAAGAAGTTAGAAAGAAGTAAGAAAGAAGTAAAAAAGAAGTAAGAAAGAAGTAAGAAAGAAAGAAGTAAGAAAGAACTAAGAAAGAAGTAAGAAAGAAAGAAGAAATCAAGAAAAAAGAAAGAAGTTAGAAAGAAGTAAGAAAGAAGTAAGAAAGAAGTTAGAAAGAAGTTAGAAAGAATTTAGAAATAAGAAAGAAAGAAGAAAGCAAGAAGAAAGGAAGAAAGAAGTAAGAAAGAAGTAAGAAAGAAGTAAGAAAGAAAGCAGAAAGAAAGAAGAAAGAAAAAAGAAAGAGAGAAGAAAGAGAGAAGAAAGAAAGAAGAAAGAAAGAAGTAAGAAAGAAGTAAGATAGAAGTAAGAAAGAAAGAAGTAAGAAAGAAGTAAGAAAGAAGTAAGAAAGAAAGAAGAAAGAAAGAAGAAAGAAAGAAGTAAGAAAGAAGTAAGAAAGAAAGAAGAAAGAAAGAAGAAAGAAAGAAGTAAGAAAGAAGTAAGAAAGAAGTAAGAAAGAAAGAAGAAAGAAAGATGAAAGAAAGAAGAAAGGAAGAAGAAAGAAAGAAGTTAGAAAGAAGTAAGAAAGAGGTAAGAAAGAAGTAAGAAAGAAGTTAGAAAGAAGTAAGAAAGAATTAAGAAAGAAGTTAGAAAGAAGTTAGAAAGAATTTAGAAATAAGAAAGAAAGAAGAAAGCAAGAAGAAAGGAAGAAAGAAGTAAGAAAGAAGTAAGAAAGAAGTAAGAAAGAAAGAAGAAAGAAAGAAGAAATAGATAAGAAAGAGAGAAGAAAGAGAGAAGAAAGAAAGAATAAAGAAAGAAGTAAGAAAGAAGTAAGAAAGAAGAAAGAAAGAATTAAGAAAGAAGTAAGAAAGAAGTAAGAAAGAAGTAAGAAAGAAGTAAGAAAGAAAGAAGAAAGAAAGAAGAAAGAAGTAATAAAGAAAGAAGAAAGAAGTCAGAAAGAAGTAAGAAAGAAGTACGAAAGAAGTAAGAAAGAAGTAAGAAAGAAGTAAGAAAGAAGTAAGAAAGAAGTAAGAAAGAAGTAAGAAAGAAGTAAGAAAGAAAGAAGTAAGAAAGAAGTAAGAAAGAAGTAACAATGAAAGAAGAAAGAAAGAAGAAAGAAAGAAGTTAGAAAGAAGTAAGAAAGAAGTAAAAAAGAAGTAAGAAAGAAGTAAGAAAGAAAGAAGTAAGAAAGAACTAAGAAAGAAGTAAGAAAGAAAGAAGAAAGCAAGAAGAAAGAAAGAAGTTAGAAAGAAGTAAGAAAGAAGTAAGAAAGAAGTTAGAATTAAGAAAGAAGTAAGAAAGAAGTAAGAAAGAAGTAAGAAAGAAAGAAGAAAGAAGAAAGAAAGAAGTAAGAAAGAAATAAGAAAGAAGTAAGAAAGAAGTGAGAAAGTAGAAAGAAAGAATTAAGAAAGAAGAAAGAAAGAAGTAAGAAAGAAGTAAGAAAGAAGTAAGAAAGAAGTAAGAAAGAAGTAAGAAAGAAGTAAGAAAGAAGTAAGAAAAAAGTAAGAAAGAAAGAAGTACAAAAGAAGTACGAAAGAAGTAAGAAAGAAAGAAGAAAGAAAGAAGTAAGAAAGAAGTAAGAAAGAAAAAAGAAAGAAAGAAGAAAGAAAGAAGAAAGAAAGAAGAAAGGAAGAAGAAAGAAAGAAGTTAGAAAGAAGTAAGAAAGAGGTAAGAAAGAAGTAAGAAAGAAGTTAGAAAGAAGTAAGAAAGTAGCAAGAAAGAAGTTAGAAAGAAGTAAGAAAGAAGTAAGAAAGAAGTTAGAAAGAAGTTAGAAAGAATTTAGAAATAAGAAAGAAAGAAGAAAGCAAGAAGAAAGGAAGAAAGAAGTAAGAAAGAAGTAAGAAAGAAGTAAGAAAGAAGTAAGAAAGGAGTAAGAAAGAAGTAAGAAAGAAGTAAGAAAGAAAGAAGTAAGAAAGTAATACGAAAGAAGTAAGAAAGAATTAAGAAAGAAGTTAGAAGGAAGTAAGAAAGAAGTAAAAAAGAAGTAAGAAAGAAGTAAGAAAGAAAGAAGTAAGAAAGAAGTAAGAAAGAAAGAAGTAAGAAAGAAGTAAGAATGAAAGAAGAAAGAAAGAAGAAAGAAAGAAGTTAGAAAGAAGTAAGAAAGAAGTAAAAATAAGTAAGAAAGAAGTAAGAAAGAAAGAAGTAAGAAAGAACTAAGAAAGAAGTAAGAAAGAAAGAAGAAAGCAAGAAGAAACAAAGAAGTTAGAAAGAAGTAAGAAAGAAGTAAGAAAGAAGTTAGAAGTAAGAAAGAAGAAAGAAAGAAGTAAGAAAGAAGTAAGAAAGAAAGAAGAAAGAAGAAAGAAAGAAGTAAGAAAGAAATAAGAAAGAAGTAAGAAAGAAGTTAGAAAGTAGAAAGAAAGAATTAAGAAAGAAGAAAGAAAGAAGTAAGAAAGAAGTAAGAAAGAAGTAAGAAAGAAAGAAGAAAGAAGTAAGAAAGAAGTAAGAAAGAAGTAAGAAAGAAGTAAGAAAGAAGTAAGAAAGAAGTAAGAAAGAAAGAAGTAAGAAAGAAGTAAGAAAGAAGTAACAATGAAAGAAGAAAGAAAGAAGAAAGAAAGTAGTTAGAAAGAAGTAAGAAAGAAGTAAAAAAGAAGTAAGAAAGAAAGAAGAAAGCAAGAAGAAAGAAAGAAGTTAGAAAGAAGTAAGAAAGAAGTAAGAAAGAACTTAGAAGTAAGAAAGAAGAAAGAAAGAAGTAAGAAAGAAGTAAGAAAGAAAGAAGAAAGAAGAAAGAAAGAAGTAAGAAAGAAATAAGAAAGAAGTAAGAAAGAAGTTAGAAAGTAGAAAGAAAGAATTAAGAAAGAAGAAAGAAAGAAGTAAGAAAGAAGTAAGAAAGAAGTAAGAAAGAAAGAAAGAAGTAAGAAAGAAGTAAGAAAGAAGTAAGAAAGAAGTAAGAAAGAAGTAAGAAAGAAGTAAGAAAGAAAGAAGTACAAAAGAAGTACGAAAGAAGTAAGAAAGAAAGAAGAAAGAAAGAAGTAAGAAAGAAGTAAGAAAGAAGTAAGAAAGAAAAAAGAAAGAAAGAAGAAAGAAAGAAGAAAGAAAGAAGAAAGGAAGAAGAAAGAAAGAAGTTAGAAAGAAGTAAGAAAGAGGTAAGAAAGAAGTAAGAAAGAAGTTAGAAAGAAGTAAGAAAGAAGTAAGAAAGAAGTTAGAAAGAAGTAAGAAAGAAGTAAGAAAGAAGTTAGAAAGAAGTTAGAAAGAATTTAGAAATAAGAAAGAAAGAAGAAAGCAAGAAGAAAGGAAGAAAGAAGTAAGAAAGAAGTAAGAAAGAAGTAAGAAAGAAAGAAGAAAGAAAGAAGAAAGAAAAAAGAAAGAGAGAAGAAAGAGAGAAGAAAGAAAGAAGAAAGAAAGAAGTAAGAAAGAAGTAAGATAGAAGTAAGAAAGAAGTAAGAAAGAAGTAAGAAGGAATGAAGAAAGAAGTAAGAAAGAAAGAAGAAAGAAGTCAGAAAGAAGTAAGAAAGAGGTTAGAAGTAAGAAAGAAGAAAGAAAGAAGTAAGAAAGAAGTAAGAAAGAAAGAAGTAAGAAAGAAGTAAGAAAGAAGTAAGAAAGAAAGAAGAAAGCAAGAAGAAAGAAAGAAGTTAGAAATAAGTAAGAAAGAAGTAAGAAAGAACTTAGAAGTAAGAAAGAAGAAAGAAAGAAGTAAGAAAGAAGTGAGAAAGAAAGAAGAAAGAAGAAAGAAAGAAGTAAGAAAGAAATAAGTAAGAAGTAAGAAAGAAGTTAGAAAGTAGAAAGAAAGAATTAAGAAAGAAGAAAGAAAGAAGTAAGAAAGAAGTAAGAAAGAAGTAAGAAAGAAAGAAAGAAGTAAGAAAGAAGTAAGAAAGAAGTAAGAAAGAAGTAAGAAAGAAGTAAGAAAGAAGTAAGAAAGAAGTAAGAAAGAAAGAAGTAAGAAAGAAGTAAGAAAGAAGTAAGAAAGAAAGAAGAAAGAAAGAAGTAAGAAAGAAGTAAGAAAGAAGTAAGAAAGAAAAAAGAAAGAAAGAAGAAAGAAAGAAGAAAGAAAGAAGAAAGGAAGAAGAAAGAAAGAAGTTAGAAAGAAGTAAGAAAGAGGTAAGAAAGAAGTAAGAAAGAAGTTAGAAAGAAGTAAGAAAGAAGTAAGAAAGAAGTAAGAAAGAAGTAAGAAAGAAGCAAGAAAGAAGTAAGAAAGAAGTAAGAAAGAAAGAAGTAAGAAAGTAATACGAAAGAAGTAAGAAAGAATTAAGAAAGAAGTTAGAAAGAAGTAAGAAAGAAGTAAAAAAGAAGTAAGAAAGAAGTAAGAAAGAAAGAAGTAAGAAAGAAGTAAGAAAGAAAGAAGAAAGCAGGAACAAAGAAAGAAGTTAGAAAGAAATAGGAAAGAAGTAAGAAGGAATGAAGAAAGAACTAAGAAAGAAAGAAGAAAGAAGTCAGAATGAAGTAAGAAAGAAGGAAGAAGTAAGAAAGAAGAAAGAAAGAAGTAGAAAGAAGAAAGAAAGAAGTAAGAAAGAAGAAAGAAAGAAGTAAGAAAGAAGTAAGAAAGAAAGAAGAAAGAAATAAGTAAGAAAGAAGTAAGAAAGAAAGAAGAAAGAAGTAAGAAAGAAGTAAGAAAGAAGTAAGAAAGAAAGTAGTAAGAAAGAAATACAAAAGAAGTAAGAAAGAAGTAAGAAAGAAGTTAGAAAGAAGTAAGAAAGAAGTAAAAAAGAAGTAAGAAAGAAGTAAGAAAGAAAGAAGTAAGAAAGAAGTAAGAAAGAAAGAAGTAAGAAAGAAGTAAGAATGAAAGAAGAAAGAAAGAAGAAAGAAAGAAGTTAGAAAGAAGTAAGAAAGAAGTAAAAAAGAAGTAAGAAAGAAGTAAGAAAGAAAGAAGTAAGAAAGAACTAAGAAAGAAGTAAGAAAGAAAGAAGAACGCAAGAAGAAAGAAAGAAGTTAGAAAGAAGTAAGAAAGAAGTAAGAAAGAAGTTAGAAAGAAGTAAGAAAGAAGTAAGAAAGAAGTTAGAAAGAAGTAAGAAAGAAGTAAGAAAGAAGTTAGAAAGAAGTTAGAAAGAATTTAGAAATAAGAAAGAAAGAAGAAAGCAAGAAGAAAGGAAGAAAGAAGTAAGAAAGAAGTAAGAAAGAAGTAAGAAAGAAAGAAGAAAGAAAGAAGAAAGAAAAAAGAAAGAGAGAAGAAAGAGAGAAGAAAGAAAGAAGATAGAAAGAAGTAAGAAAGAAGTAAGAAAGAAGTAAGAAGGAATGAAGAAAGAATTAAGAAAGAAAGAAGAAAGAAGTCAGAAAGAAGTAAGAAAGAGGTAAGAAGTAAGAAAGAAGAAAGAAAGAAGTAAGAAAGAAGAAAGAAAGAAGTAAGAAAGAAGAAAGAAAGAAGTAAGAAAGAAGTAAGAAAGTAATAAGAAAGAAGTAAGAAAGAAGTAAGAAAGAAGTAAGAAAGAAGTAAGAAAGAAGTAAGAAAGAAGTAAGAAAGAAGTAAGAAAGAAAGAAGTAAGAAAGTAATACGAAAGAAGTAAGAAAGAATTAAGAAAGAAGTTAGAAAGAAGTAAGAAAGAAGTAAAAAAGAAGTAAGAAAGAAGTAAGAAAGAAAGAAGTAAGAAAGAAGTAAGAAAGAAAGAAGAAAGCAAGAACAAAGAAAGAAGTTAGAAAGAAATAGGAAAGAAGTAAGAAGGAATGAAGAAAGAACTAAGAAAGAAAGAAGAAAGAAGTCAGAAAGAAGTAAGAAAGAGGTAAGAAGTAAGAAAGAAGAAAGAAAGAAGTAGAAAGAATAAAGAAAGAAGTAAGAAAGAAGAAAGAAAGAAGTAAGAAAGAAGTAAGAAAGAAAGAAGAAAGAAGTAAGAAAGAAGTAAGAAAGAAGTAAGAAAGAAAGTAGTAAGAAAGAAATACAAAAGAAGTAAGAAAGAAGTAAGAAAGAAGTAAAAAAGAAGTAAGAAAGAAGTAAGAAAGAAAGAAGTAAGAAAGAAGTAAGAAAGAAAGAAGTAAGAAAGGAGTAAGAATGAAAGAAGAAAGAAAGAAGAAAGAAAGAAGTTAGAAAGAAGTAAGAAAGAAGTAAAAAAGAAGTAAGAAAGAAGTAAGAAAGAAGAAGTAAGAAAGAACTAAGAAAGAAGTAAGAAAGAAAGAAGAAAGCAAGAAGAAAGAAAGAAGTTAGAAAGAGGTAAGAAAGAAGTAAGAAAGAAGTTAGAAGTAAGAAAGAAGAGAGAAAAAAGTAAGAAAGAAGTAAGAAAGAAAGAAGAAAGAAGAAAGAAAGAAGTAAGAAAGAAATAAGAAAGAAGTAAGAAAGAAGTTAGAAAGTAGAAAGAAAGAATTAAGAAAGAAGAAAGAAAGAAGTAAGAAAGAAGTAAGAAAGAAGTAAGAAAGAAAGAAGAAAGAAGTAAGAAAGAAGTAAGAAAGAAGTAAGAAAGAAGTAAGAAAGAAAGAAGTAAGAAAGAAGTAAGAAAGAAGTAACAATGAAAGAAGAAAGAAAGAAGAAAGAAAGAAGTTAGAAAGAAGTAAGAAAGAAGTAAAAAAGAAGTAAGAAAGAAGTAAGAAAGAAGGATGTAAGAAAGAAGTAAGAAAGAAGTAAGAAAGAAAGAAGAAAGCAAGAAGAAAGAAAGAATTTAGAAAGAAGTAAGAAAGAAGTAAGAAAGAACTTAGAAGTAAGAAAGAAGAAAGAAAGAAGTAAGAAAGAAGTAAGAAAGAAAGAAGAGAGAAGAAAGAAAGAAGTAAGAAAGAAATAAGAAAGAAGTAAGAAAGAAGTTAGAAAGTAGAAAGAAAGAATTAAGAAAGAAGAAAGCAAAAAGAAAGAAAGAAGTTAGAAAGAAGTAAGAAAGAAGTAAGAAAGAACTTAGAAGTAAGAAAGAAGAAAGAAAGAATTATAAAGAAGTAAGAAAGAAGTAAGAAAGAAAGAAGTACAAAAGAAGTATGAAAGAAGTAAGAAAGAAAGAAGAAAGAAAGAAGTAAGAAAGAAGTAAGAAAGAAGTAAGGAAGAAAAAAGAAAGAAAGAAGAAAGAAAGAAGAAAGAAAGAAGAAAGGAAGAAGAAAGAAAGAAGTTAGAAAGAAGTAAGAAAGAGGTAAGAAAGAAGTAAGAAAGAAGTTAGAAAGAAGTAAGAAAGAAGTAAGAAAGAAGTTAGAAAGAAGTAAAAAAGAAGTAAGAAAGAAGTTAGAAAGAAGTTAGAAAGAATTTAGAAATAAGAAAGAAAGAAGAAAGCAAGAAGAAAGGAAGAAAGAAGTAAGAAAGAAGTAAGAAAGAAGTAAGAAAGAAAGAAGAAAGAAAGAAGAAAGAAAAAAGAAAGAGAGAAGAAAGAGAGAAGAAAGAAAGAAGAAAGAAAGAACAAAGAAAGAAGTAAGATAGAAGTAAGAAAGAAGTAAGAAAGAAGTAAGAAGGAATGAAGAAAGAAGTAAGAAAGAAAGAAGAAAGAAGTCAGAAAGAAGTAAGAAAGAGGTAAGAAGTAAGAAAGAAGAAAGAAAGAAGTAAGAAAGAAGAAAGAAAGAAGCAAGAAAGAAGAAAGAAAGAAGTAAGAAAGAAATAAGAAAGAAGTAAGAAAGAAGTAAGAAAGAAGTAAGAAAGAAGTAAGAAAGAAGTAAGAAAGAAGTAAGAAAGAAAGAAGTAAGAAAGTAATACGAAAGAAGTAAGAAAGAATTAAGAAAGAAGTTAGAAAGAAGAAAGAAGTAAAAAAGAAGTAAGAAAGAAGTAAGAAAGAAAGAAGTAAGAAAGAAGTAAGAAAGAAAGAAGAAAGCAAGAACAAAGAAAGAAGTTAGAAAGAAATAGGAAAGAAGTAAGAAGTAATGAAGAAAGAACTAAGAAAGAAAGAAGAAAGAAGTCAGAAAGAAGTAAGAAAGAAGGAAGAAGTAAGAAAGAAGAAAGAAAGGAGTAGAAAGAAGAAAGAAAGAAGTAAGAAAGAAGTAAGAAAGAAAGAAGAAAGAAGTAAGAAAGAAGTAAGAAAGAAGTAAGAAAGAAAGAAGAAAGAAGTAAGAAAGAAGTAAGAAAGAAGTAAGAAAGAAGTAAGAAAGAAAGTAGTAAGAAAGAAATACAAAAGAAGTAAGAAAGAAGTAAGAAAGAAGTTAGAAAGAAGTAAGAAAGAAGTAAAAAAGAAGTAAGAAAGAAGTAAGAAAGAAAGAAGTAAAAAAGAAGGAAGAAGTAAGAAAGAAGAAAGAAAGAAGTAGAAAGAAGAAAGAAAGAAGTAAGAAAGAAGTAAGAAAGAAAGAAGAAAGAAGTAAGAAAGAAGTAAGAAAGAAGTAAGAAAGAAGTAAGAAAGAAAGTAGTAAGAAAGAAATACAAAAGAAGTAAGAAAGAAGTAAGAAAGAAGTTAGAAAGAAGTAAGAAAGAAGTAAAAAAGAAGTAAGAAAGAAGTAAGAAAGAAAGAAGTAAGAAAGAAGTAAGAAAGAAGTAAGAAAGAAGTAAGAATGAAAGAAGAAAGATAGAAGAAAGAAAGAAGTTAGAAAGAAGTAAGAAAGAAGTAAAAAAGAAGTAAGAAAGAAGTAAGAAAGAAAGAAGTAAGAAAGAACTAAGAAAGAAGTAAGAAAGAAAGAAGAAATCAAGAAAAAAGAAAGAAGTTAGAAAGAAGTAAGAAAGAAGTAAGAAAGAAGTTAGAAGTAAGAAAGAAGAAAGAAAGAAGTAAGAAAGAAGTAAGAAAGAAAGAAGAAAGAAGAAAGAAAGAAGTAAGAAAGAAATAAGAAAGAAGTAAGAAAGAAGTTAGAAAGTAGAAAGAAAGAATTAAGAAAGAAGAAAGAAAGAAGTAAGAAAGAAGTAAGAAAGAAGTAAGAAAGAAAGAAGAAAGAAGTAAGAAAGAAGTAAGAAAGAAGTAAGAAAGAAGTAAGAAAGAAGTAAGAAAGAAGTAAGAAAGAAAGAAGTAAGAAAGAAGTAACAATGAAAGAAGAAAGAAAGAAGAAAGAAAGAAGTTAGAAAGAAGTAAGAAAGAAGTAAAAAAGAAGTAAGAAAGAAGTAAGAAAGAAAGAAGTAAGAAAGAAGTAAGAAAGAAGTAAGAAAGAAGTAAGAAAGAAGTAAGAGAGAAAGAAGTAAGAAAGAAGTAAGAAAGAAGAATGAAAGAAGAAAGAAAGAAGAAAGAAAGAAGTTAGAAAGAAGTAAGAAAGAAGTAAAAAAGAAGTAAGAAAGAAGTAAGAAAGAAAGAAGTAAGAAAGAAGTAAGAAAGAAAGAAGAAAGCAAGAAGAAAGAAAGAAGTTAGAAAGAAGTAGGAAAGAAGTAAGAAAGAAGTTAGAAAGAAGTAAGAAAGAAGTAAGAAAGAAGTAAGAAAGAAGAAAGAAAGAAATAAGAAAGAAGTACGAAAGAAGTCAGAAAGAAATAAGAAAAAGTAAGAAAGAAAGAAGTAAGAAAGAAGTAAGAAAGAAGTAAGAATGAAAGAAGAAAGAAAGAAGAAAGAAAAGTTAGAAAGAAGTAAGAAAGAAGTAAAAAAGAAGTAAGAAAGAAGTAAGAAAGAAAGAAGGAAGAAAGAAGTAAGAAAGAAGTAAGAAAGAAGTAAGAAAGAAGTGAGAAAGAAGTAAGAAAGAAGTAAGAAAGAAGAAAGAAAAAAGTAAGAAAGGAGAAAGAAAGAAGTAAGAAAGAAGTAAGAAAGAAAGAAGAAAGAAGTAAGAAAGAAGTAAGAAAGAAGTAAGAAAGAAGAAAGAAGTAAGAAAGAAATAAGAAAGAAGTAAGAAAGAAGAAAGAAAGAAGTAAGAAAGAAGATAGAAAGAAGTAAGAAAGAAGTAAGAAAGAAGTAAGAAAGAAGTAAGAAAGAAAGAAGAAAGAAGTAAGAAAGTAGTAAGAAAGAAGTAAGAAAGAAGTAAGAAAGAAGTTAGAAAGAAGTAAGAAAGAAAGAAGTATGAAAGAAGTACGAAAGAAGTAAGAAAGAAGTAAGAAAGAAAGAAGTAAGAAAGAAGTAAGAAAGAATAAGAAAGAAAGAAGAAAGAAAGAAGAAAGTAAGAAGAAAGAAAGAAGTAAGAAAGAAGTAAGAAAGAAAGAAGAAAGAAAGATGAAAGAAAGAAGAAAAGAAGAAGAAAGAAAGAAGTTAGAAAGAAGTAAGAAAGAGGTAAGAAAGAAGTAAGAAAGAAGTTAGAAAGAAGTAAGAAAGAAGTAAGAAAGAAGTTAGAAAGAAGAAAGAACGAAGTAAGAAAGAAGTAAGAAAGAAAGAAGAAAGAAGTAAGAAAGAAGTAAGAAAGAAGTAAGAAAGAAGTAAGAAATAAAGAAGTAAGAAAGAAAGAAGTAAGAAAGAAGTACGAAAGAAGTAAGAAAGAAAGAAGTAAGAAAGAAGTAAGAAAGAAGTAGAAAGAAAGAAGAAAGAAAGAAGTAAGAAAGAAGAAAGAAAGAAGTAAGAAAGAAGAATGAAAGAAGTAAGAAAGAAGTAAGAAAGAAAGAAGAAAGAAGGAAGAAGGAAGTAAGAAAGAAGTAAAAAAGAAGTAAGAAAGAAGTAAGAAAGAAGTAAGAAAGAAGTAAGAAAGAAAGAAGTAAGAAAGAAGTACGAAAGAAGTAAGAAAGAAGTAAGAAAGAAGTAAGAATGAAAGAAGTAAGAAAGAAGTAAGAAAGAAGTAAGAAAGAAAGAAGAAAGCAAGAAGAAAGAAAGAAGTTAGAAAGAAGTAAGAAAGAAGTAAAAACAAGTAAGAAAGAAGTAAGAAAGAAGTAAGAAAGAAGCAAGAAAGGAGAAGGAAAGAATTAAGAAAGAAGTACGAATGAAGTAAGAAAGAAGAAAGAAAGAAGTAAGAAAGAAAGAAGTAAGAAAGAAGTAAGAAAGAAGTAAGAATGCAAGAAGAAAGAAAGAAGAAAGAAAGAAGTTAGAAAGAAGTAAGAAAGAAGTAAAAAAGAAGAAAGAAGTAAGAAAGAAGTAAGAAAGAAGTAAGAAAGAAGTAAGAAAGAAGTAAGAAAGAAAGAAGAAAGAAAGAAGAAAGAAGGAAGAAAGAAGAAAGAAGTACGAAAGAAGTAAGAAAGAAGTAAGAAAGAAGTAAGAAAGAAGTAAGAAAGAAGTAAGAAAGAAAGAAGTACGAAAGAAGTATGAAAGAAGTAAGAAAGAAGTAAGAAAG
The DNA here is from genome assembly GCF_036013475.1 of Columba livia. Taxonomy (NCBI): domain Eukaryota; kingdom Metazoa; phylum Chordata; class Aves; order Columbiformes; family Columbidae; genus Columba; species Columba livia. The sequence goes on from NW_027043035.1 coordinate 759,332, forward strand.
AAAGAAGTAAGAAAGAAGTAAGAAAGAAGTAAGAAAGAAAGAAGAAAGAAAGAAGAAAGAAAGACGTAAGAAAGAAGTAAGAAAGAAGTAATAAAGAAAGAAGAAAGAAAGATGAAAGGAAGAAGAAAGGAAGAAGAAAGAAGAAAGAGAGAAGAAAGAGAGAAGAAAGAGAGAAGAAAGAAAGAAGAAAGAAGGAAGTAAGAAAGAAGTAAGAAAGAAGAAAGAAAGAAGTAAGAAAGAAGTAAGAAAGAAGTAAGAAAGAAGTAAGAAAGAATGAAGAAAGAAGTAATAAAGAAAGAAGAAAGAAGTCAGAAAGAAGTAGGAAATAAGTTAGAAAGAAGTAAGAAATAAGTAAGAACGAAGTAAGAAAGAAGTAAGAAAGACAGAAGTAAGAAAGAAGTAAGAAAGAAGTACGAAAGAAGTAAGAAAGAAGTAAGAAAGAAAGAAGTAAGAAAGAAGTAAGAAAGAAGTAACAATGAAAGAAGAAAGAAAGAAGAAAGAAAGAAGTTAGAAAGAAGTAAGAAAGAAGTAAAAAAGAAGTAAGAAAGAAGTAAGAAAGAAAGAAGTAAGAAAGAAGTAAGAAAGAAGTAAGAAAGAAGTAAGAAAGAAAGAAGAAAGCAAGAAGAAAGAAAGAAGTTAGAAAGAAGTAAGAAAGAAGTAAGAAAGAAGTTAGAAGTAAGAAAGAAGTAAGAAAGAAGTAAGAAAGAAGTAAGAAAGAAGGAAGAAAGAAGTAAGAAAGAAGTAAGAAAGACGTAAGGAAGAAGTAAGAAAGAAGTTAGAAAGTAGAAAGAAAGAATTAAGAAAGAAGAAAGAAAGAAGTAAGAAAGAAGTAAGAAAGAAGTAAGAAAGAAGTAAGAAAGAAAGAAGAAAGAAGTGAGAAAGAAGTAAGAGAGAAGTAAGAAAGAAGAAAGAAAGAAGTAAGAAAGAAGTACGAAAGAAGTAAGAAAGAAGTAAGAAAGAAAGAAGTAAGAAAGAAGTAAGAAAGAAGTAAGAATGAAAGAAGAAAGAAAGAAGAAAGAAAGAAGTTAGAAAGAAGTAAGAAAGAAGTAAAAAAGAAGAAAGAAGTAAGAAAGAAAGAAGTAAGAAAGAAGTAAGAAAGAAGTAAGAAAGAAAGAAGAAAGCAAGAAGAAAGAAAGAAGTTAGAAAGAAGTAAGAAAGAAGTAAGAAAGAAGTAAGAAAGAAGTAAGAAAGAAAGAAGAAAGAAAGAAGAAAGAATGAAGAAAGAAGAAAGAAGTACGAAAGAAGTAAGAAAGAAGTAAGAAAGAAGTAAGAAAGAAGTAAGAACGAAAGAAGAAAGAAGTAAGAAAGAAGTAAGAAAGAAGTAAGAAAGAAGTAAGAAAGAAGTAAGAAAGAAAGAAGTACGAAAGAAGTATGAAAGAAGTAAGAAAGAAGTAAGAAAGAAAGAAGTAAGAAAGAAGTAAGAAAGAAGTAAGAAAGAAAGAAAAAGAAAGATGAAAGAAAGAAGTAAGAAAGAAGAAAGAAAGAAGTTACAAAGAAGTAAGAAAGAGGTAAGAAAGAAGTAAGAAAGAAGTTAGAAAGAAGTAAGAAATAAGTAAGAAAGAAGTTAGAAAGAAGTTAGAAAGAATTTAGAAATAAGAAAGAAAGAAGAAAGCAAGAAGAAAGGAAGAAAGAAGTAAGAAAGAAGTAAGAAAGAAGTAAGAAAGAAAGAAGAAAGAAAGAAGAAATAGAGAAGAAAGAGAGAAGAAAGAGAGAAGAAAGAAAGAATAAAGAAAGAAGTAAGAAAGAAGTAAGAAAGAAGAAAGAAAGAAGTAAGAAAGAAGTAAGAAAGAAGTAAGAAAGAAGTAAGAAAGAATGAAGAAAGAAGTAATAAAGAAAGGAGAAAGAAGTAAGAAAGAAGTAAGAAAGAAGTAAGAAAGAAGTAAGAAAGAAAGAAGTAAGAAAGAAGTACGAAAGAAGTAAGAAAGAAGTAAGAAAGAAGTAAGAAAGAAGTAAGAAAGAAGTAAGAAAGAAGTAACAATGAAAGAAGAAAGAAAGAAGAAAGAAAGAAGTTAGAAGTAAGAAAGAAGAAAGAAAGAAGTAAGAAAGAAGTAAGAAAGAAATAAGAAAGAAGTAAGAAAGAAGTAAGAAAGAAATAAGAAAGAAGTAAGAAAGAAGTTAGAAAGTAGAAAGAAAGAATTAAGAAAGAAGAAAGAAAGAAGTAAGAAAGAAGTAAGAAAGAAGTAAGAAAGAAAGAAGAAAGAAGTAAGAAAGAAGTAAGAAAGAAGTAAGAAAGAAGTAAGAAAGAAGTAAGAAAGAAGTAAGAAAGAAAGAAGTAAGAAAGAAGTAAGAAAGAAGTAACAATGAAAGAAGAAAGAAAGAAGAAAGAAAGAAGTTAGAAAGAAGTAAGAAAGAAGTAAAAAAGAAGTATGAAAGAAGTAAGAAAGAAAGAAGTAAGAAAGAAGTAAGAAAGAAGTAAGAAAGAAAGAAGAAAGCAAGAAGAAAGAAAGAAGTTAGAAAGAAGTAAGAAAGAAGTAAGAAAGAACTTAGAAGTAAGAAAGAAGAAAGCAAGAAGTAAGAAAGAAATAAGAAAGAAGTAAGAAAGAAGTTAGAAAGTAGAAAGAAAGAATTAAGAAAGAAGAAAGAAAGAAGTAAGAAAGAAGTAAGAAAGAAGTAAGAAAGAAGTAAGAAAGAAAGAAGTAAGAAAGAAGTAAGAAAGAAGTAAGAAAGAAAGAAGAAAGAAAGAAGTAAGAAAGAAGTAAGAAAGAAGTAAGAAAGAAAAAAGAAAGAAAGAAGAAAGAAAGAAGAAAGAAAGAAGAAAGGAAGAAGAAAGAAGGAAGTTAGAAAGAAGTAAGAAAGAGGTAAGAAAGAAGTAAGAAAGAAGTTAGAAAGAAGTAAGAAAGAAGTAAGAAAGAAGTAAGAAAGAAGTAAGAAAGAAGTAAGAAAGAAGAAAGAAGTAAGAAAGAAAGAAGTAAGAAAGTAATACGAAAGAAGTAAGAAAGAATTAAGAAAGAAGTTAGAAAGAAGTAAGAAAGAAGTAAAATAGAAGTAAGAAAGAAGTAAGAAAGAAAGAAGTAAAAAAGAAGGAAGAAGTAAGAAAGAAGAAAGAAAGAAGTAGAAAGAAGAAAGAAAGAAGTAAGAAAGAAGTAAGAAAGAAAGAAGAAAGAAGTAAGAAAGAAGTAAGAAAGAAGTAAGAAAGAAGTAAGAAAGAAAGTAGTAAGAAAGAAATACAAAAGAAGTAAGAAAGAAGTAAGAAAGAAGTTAGAAAGAAGTAAGAAAGAAGTAAAAAAGAAGTAAGAAAGAAGTAAGAAAGAAAGAAGTAAGAAAGAAGTAAGAAAGAAGTAAGAAAGAAGTAAGAATGAAAGAAGAAAGAAAGAAGAAAGAAAGAAGTTAGAAAGAAGTAAGAAAGAAGTAAAAAAGAAGTAAGAAAGAAGTAAGAAAGAAAGAAGTAAGAAAGAACTAAGAAAGAAGTAAGAAAGAAAGAAGAAATCAAGAAAAAAGAAAGAAGTTAGAAAGAAGTAAGAAAGAAGTAAGAAAGAAGTTAGAAAGAAGTTAGAAAGAATTTAGAAATAAGAAAGAAAGAAGAAAGCAAGAAGAAAGGAAGAAAGAAGTAAGAAAGAAGTAAGAAAGAAGTAAGAAAGAAAGCAGAAAGAAAGAAGAAAGAAAAAAGAAAGAGAGAAGAAAGAGAGAAGAAAGAAAGAAGAAAGAAAGAAGTAAGAAAGAAGTAAGATAGAAGTAAGAAAGAAAGAAGTAAGAAAGAAGTAAGAAAGAAGTAAGAAAGAAAGAAGAAAGAAAGAAGAAAGAAAGAAGTAAGAAAGAAGTAAGAAAGAAAGAAGAAAGAAAGAAGAAAGAAAGAAGTAAGAAAGAAGTAAGAAAGAAGTAAGAAAGAAAGAAGAAAGAAAGATGAAAGAAAGAAGAAAGGAAGAAGAAAGAAAGAAGTTAGAAAGAAGTAAGAAAGAGGTAAGAAAGAAGTAAGAAAGAAGTTAGAAAGAAGTAAGAAAGAATTAAGAAAGAAGTTAGAAAGAAGTTAGAAAGAATTTAGAAATAAGAAAGAAAGAAGAAAGCAAGAAGAAAGGAAGAAAGAAGTAAGAAAGAAGTAAGAAAGAAGTAAGAAAGAAAGAAGAAAGAAAGAAGAAATAGATAAGAAAGAGAGAAGAAAGAGAGAAGAAAGAAAGAATAAAGAAAGAAGTAAGAAAGAAGTAAGAAAGAAGAAAGAAAGAATTAAGAAAGAAGTAAGAAAGAAGTAAGAAAGAAGTAAGAAAGAAGTAAGAAAGAAAGAAGAAAGAAAGAAGAAAGAAGTAATAAAGAAAGAAGAAAGAAGTCAGAAAGAAGTAAGAAAGAAGTACGAAAGAAGTAAGAAAGAAGTAAGAAAGAAGTAAGAAAGAAGTAAGAAAGAAGTAAGAAAGAAGTAAGAAAGAAAGAAGTAAGAAAGAAGTAAGAAAGAAGTAACAATGAAAGAAGAAAGAAAGAAGAAAGAAAGAAGTTAGAAAGAAGTAAGAAAGAAGTAAAAAAGAAGTAAGAAAGAAGTAAGAAAGAAAGAAGTAAGAAAGAACTAAGAAAGAAGTAAGAAAGAAAGAAGAAAGCAAGAAGAAAGAAAGAAGTAAGAAAGAAGTAAGAAAGAAAGAAGAAAGAAAGAAGAAAGAAAGAAGAAAGGAAGAAGAAAGAAAGAAGTTAGAAAGAAGTAAGAAAGAGGTAAGAAAGAAGTAAGAAAGAAGTTAGAAAGAAGTAAGAAAGAAGTAAGAAAGAAGTTAGAAAGAAGTAAAAAAGAAGTAAGAAAGAAGTTAGAAAGAAGTTAGAAAGAATTTAGAAATAAGAAAGAAAGAAGAAAGCAAGAAGAAAGGAAGAAAGAAGTAAGAAAGAAGTAAGAAAGAAGTAAGAAAGAAAGAAGAAAGAAAGAAGAAAGAAAAAAGAAAGAGAGAAGAAAGAGAGAAGAAAGAAAGAAGAAAGAAAGAACAAAGAAAGAAGTAAGATAGAAGTAAGAAAGAAGTAAGAAAGAAGTAAGAAGGAATGAAGAAAGAAGTAAGAAAGAAAGAAGAAAGAAGTCAGAAAGAAGTAAGAAAGAGGTAAGAAGTAAGAAAGAAGAAAGAAAGAAGTAAGAAAGAAGAAAGAAAGAAGTAAGAAAGAAGAAAGAAAGAAGTAAGAAAGAAATAAGAAAGAAGTAAGAAAGAAGTAAGAAAGAAGTAAGAAAGAAGTAAGAAAGAAGTAAGAAAGAAGTAAGAAAGAAAGAAGTAAGAAAGTAATACGAAAGAAGTAAGAAAGAATTAAGAAAGAAGTTAGAAAGAAGAAAGAAGTAAAAAAGAAGTAAGAAAGAAGTAAGAAAGAAAGAAGTAAGAAAGAAGTAAGAAAGAAAGAAGAAAGCAAGAACAAAGAAAGAAGTTAGAAAGAAATAGGAAAGAAGTAAGAAGTAATGAAGAAAGAACTAAGAAAGAAAGAAGAAAGAAGTCAGAAAGAAGTAAGAAAGAAGGAAGAAGTAAGAAAGAAGAAAGAAAGGAGTAGAAAGAAGAAAGAAAGAAGTAAGAAAGAAGTAAGAAAGAAAGAAGAAAGAAGTAAGAAAGAAGTAAGAAAGAAGTAAGAAAGAAAGAAGAAAGAAGTAAGAAAGAAGTAAGAAAGAAGTAAGAAAGAAGTAAGAAAGAAAGTAGTAAGAAAGAAATACAAAAGAAGTAAGAAAGAAGTAAGAAAGAAGTTAGAAAGAAGTAAGAAAGAAGTAAAAAAGAAGTAAGAAAGAAGTAAGAAAGAAAGAAGTAAAAAAGAAGGAAGAAGTAAGAAAGAAGAAAGAAAGAAGTAGAAAGAAGAAAGAAAGAAGTAAGAAAGAAGTAAGAAAGAAAGAAGAAAGAAGTAAGAAAGAAGTAAGAAAGAAGTAAGAAAGAAGTAAGAAAGAAAGTAGTAAGAAAGAAATACAAAAGAAGTAAGAAAGAAGTAAGAAAGAAGTTAGAAAGAAGTAAGAAAGAAGTAAAAAAGAAGTAAGAAAGAAGTAAGAAAGAAAGAAGTAAGAAAGAAGTAAGAAAGAAGTAAGAAAGAAGTAAGAATGAAAGAAGAAAGAAAGAAGAAAGAAAGAAGTTAGAAAGAAGTAAGAAAGAAGTAAAAAAGAAGTAAGAAAGAAGTAAGAAAGAAAGAAGTAAGAAAGAACTAAGAAAGAAGTAAGAAAGAAAGAAGAAATCAAGAAAAAAGAAAGAAGTTAGAAAGAAGTAAGAAAGAAGTAAGAAAGAAGTTAGAAAGAAGTTAGAAAGAATTTAGAAATAAGAAAGAAAGAAGAAAGCAAGAAGAAAGGAAGAAAGAAGTAAGAAAGAAGTAAGAAAGAAGTAAGAAAGAAAGCAGAAAGAAAGAAGAAAGAAAAAAGAAAGAGAGAAGAAAGAGAGAAGAAAGAAAGAAGAAAGAAAGAAGTAAGAAAGAAGTAAGATAGAATTAAGAAAGAAAGAAGTAAGAAAGAAGTAAGAAAGAAGTAAGAAAGAAAGAAGAAAGAAAGAAGAAAGAAAGAAGTAAGAAAGAAGTAAGAAAGAAAGAAGAAAGAAAGAAGAAAGAAAGAAGTAAGAAAGAAGTAAGAAAGAAGTAAGAAAGAAAGAAGAAAGAAAGATGAAAGAAAGAAGAAAGGAAGAAGAAAGAAAGAAGTTAGAAAGAAGTAAGAAAGAGGTAAGAAAGAAGTAAGAAAGAAGTTAGAAAGAAGTAAGAAAGAATTAAGAAAGAAGTTAGAAAGAAGTTAGAAAGAATTTAGAAATAAGAAAGAAAGAAGAAAGCAAGAAGAAAGGAAGAAAGAAGTAAGAAAGAAGTAAGAAAGAAGTAAGAAAGAAAGAAGAAAGAAAGAAGAAATAGATAAGAAAGAGAGAAGAAAGAGAGAAGAAAGAAAGAATAAAGAAAGAAGTAAGAAAGAAGTAAGAAAGAAGAAAGAAAGAATTAAGAAAGAAGTAAGAAAGAAGTAAGAAAGAAGTAAGAAAGAAGTAAGAAAGAAAGAAGAAAGAAAGAAGAAAGAAGTAATAAAGAAAGAAGAAAGAAGTCAGAAAGAAGTAAGAAAGAAGTACGAAAGAAGTAAGAAAGAAGTAAGAAAGAAGTAAGAAAGAAGTAAGAAAGAAGTAAGAAAGAAGTAAGAAAGAAGTAAGAAAGAAAGAAGTAAGAAAGAAGTAAGAAAGAAGTAACAATGAAAGAAGAAAGAAAGAAGAAAGAAAGAAGTTAGAAAGAAGTAAGAAAGAAGTAAAAAAGAAGTAAGAAAGAAGTAAGAAAGAAAGAAGTAAGAAAGAACTAAGAAAGAAGTAAGAAAGAAAGAAGAAAGCAAGAAGAAAGAAAGAAGTTAGAAAGAAGTAAGAAAGAAGTAAGAAAGAAGTTAGAATTAAGAAAGAAGTAAGAAAGAAGTAAGAAAGAAGTAAGAAAGAAAGAAGAAAGAAGAAAGAAAGAAGTAAGAAAGAAATAAGAAAGAAGTAAGAAAGAAGTTAGAAAGTAGAAAGAAAGAATTAAGAAAGAAGAAAGAAAGAAGTAAGAAAGAAGTAAGAAAGAAGTAAGAAAGAAGTAAGAAAGAAGTAAGAAAGAAGTAAGAAAGAAGTAAGAAAAAAGTAAGAAAGAAAGAAGTACAAAAGAAGTACGAAAGAAGTAAGAAAGAAAGAAGAAAGAAAGAAGTAAGAAAGAAGTAAGAAAGAAAAAAGAAAGAAAGAAGAAAGAAAGAAGAAAGAAAGAAGAAAGGAAGAAGAAAGAAAGAAGTTAGAAAGAAGTAAGAAAGAGGTAAGAAAGAAGTAAGAAAGAAGTTAGAAAGAAGTAAGAAAGTAGCAAGAAAGAAGTTAGAAAGAAGTAAGAAAGAAGTAAGAAAGAAGTTAGAAAGAAGTTAGAAAGAATTTAGAAATAAGAAAGAAAGAAGAAAGCAAGAAGAAAGGAAGAAAGAAGTAAGAAAGAAGTAAGAAAGAAGTAAGAAAGAAGTAAGAAAGGAGTAAGAAAGAAGTAAGAAAGAAGTAAGAAAGAAAGAAGTAAGAAAGTAATACGAAAGAAGTAAGAAAGAATTAAGAAAGAAGTTAGAAGGAAGTAAGAAAGAAGTAAAAAAGAAGTAAGAAAGAAGTAAGAAAGAAAGAAGTAAGAAAGAAGTAAGAAAGAAAGAAGTAAGAAAGAAGTAAGAATGAAAGAAGAAAGAAAGAAGAAAGAAAGAAGTTAGAAAGAAGTAAGAAAGAAGTAAAAAAGAAGTAAGAAAGAAGTAAGAAAGAAAGAAGTAAGAAAGAACTAAGAAAGAAGTAAGAAAGAAAGAAGAAAGCAAGAAGAAAGAAAGAAGTTAGAAAGAAGTAAGAAAGAAGTAAGAAAGAAGTTAGAAGTAAGAAAGAAGAAAGAAAGAAGTAAGAAAGAAGTAAGAAAGAAAGAAGAAAGAAGAAAGAAAGAAGTAAGAAAGAAATAAGAAAGAAGTAAGAAAGAAGTTAGAAAGTAGAAAGAAAGAATTAAGAAAGAAGAAAGAAAGAAGTAAGAAAGAAGTAAGAAAGAAGTAAGAAAGAAAGAAGAAAGAAGTAAGAAAGAAGTAAGAAAGAAGTAAGAAAGAAGTAAGAAAGAAGTAAGAAAGAAGTAAGAAAGAAAGAAGTAAGAAAGAAGTAAGAAAGAAGTAACAATGAAAGAAGAAAGAAAGAAGAAAGAAAGTAGTTAGAAAGAAGTAAGAAAGAAGTAAAAAAGAAGTAAGAAAGAAAGAAGAAAGCAAGAAGAAAGAAAGAAGTTAGAAAGAAGTAAGAAAGAAGTAAGAAAGAACTTAGAAGTAAGAAAGAAGAAAGAAAGAAGTAAGAAAGAAGTAAGAAAGAAAGAAGAAAGAAGAAAGAAAGAAGTAAGAAAGAAATAAGAAAGAAGTAAGAAAGAAGTTAGAAAGTAGAAAGAAAGAATTAAGAAAGAAGAAAGAAAGAAGTAAGAAAGAAGTAAGAAAGAAGTAAGAAAGAAAGAAAGAAGTAAGAAAGAAGTAAGAAAGAAGTAAGAAAGAAGTAAGAAAGAAGTAAGAAAGAAAGAAGTACAAAAGAAGTACGAAAGAAGTAAGAAAGAAAGAAGAAAGAAAGAAGTAAGAAAGAAGTAAGAAAGAAGTAAGAAAGAAAAAAGAAAGAAAGAAGAAAGAAAGAAGAAAGAAAGAAGAAAGGAAGAAGAAAGAAAGAAGTTAGAAAGAAGTAAGAAAGAGGTAAGAAAGAAGTAAGAAAGAAGTTAGAAAGAAGTAAGAAAGAAGTAAGAAAGAAGTTAGAAAGAAGTAAGAAAGAAGTAAGAAAGAAGTTAGAAAGAAGTTAGAAAGAATTTAGAAATAAGAAAGAAAGAAGAAAGCAAGAAGAAAGGAAGAAAGAAGTAAGAAAGAAGTAAGAAAGAAGTAAGAAAGAAAGAAGAAAGAAAGAAGAAAGAAAAAAGAAAGAGAGAAGAAAGAGAGAAGAAAGAAAGAAGAAAGAAAGAAGTAAGAAAGAAGTAAGATAGAAGTAAGAAAGAAGTAAGAAAGAAGTAAGAAGGAATGAAGAAAGAAGTAAGAAAGAAAGAAGAAAGAAGTCAGAAAGAAGTAAGAAAGAGGTAAGAAGTAAGAAAGAAGAAAGAAAGAAGTAAGAAAGAAGTAAGAAAGAAAGAAGTAAGAAAGAAGTAAGAAAGAAGTAAGAAAGAAAGAAGAAAGCAAGAAGAAAGAAAGAAGTTAGAAATAAGTAAGAAAGAAGTAAGAAAGAACTTAGAAGTAAGAAAGAAGAAAGAAAGAAGTAAGAAAGAAGTGAGAAAGAAAGAAGAAAGAAGAAAGAAAGAAGTAAGAAAGAAATAAGTAAGAAGTAAGAAAGAAGTTAGAAAGTAGAAAGAAAGAATTAAGAAAGAAGAAAGAAAGAAGTAAGAAAGAAGTAAGAAAGAAGTAAGAAAGAAAGAAAGAAGTAAGAAAGAAGTAAGAAAGAAGTAAGAAAGAAGTAAGAAAGAAGTAAGAAAGAAGTAAGAAAGAAGTAAGAAAGAAAGAAGTAAGAAAGAAGTAAGAAAGAAGTAAGAAAGAAAGAAGAAAGAAAGAAGTAAGAAAGAAGTAAGAAAGAAGTAAGAAAGAAAAAAGAAAGAAAGAAGAAAGAAAGAAGAAAGAAAGAAGAAAGGAAGAAGAAAGAAAGAAGTTAGAAAGAAGTAAGAAAGAGGTAAGAAAGAAGTAAGAAAGAAGTTAGAAAGAAGTAAGAAAGAAGTAAGAAAGAAGTAAGAAAGAAGTAAGAAAGAAGCAAGAAAGAAGTAAGAAAGAAGTAAGAAAGAAAGAAGTAAGAAAGTAATACGAAAGAAGTAAGAAAGAATTAAGAAAGAAGTTAGAAAGAAGTAAGAAAGAAGTAAAAAAGAAGTAAGAAAGAAGTAAGAAAGAAAGAAGTAAGAAAGAAGTAAGAAAGAAAGAAGAAAGCAAGAACAAAGAAAGAAGTTAGAAAGAAATAGGAAAGAAGTAAGAAGGAATGAAGAAAGAACTAAGAAAGAAAGAAGAAAGAAGTCAGAATGAAGTAAGAAAGAAGGAAGAAGTAAGAAAGAAGAAAGAAAGAAGTAGAAAGAAGAAAGAAAGAAGTAAGAAAGAAGAAAGAAAGAAGTAAGAAAGAAGTAAGAAAGAAAGAAGAAAGAAATAAGTAAGAAAGAAGTAAGAAAGAAAGAAGAAAGAAGTAAGAAAGAAGTAAGAAAGAAGTAAGAAAGAAAGTAGTAAGAAAGAAATACAAAAGAAGTAAGAAAGAAGTAAGAAAGAAGTTAGAAAGAAGTAAGAAAGAAGTAAAAAAGAAGTAAGAAAGAAGTAAGAAAGAAAGAAGTAAGAAAGAAGTAAGAAAGAAAGAAGTAAGAAAGAAGTAAGAATGAAAGAAGAAAGAAAGAAGAAAGAAAGAAGTTAGAAAGAAGTAAGAAAGAAGTAAAAAAGAAGTAAGAAAGAAGTAAGAAAGAAAGAAGTAAGAAAGAACTAAGAAAGAAGTAAGAAAGAAAGAAGAACGCAAGAAGAAAGAAAGAAGTTAGAAAGAAGTAAGAAAGAAGTAAGAAAGAAGTTAGAAAGAAGTAAGAAAGAAGTAAGAAAGAAGTTAGAAAGAAGTAAGAAAGAAGTAAGAAAGAAGTTAGAAAGAAGTTAGAAAGAATTTAGAAATAAGAAAGAAAGAAGAAAGCAAGAAGAAAGGAAGAAAGAAGTAAGAAAGAAGTAAGAAAGAAGTAAGAAAGAAAGAAGAAAGAAAGAAGAAAGAAAAAAGAAAGAGAGAAGAAAGAGAGAAGAAAGAAAGAAGAAAGAAAGAAGTAAGAAAGAAGTAAGAAAGAAGTAAGAAGGAATGAAGAAAGAAGTAAGAAAGAAAGAAGAAAGAAGTCAGAAAGAAGTAAGAAAGAGGTAAGAAGTAAGAAAGAAGAAAGAAAGAAGTAAGAAAGAAGAAAGAAAGAAGTAAGAAAGAAGAAAGAAAGAAGTAAGAAAGAAGTAAGAAAGTAATAAGAAAGAAGTAAGAAAGAAGTAAGAAAGAAGTAAGAAAGAAGTAAGAAAGAAGTAAGAAAGAAGTAAGAAAGAAGTAAGAAAGAAAGAAGTAAGAAAGTAATACGAAAGAAGTAAGAAAGAATTAAGAAAGAAGTTAGAAAGAAGTAAGAAAGAAGTAAAAAAGAAGTAAGAAAGAAGTAAGAAAGAAAGAAGTAAGAAAGAAGTAAGAAAGAAAGAAGAAAGCAAGAACAAAGAAAGAAGTTAGAAAGAAATAGGAAAGAAGTAAGAAGGAATGAAGAAAGAACTAAGAAAGAAAGAAGAAAGAAGTCAGAAAGAAGTAAGAAAGAGGTAAGAAGTAAGAAAGAAGAAAGAAAGAAGTAGAAAGAAGAAAGAAAGAAGTAAGAAAGAAGAAAGAAAGAAGTAAGAAAGAAGTAAGAACGAAAGAAGAAAGAAGTAAGAAAGAAGTAAGAAAGAAGTAAGAAAGAAGTAAGAAAGAAGTAAGAAAGAAAGAAGTACGAAAGAAGTATGAAAGAAGTAAGAAAGAAGTAAGAAAGAAAGAAGTAAGAAAGAAGTAAGAAAGAAGTAAGAAAGAAAGAAAAAGAAAGATGAAAGAAAGAAGTAAGAAAGAAGAAAGAAAGAAGTTACAAAGAAGTAAGAAAGAGGTAAGAAAGAAGTAAGAAAGAAGTTAGAAAGAAGTAAGAAATAAGTAAGAAAGAAGTTAGAAAGAAGTTAGAAAGAATTTAGAAATAAGAAAGAAAGAAGAAAGCAAGAAGAAAGGAAGAAAGAAGTAAGAAAGAAGTAAGAAAGAAGTAAGAAAGAAAGAAGAAAGAAAGAAGAAATAGAGAAGAAAGAGAGAAGAAAGAGAGAAGAAAGAAAGAATAAAGAAAGAAGTAAGAAAGAAGTAAGAAAGAAGAAAGAAAGAAGTAAGAAAGAAGTAAGAAAGAAGTAAGAAAGAAGTAAGAAAGAATGAAGAAAGAAGTAATAAAGAAAGGAGAAAGAAGTAAGAAAGAAGTAAGAAAGAAGTAAGAAAGAAGTAAGAAAGAAAGAAGTAAGAAAGAAGTACGAAAGAAGTAAGAAAGAAGTAAGAAAGAAGTAAGAAAGAAGTAAGAAAGAAGTAAGAAAGAAGTAACAATGAAAGAAGAAAGAAAGAAGAAAGAAAGAAGTTAGAAGTAAGAAAGAAGAAAGAAAGAAGTAAGAAAGAAGTAAGAAAGAAATAAGAAAGAAGTAAGAAAGAAGTAAGAAAGAAATAAGAAAGAAGTAAGAAAGAAGTTAGAAAGTAGAAAGAAAGAATTAAGAAAGAAGAAAGAAAGAAGTAAGAAAGAAGTAAGAAAGAAGTAAGAAAGAAAGAAGAAAGAAGTAAGAAAGAAGTAAGAAAGAAGTAAGAAAGAAGTAAGAAAGAAGTAAGAAAGAAGTAAGAAAGAAAGAAGTAAGAAAGAAGTAAGAAAGAAGTAACAATGAAAGAAGAAAGAAAGAAGAAAGAAAGAAGTTAGAAAGAAGTAAGAAAGAAGTAAAAAAGAAGTATGAAAGAAGTAAGAAAGAAAGAAGTAAGAAAGAAGTAAGAAAGAAGTAAGAAAGAAAGAAGAAAGCAAGAAGAAAGAAAGAAGTTAGAAAGAAGTAAGAAAGAAGTAAGAAAGAACTTAGAAGTAAGAAAGAAGAAAGCAAGAAGTAAGAAAGAAGTAAGAAAGAAAGAAGAAAGAAGAAAGAAAGAAGTAAGAAAGAAATAAGAAAGAAGTAAGAAAGAAGTTAGAAAGTAGAAAGAAAGAATTAAGAAAGAAGAAAGAAAGAAGTAAGAAAGAAGTAAGAAAGAAGTAAGAAAGAAGTAAGAAAGAAAGAAGTAAGAAAGAAGTAAGAAAGAAGTAAGAAAGAAAGAAGAAAGAAAGAAGTAAGAAAGAATTAAGAAAGAAGTAAGAAAGAAAAAAGAAAGAAAGAAGAAAGAAAGAAGAAAGAAAGAAGAAAGGAAGAAGAAAGAAGGAAGTTAGAAAGAAGTAAGAAAGAGGTAAGAAAGAAGTAAGAAAGAAGTTAGAAAGAAGTAAGAAAGAAGTAAGAAAGAAGTAAGAAAGAAGTAAGAAAGAAGTAAGAAAGAAGAAAGAAGTAAGAAAGAAAGAAGTAAGAAAGTAATACGAAAGAAGTAAGAAAGAATTAAGAAAGAAGTTAGAAAGAAGTAAGAAAGAAGTAAAAAAGAAGTAAGAAAGAAGTAAGAAAGAAAGAAGTAAAAAAGAAGGAAGAAGTAAGAAAGAAGAAAGAAAGAAGTAGAAAGAAGAAAGAAAGAAGTAAGAAAGAAGTAAGAAAGAAAGAAGAAAGAAGTAAGAAAGAAGTAAGAAAGAAGTAAGAAAGAAGTAAGAAAGAAAGTAGTAAGAAAGAAATACAAAAGAAGTAAGAAAGAAGTAAGAAAGAAGTTAGAAAGAAGTAAGAAAGAAGTAAAAAAGAAGTAAGAAAGAAGTAAGAAAGAAAGAAGTAAGAAAGAAGTAAGAAAGAAGTAAGAAAGAAGTAAGAATGAAAGAAGAAAGAAAGAAGAAAGAAAGAAGTTAGAAAGAAGTAAGAAAGAAGTAAAAAAGAAGTAAGAAAGAAGTAAGAAAGAAAGAAGTAAGAAAGAACTAAGAAAGAAGTAAGAAAGAAAGAAGAAATCAAGAAAAAAGAAAGAAGTTAGAAAGAAGTAAGAAAGAAGTAAGAAAGAAGTTAGAAAGAAGTTAGAAAGAATTTAGAAATAAGAAAGAAAGAAGAAAGCAAGAAGAAAGGAAGAAAGAAGTAAGAAAGAAGTAAGAAAGAAGTAAGAAAGAAAGCAGAAAGAAAGAAGAAAGAAAAAAGAAAGAGAGAAGAAAGAGAGAAGAAAGAAAGAAGAAAGAAAGAAGTAAGAAAGAAGTAAGATAGAAGTAAGAAAGAAAGAAGTTAGAAAGAAGTAAGAAATAAGTAAGAAAGAAGTTAGAAAGAAGTTAGAAAGAATTTAGAAATAAGAAAGAAAGAAGAAAGCAAGAAGAAAGGAAGAAAGAAGTAAGAAAGAAGTAAGAAAGAAGTAAGAAAGAAAGAAGAAAGAAAGAAGAAATAGAGAAGAAAGAGAGAAGAAAGAGAGAAGAAAGAAAGAATAAAGAAAGAAGTAAGAAAGAAGTAAGAAAGAAGAAAGAAAGAAGTAAGAAAGAAGTAAGAAAGAAGTAAGAAAGAAGTAAGAAAGAATGAAGAAAGAAGTAATAAAGAAAGGAGAAAGAAGTAAGAAAGAAGTAAGAAAGAAGTAAGAAAGAAGTAAGAAAGAAAGAAGTAAGAAAGAAGTACGAAAGAAGTAAGAAAGAAGTAAGAAAGAAGTAAGAAAGAAGTAAGAAAGAAGTAAGAAAGAAGTAACAATGAAAGAAGAAAGAAAGAAGAAAGAAAGAAGTTAGAAGTAAGAAAGAAGAAAGAAAGAAGTAAGAAAGAAGTAAGAAAGAAATAAGAAAGAAGTAAGAAAGAAGTAAGAAAGAAATAAGAAAGAAGTAAGAAAGAAGTTAGAAAGTAGAAAGAAAGAATTAAGAAAGAAGAAAGAAAGAAGTAAGAAAGAAGTAAGAAAGAAGTAAGAAAGAAAGAAGAAAGAAGTAAGAAAGAAGTAAGAAAGAAGTAAGAAAGAAGTAAGAAAGAAGTAAGAAAGAAGTAAGAAAGAAAGAAGTAAGAAAGAAGTAAGAAAGAAGTAACAATGAAAGAAGAAAGAAAGAAGAAAGAAAGAAGTTAGAAAGAAGTAAGAAAGAAGTAAAAAAGAAGTATGAAAGAAGTAAGAAAGAAAGAAGTAAGAAAGAAGTAAGAAAGAAGTAAGAAAGAAAGAAGAAAGCAAGAAGAAAGAAAGAAGTTAGAAAGAAGTAAGAAAGAAGTAAGAAAGAACTTAGAAGTAAGAAAGAAGAAAGCAAGAAGTAAGAAAGAAGTAAGAAAGAAAGAAGAAAGAAGAAAGAAAGAAGTAAGAAAGAAATAAGAAAGAAGTAAGAAAGAAGTTAGAAAGTAGAAAGAAAGAATTAAGAAAGAAGAAAGAAAGAAGTAAGAAAGAAGTAAGAAAGAAGTAAGAAAGAAGTAAGAAAGAAAGAAGTAAGAAAGAAGTAAGAAAGAAGTAAGAAAGAAAGAAGAAAGAAAGAAGTAAGAAAGAAGTAAGAAAGAAGTAAGAAAGAAAAAAGAAAGAAAGAAGAAAGAAAGAAGAAAGAAAGAAGAAAGGAAGAAGAAAGAAGGAAGTTAGAAAGAAGTAAGAAAGAGGTAAGAAAGAAGTAAGAAAGAAGTTAGAAAGAAGTAAGAAAGAAGTAAGAAAGAAGTAAGAAAGAAGTAAGAAAGAAGTAAGAAAGAAGAAAGAAGTAAGAAAGAAAGAAGTAAGAAAGTAATACGAAAGAAGTAAGAAAGAATTAAGAAAGAAGTTAGAAAGAAGTAAGAAAGAAGTAAAAAAGAAGTAAGAAAGAAGTAAGAAAGAAAGAAGTAAAAAAGAAGGAAGAAGTAAGAAAGAAGAAAGAAAGAAGTAGAAAGAAGAAAGAAAGAAGTAAGAAAGAAGTAAGAAAGAAAGAAGAAAGAAGTAAGAAAGAAGTAAGAAAGAAGTAAGAAAGAAGTAAGAAAGAAAGTAGTAAGAAAGAAATACAAAAGAAGTAAGAAAGAAGTAAGAAAGAAGTTAGAAAGAAGTAAGAAAGAAGTAAAAAAGAAGTAAGAAAGAAGTAAGAAAGAAAGAAGTAAGAAAGAAGTAAGAAAGAAGTAAGAAAGAAGTAAGAATGAAAGAAGAAAGAAAGAAGAAAGAAAGAAGTTAGAAAGAAGTAAGAAAGAAGTAAAAAAGAAGTAAGAAAGAAGTAAGAAAGAAAGAAGTAAGAAAGAACTAAGAAAGAAGTAAGAAAGAAAGAAGAAATCAAGAAAAAAGAAAGAAGTTAGAAAGAAGTAAGAAAGAAGTTAGAAAGAAGTTAGAAAGAATTTAGAAATAAGAAAGAAAGAAGAAAGCAAGAAGAAAGGAAGAAAGAAGTAAGAAAGAAGTAAGAAAGAAGTAAGAAAGAAAGCAGAAAGAAAGAAGAAAGAAAAAAGAAAGAGAGAAGAAAGAGAGAAGAAAGAAAGAAGAAAGAAAGAAGTAAGAAAGAAGTAAGATAGAAGTAAGAAAGAAAGAAGTAAGAAAGAAGTAAGAAAGAAGTAAGAAAGAAAGAAGAAAGAAAGAAGAAAGAAAGAAGTAAGAAAGAAGTAAGAAAGAAAGAAGAAAGAAAGAAGAAAGAAAGAAGTAAGAAAGAAGTAAGAAAGAAGTAAGAAAGAAAGAAGAAAGAAAGATGAAAGAAAGAAGAAAGGAAGAAGAAAGAAAGAAGTTAGAAAGAAGTAAGAAAGAGGTAAGAAAGAAGTAAGAAAGAAGTTAGAAAGAAGTAAGAAAGAATTAAGAAAGAAGTTAGAAAGAAGTTAGAAAGAATTTAGAAATAAGAAAGAAAGAAGAAAGCAAGAAGAAAGGAAGAAAGAAGTAAGAAAGAAGTAAGAAAGAAGTAAGAAAGAAAGAAGAAAGAAAGAAGAAATAGATAAGAAAGAGAGAAGAAAGAGAGAAGAAAGAAAGAATAAAGAAAGAAGTAAGAAAGAAGTAAGAAAGAAGAAAGAAAGTATTAAGAAAGAAGTAAGAAAGAAGTAAGAAAGAAGTAAGAAAGAAGTAAGAAAGAAAGAAGAAAGAAAGAAGAAAGAAGTAATAAAGAAAGAAGAAAGAAGTCAGAAAGAAGTAAGAAAGAAGTACGAAAGAAGTAAGAAAGAAGTAAGAAAGAAGTAAGAAAGAAGTAAGAAAGAAGTAAGAAAGAAGTAAGAAAGAAGTAAGAAAGAAAGAAGTAAGAAAGAAGTAAGAAAGAAGTAACAATGAAAGAAGAAAGAAAGAAGAAAGAAAGAAGTTAGAAAGAAGTAAGAAAGAAGTAAAAAAGAAGTAAGAAAGAAGTAAGAAAGAAAGAAGTAAGAAAGAACTAAGAAAGAAGTAAGAAAGAAAGAAGAAAGCAAGAAGAAAGAAAGAAGTAAGAAAGAAGTAAGAAAGAAAGAAGAAAGAAAGAAGAAAGAAAGAAGAAAGGAAGAAGAAAGAAAGAAGTTAGAAAGAAGTAAGAAAGAGGTAAGAAAGAAGTAAGAAAGAAGTTAGAAAGAAGTAAGAAAGAAGTAAGAAAGAAGTTAGAAAGAAGTAAAAAAGAAGTAAGAAAGAAGTTAGAAAGAAGTTAGAAAGAATTTAGAAATAAGAAAGAAAGAAGAAAGCAAGAAGAAAGGAAGAAAGAAGTAAGAAAGAAGTAAGAAAGAAGTAAGAAAGAAAGAAGAAAGAAAGAAGAAAGAAAAAAGAAAGAGAGAAGAAAGAGAGAAGAAAGAAAGAAGAAAGAAAGAACAAAGAAAGAAGTAAGATAGAAGTAAGAAAGAAGTAAGAAAGAAGTAAGAAGGAATGAAGAAAGAAGTAAGAAAGAAAGAAGAAAGAAGTCAAAAAGAAGTAAGAAAGAGGTAAGAAGTAAGAAAGAAGAAAGAAAGAAGTAAGAAAGAAGAAAGAAAGAAGTAAGAAAGAAGAAAGAAAGAAGTAAGAAAGAAATAAGAAAGAAGTAAGAAAGAAGTAAGAAAGAAGTAAGAAAGAAGTAAGAAAGAAGTAAGAAAGAAGTAAGAAAGAAAGAAGTAAGAAAGTAATACGAAAGAAGTAAGAAAGAAATAAGAAAGAAGTTAGAAAGAAGAAAGAAGTAAAAAAGAAGTAAGAAAGAAGTAAGAAAGAAAGAAGTAAGAAAGAAGTAAGAAAGAAAGAAGAAAGCAAGAACAAAGAAAGAAGTTAGAAAGAAATAGGAAAGAAGTAAGAAGTAATGAAGAAAGAACTAAGAAAGAAAGAAGAAAGAAGTCAGAAAGAAGTAAGAAAGAAGGAAGAAGTAAGAAAGAAGAAAGAAAGGAGTAGAAAGAAGAAAGAAAGAAGTAAGAAAGAAGTAAGAAAGAAAGAAGAAAGAAGTAAGAAAGAAGTAAGAAAGAAGTAAGAAAGAAAGAAGAAAGAAGTAAGAAAGAAGTAAGAAAGAAGTAAGAAAGAAGTAAGAAAGAAAGTAGTAAGAAAGAAATACAAAAGAAGTAAGAAAGAAGTAAGAAAGAAGTTAGAAAGAAGTAAGAAAGAAGTAAAAAAGAAGTAAGAAAGAAGTAAGAAAGAAAGAAGTAAAAAAGAAGGAAGAAGTAAGAAAGAAGAAAGAAAGAAGTAGAAAGAAGAAAGAAAGAAGTAAGAAAGAAGTAAGAAAGAAAGAAGAAAGAAGTAAGAAAGAAGTAAGAAAGAAGTAAGAAAGAAGTAAGAAAGAAAGTAGTAAGAAAGAAATACAAAAGAAGTAAGAAAGAAGTAAGAAAGAAGTTAGAAAGAAGTAAGAAAGAAGTAAAAAAGAAGTAAGAAAGAAGTAAGAAAGAAAGAAGTAAGAAAGAAGTAAGAAAGAAGTAAGAAAGAAGTAAGAATGAAAGAAGAAAGAAAGAAGAAAGAAAGAAGTTAGAAAGAAGTAAGAAAGAAGTAAAAAAGAAGTAAGAAAGAAGTAAGAAAGAAAGAAGTAAGAAAGAACTAAGAAAGAAGTAAGAAAGAAAGAAGAAATCAAGAAAAAAGAAAGAAGTTAGAAAGAAGTAAGAAAGAAGTAAGAAAGAAGTTAGAAAGAAGTTAGAAAGAATTTAGAAATAAGAAAGAAAGAAGAAAGCAAGAAGAAAGGAAGAAAGAAGTAAGAAAGAAGTAAGAAAGAAGTAAGAAAGAAAGCAGAAAGAAAGAAGAAAGAAAAAAGAAAGAGAGAAGAAAGAGAGAAGAAAGAAAGAAGAAAGAAAGAAGTAAGAAAGAAGTAAGATAGAATTAAGAAAGAAAGAAGTAAGAAAGAAGTAAGAAAGAAGTAAGAAAGAAAGAAGAAAGAAAGAAGAAAGAAAGAAGTAAGAAAGAAGTAAGAAAGAAAGAAGAAAGAAAGAAGAAAGAAAGAAGTAAGAAAGAAGTAAGAAAGAAGTAAGAAAGAAAGAAGAAAGAAAGATGAAAGAAAGAAGAAAGGAAGAAGAAAGAAAGAAGTTAGAAAGAAGTAAGAAAGAGGTAAGAAAGAGGTAAGAAAGAAGTTAGAAAGAAGTAAGAAAGAATTAAGAAAGAAGTTAGAAAGAAGTTAGAAAGAATTTAGAAATAAGAAAGAAAGAAGAAAGCAAGAAGAAAGGAAGAAAGAAGTAAGAAAGAAGTAAGAAAGAAGTAAGAAAGAAAGAAGAAAGAAAGAAGAAATAGATAAGAAAGAGAGAAGAAAGAGAGAAGAAAGAAAGAATAAAGAAAGAAGTAAGAAAGAAGTAAGAAAGAAGAAAGAAAGAATTAAGAAAGAAGTAAGAAAGAAGTAAGAAAGAAGTAAGAAAGAAGTAAGAAAGAAAGAAGAAAGAAAGAAGAAAGAAGTAATAAAGAAAGAAGAAAGAAGTCAGAAAGAAGTAAGAAAGAAGTACGAAAGAAGTAAGAAAGAAGTAAGAAAGAAGTAAGAAAGAAGTAAGAAAGAAGTAAGAAAGAAGTAAGAAAGAAGTAAGAAAGAAAGAAGTAAGAAAGAAGTAAGAAAGAAGTAACAATGAAAGAAGAAAGAAAGAAGAAAGAAAGAAGTTAGAAAGAAGTAAGAAAGAAGTAAAAAAGAAGTAAGAAAGAAGTAAGAAAGAAAGAAGTAAGAAAGAACTAAGAAAGAAGTAAGAAAGAAAGAAGAAAGCAAGAAGAAAGAAAGAAGTTAGAAAGAAGTAAGAAAGAAGTAAGAAAGAAGTTAGAATTAAGAAAGAAGTAAGAAAGAAGTAAGAAAGAAGTAAGAAAGAAAGAAGAAAGAAGAAAGAAAGAAGTAAGAAAGAAATAAGAAAGAAGTAAGAAAGAAGTTAGAAAGTAGAAAGAAAGAATTAAGAAAGAAGAAAGAAAGAAGTAAGAAAGAAGTAAGAAAGAAGTAAGAAAGAAGTAAGAAAGAAGTAAGAAAGAAGTAAGAAAGAAGTAAGAAAAAAGTAAGAAAGAAAGAAGTACAAAAGAAGTACGAAAGAAGTAAGAAAGAAAGAAGAAAGAAAGAAGTAAGAAAGAAGTAAGAAAGAAAAAAGAAAGAAAGAAGAAAGAAAGAAGAAAGAAAGAAGAAAGGAAGAAGAAAGAAAGAAGTTAGAAAGAAGTAAGAAAGAGGTAAGAAAGAAGTAAGAAAGAAGTTAGAAAGAAGTAAGAAAGTAGCAAGAAAGAAGTTAGAAAGAAGTAAGAAAGAAGTAAGAAAGAAGTTAGAAAGAAGTTAGAAAGAATTTAGAAATAAGAAAGAAAGAAGAAAGCAAGAAGAAAGGAAGAAAGAAGTAAGAAAGAAGTAAGAAAGAAGTAAGAAAGAAGTAAGAAAGGAGTAAGAAAGAAGTAAGAAAGAAGTAAGAAAGAAAGAAGTAAGAAAGTAATACGAAAGAAGTAAGAAAGAATTAAGAAAGAAGTTAGAAGGAAGTAAGAAAGAAGTAAAAAAGAAGTAAGAAAGAAGTAAGAAAGAAAGAAGTAAGAAAGAAGTAAGAAAGAAAGAAGTAAGAAAGAAGTAAGAATGAAAGAAGAAAGAAAGAAGAAAGAAAGAAGTTAGAAAGAAGTAAGAAAGAAGTAAAAAAGAAGTAAGAAAGAAGTAAGAAAGAAAGAAGTAAGAAAGAACTAAGAAAGAAGTAAGAAAGAAAGAAGAAAGCAAGAAGAAAGAAAGAAGTTAGAAAGAAGTAAGAAAGAAGTAAGAAAGAAGTTAGAAGTAAGAAAGAAGAATGAAAGAAGTAAGAAAGAAGTAAGAAAGAAAGAAGAAAGAAGAAAGAAAGAAGTAAGAAAGAAATAAGAAAGAAGTAAGAAAGAAGTTAGAAAGTAGAAAGAAAGAATTAAGAAAGAAGAAAGAAAGAAGTAAGAAAGAAGTAAGAAAGAAGTAAGAAAGAAAGAAGAAAGAAGTAAGAAAGAAGTAAGAAAGAAGTAAGAAAGAAGTAAGAAAGAAGTAAGAAAGAAGTAAGAAAGAAAGAAGTAAGAAAGAAGTAAGAAAGAAGTAACAATGAAAGAAGAAAGAAAGAAGAAAGAAAGTAGTTAGAAAGAAGTAAGAAAGAAGTAAAAAAGAAGTAAGAAAGAAAGAAGAAAGCAAGAAGAAAGAAAGAAGTTAGAAAGAAGTAAGAAAGAAGTAAGAAAGAACTTAGAAGTAAGAAAGAAGAAAGAAAGAAGTAAGAAAGAAGTAAGAAAGAAAGAAGAAAGAAGAAAGAAAGAAGTAAGAAAGAAATAAGAAAGAAGTAAGAAAGAAGTTAGAAAGTAGAAAGAAAGAATTAAGAAAGAAGAAAGAAAGAAGTAAGAAAGAAGTAAGAAAGAAGTAAGAAAGAAAGAAAGAAGTAAGAAAGAAGTAAGAAAGAAGTAAGAAAGAAGTAAGAAAGAAGTAAGAAAGAAAGAAGTACAAAAGAAGTACGAAAGAAGTAAGAAAGAAAGAAGAAAGAAAGAAGTAAGAAAGAAGTAAGAAAGAAGTAAGAAAGAAAAAAGAAAGAAAGAAGAAAGAAAGAAGAAAGAAAGAAGAAAGGAAGAAGAAAGAAAGAAGTTAGAAAGAAGTAAGAAAGAGGTAAGAAAGAAGTAAGAAAGAAGTTAGAAAGAAGTAAGAAAGAAGTAAGAAAGAAGTTAGAAAGAAGTAAGAAAGAAGTAAGAAAGAAGTTAGAAAGAAGTTAGAAAGAATTTAGAAATAAGAAAGAAAGAAGAAAGCAAGAAGAAAGGAAGAAAGAAGTAAGAAAGAAGTAAGAAAGAAGTAAGAAAGAAAGAAGAAAGAAAGAAGAAAGAAAAAAGAAAGAGAGAAGAAAGAGAGAAGAAAGAAAGAAGAAAGAAAGAAGTAAGAAAGAAGTAAGATAGAAGTAAGAAAGAAGTAAGAAAGAAGTAAGAAGGAATGAAGAAAGAAGTAAGAAAGAAAGAAGAAAGAAGTCAGAAAGAAGTAAGAAAGAGGTAAGAAGTAAGAAAGAAGAAAGAAAGAAGTAAGAAAGAAGTAAGAAAGAAAGAAGTAAGAAAGAAGTAAGAAAGAAGTAAGAAAGAAAGAAGAAAGCAAGAAGAAAGAAAGAAGTTAGAAATAAGTAAGAAAGAAGTAAGAAAGAACTTAGAAGTAAGAAAGAAGAAAGAAAGAAGTAAGAAAGAAGTGAGAAAGAAAGAAGAAAGAAGAAAGAAAGAAGTAAGAAAGAAATAAGTAAGAAGTAAGAAAGAAGTTAGAAAGTAGAAAGAAAGAATTAAGAAAGAAGAAAGAAAGAAATAAGAAAGAAGTAAGAAAGAAGTAAGAAAGAAAGAAAGAAGTAAGAAAGAAGTAAGAAAGAAGTAAGAAAGAAGTAAGAAAGAAGTAAGAAAGAAGTAAGAAAGAAGTAAGAAAGAAAGAAGTAAGAAAGAAGTAAGAAAGAAGTAAGAAAGAAAGAAGAAAGAAAGAAGTAAGAAAGAAGTAAGAAAGAAGTAAGAAAGAAAAAAGAAAGAAAGAAGAAAGAAAGAAGAAAGAAAGAAGAAAGGAAGAAGAAAGAAAGAAGTTAGAAAGAAGTAAGAAAGAGGTAAGAAAGAAGTAAGAAAGAAGTTAGAAAGAAGTAAGAAAGAAGTAAGAAAGAAGTAAGAAAGAAGTAAGAAAGAAGCAAGAAAGAAGTAAGAAAGAAGTAAGAAAGAAAGAAGTAAGAAAGTAATACGAAAGAAGTAAGAAAGAATTAAGAAAGAAGTTAGAAAGAAGTAAGAAAGAAGTAAAAAAGAAGTAAGAAAGAAGTAAGAAAGAAAGAAGTAAGAAAGAAGTAAGAAAGAAAGAAGAAAGCAAGAACAAAGAAAGAAGTTAGAAAGAAATAGGAAAGAAGTAAGAAGGAATGAAGAAAGAACTAAGAAAGAAAGAAGAAAGAAGTCAGAATGAAGTAAGAAAGAAGGAAGAAGTAAGAAAGAAGAAAGAAAGAAGTAGAAAGAAGAAAGAAAGAAGTAAGAAAGAAGAAAGAAAGAAGTAAGAAAGAAGTAAGAAAGAAAGAAGAAAGAAATAAGTAAGAAAGAAGTAAGAAAGAAAGAAGAAAGAAGTAAGAAAGAAGTAAGAAAGAAGTAAGAAAGAAAGTAGTAAGAAAGAAATACAAAAGAAGTAAGAAAGAAGTAAGAAAGAAGTTAGAAAGAAGTAAGAAAGAAGTAAAAAAGAAGTAAGAAAGAAGTAAGAAAGAAAGAAGTAAGAAAGAAGTAAGAAAGAAAGAAGTAAGAAAGAAGTAAGAATGAAAGAAGAAAGAAAGAAGAAAGAAAGAAGTTAGAAAGAAGTAAGAAAGAAGTAAAAAAGAAGTAAGAAAGAAGTAAGAAAGAAAGAAGTAAGAAAGAACTAAGAAAGAAGTAAGAAAGAAAGAAGAACGCAAGAAGAAAGAAAGAAGTTAGAAAGAAGTAAGAAAGAAGTAAGAAAGAAGTTAGAAAGAAGTAAGAAAGAAGTAAGAAAGAAGTTAGAAAGAAGTAAGAAAGAAGTAAGAAAGAAGTTAGAAAGAAGTTAGAAAGAATTTAGAAATAAGAAAGAAAGAAGAAAGCAAGAAGAAAGGAAGAAAGAAGTAAGAAAGAAGTAAGAAAGAAGTAAGAAAGAAAGAAGAAAGAAAGAAGAAAGAAAAAAGAAAGAGAGAAGAAAGAGAGAAGAAAGAAAGAAGAAAGAAAGAAGTAAGAAAGAAGTAAGAAAGAAGTAAGAAGGAATGAAGAAAGAAGTAAGAAAGAAAGAAGAAAGAAGTCAGAAAGAAGTAAGAAAGAGGTAAGAAGTAAGAAAGAAGAAAGAAAGAAGTAAGAAAGAAGAAAGAAAGAAGTAAGAAAGAAGAAAGAAAGAAGTAAGAAAGAAGTAAGAAAGTAATAAGAAAGAAGTAAGAAAGAAGTAAGAAAGAAGTAAGAAAGAAGTAAGAAAGAAGTAAGAAAGAAGTAAGAAAGAAGTAAGAAAGAAAGAAGTAAGAAAGTAATACGAAAGAAGTAAGAAAGAATTAAGAAAGAAGTTAGAAAGAAGTAAGAAAGAAGTAAAAAAGAAGTAAGAAAGAAGTAAGAAAGAAAGAAGTAAGAAAGAAGTAAGAAAGAAAGAAGAAAGCAAGAACAAAGAAAGAAGTTAGAAAGAAATAGGAAAGAAGTAAGAAGGAATGAAGAAAGAACTAAGAAAGAAAGAAGAAAGAAGTCAGAAAGAAGTAAGAAAGAGGTAAGAAGTAAGAAAGAAGAAAGAAAGAAGTAGAAAGAAGAAAGAAAGAAGTAAGAAAGAAGAAAGAAAGAAGTAAGAAAGAAGTAAGAAAGAAAGAAGTAAGAAAGGAGTAAGAATGAAAGAAGAAAGAAAGAAGAAAGAAAGAAGTTAGAAAGAAGTAAGAAAGAAGTAAAAAAGAAGTAAGAAAGAAGTAAGAAAGAAGAAGTAAGAAAGAACTAAGAAAGAAGTAAGAAAGAAAGAAGAAAGCAAGAAGAAAGAAAGAAGTTAGAAAGAGGTAAGAAAGAAGTAAGAAAGAAGTTAGAAGTAAGAAAGAAGAAAGAAAAAAGTAAGAAAGAAGTAAGAAAGAAAGAAGAAAGAAGAAAGAAAGAAGTAAGAAAGAAATAAGAAAGAAGTAAGAAAGAAGTTAGAAAGTAGAAAGAAAGAATTAAGAAAGAAGAAAGAAAGAAGTAAGAAAGAAGTAAGAAAGAAGTAAGAAAGAAAGAAGAAAGAAGTAAGAAAGAAGTAAGAAAGAAGTAAGAAAGAAGTAAGAAAGAAAGAAGTAAGAAAGAAGTAAGAAAGAAGTAACAATGAAAGAAGAAAGAAAGAAGAAAGAAAGAAGTTAGAAAGAAGTAAGAAAGAAGTAAAAAAGAAGTAAGAAAGAAGTAAGAAAGAAGGATGTAAGAAAGAAGTAAGAAAGAAGTAAGAAAGAAAGAAGAAAGCAAGAAGAAAGAAAGAATTTAGAAAGAAGTAAGAAAGAAGTAAGAAAGAACTTAGAAGTAAGAAAGAAGAAAGAAAGAAGTAAGAAAGAAGTAAGAAAGAAAGAAGAGAGAAGAAAGAAAGAAGTAAGAAAGAAATAAGAAAGAAGTAAGAAAGAAGTTAGAAAGTAGAAAGAAAGAATTAAGAAAGAAGAAAGCAAGAAGAAAGAAAGAAGTTAGAAAGAAGTAAGAAAGAAGTAAGAAAGAACTTAGAAGTAAGAAAGAAGAAAGAAAGAATTATAAAGAAGTAAGAAAGAAGTAAGAAAGAAAGAAGTACAAAAGAAGTACGAAAGAAGTAAGAAAGAAAGAAGAAAGAAAGAAGTAAGAAAGAAGTAAGAAAGAAGTAAGGAAGAAAAAAGAAAGAAAGAAGAAAGAAAGAAGAAAGAAAGAAGAAAGGAAGAAGAAAGAAAGAAGTTAGAAAGAAGTAAGAAAGAGGTAAGAGAGAAGTAAGAAAGAAGTTAGAAAGAAGTAAGAAAGAAGTAAGAAAGAAGTTAGAAAGAAGTAAAAAAGAAGTAAGAAAGAAGTTAGAAAGAAGTTAGAAAGAATTTAGAAATAAGAAAGAAAGAAGAAAGCAAGAAGAAAGGAAGAAAGAAGTAAGAAAGAAGTAAGAAAGAAGTAAGAAAGAAAGAAGAAAGAAAGAAGAAAGAAAAAAGAAAGAGAGAAGAAAGAGAGAAGAAAGAAAGAAGAAAGAAAGAACAAAGAAAGAAGTAAGATAGAAGTAAGAAAGAAGTAAGAAAGAAGTAAGAAGGAATGAAGAAAGAAGTAAGAAAGAAAGAAGAAAGAAGTCAGAAAGAAGTAAGAAAGAGGTAAGAAGTAAGAAAGAAGAAAGAAAGAAGTAAGAAAGAAGAAAGAAAGAAGTAAGAAAGAAGAAAGAAAGAAGTAAGAAAGAAATAAGAAAGAAGTAAGAAAGAAGTAAGAAAGAAGTAAGAAAGAAGTAAGAAAGAAGTAAGAAAGAAGTAAGAAAGAAAGAAGTAAGAAAGTAATACGAAAGAAGTAAGAAAGAATTAAGAAAGAAGTTAGAAAGAAGAAAGAAGTAAAAAAGAAGTAAGAAAGAAGTAAGAAAGAAAGAAGTAAGAAAGAAGTAAGAAAGAAAGAAGAAAGCAAGAACAAAGAAAGAAGTTAGAAAGAAATAGGAAAGAAGTAAGAAGTAATGAAGAAAGAACTAAGAAAGAAAGAAGAAAGAAGTCAGAAAGAAGTAAGAAAGAAGGAAGAAGTAAGAAAGAAGAAAGAAAGGAGTAGAAAGAAGAAAGAAAGAAGTAAGAAAGAAGTAAGAAAGAAAGAAGAAAGAAGTAAGAAAGAAGTAAGAAAGAAGTAAGAAAGAAAGAAGAAAGAAGTAAGAAAGAAGTAAGAAAGAAGTAAGAAAGAAGTAAGAAAGAAAGTAGTAAGAAAGAAATACAAAAGAAGTAAGAAAGAAGTAAGAAAGAAGTTAGAAAGAAGTAAGAAAGAAGTAAAAAAGAAGTAAGAAAGAAGTAAGAAAGAAAGAAGTAAAAAAGAAGGAAGAAGTAAGAAAGAAGAAAGAAAGAAGTAGAAAGAAGAAAGAAAGAAGTAAGAAAGAAGTAAGAAAGAAAGAAGAAAGAAGTAAGAAAGAAGTAAGAAAGAAGTAAGAAAGAAGTAAGAAAGAAAGTAGTAAGAAAGAAATACAAAAGAAGTAAGAAAGAAGTAAGAAAGAAGTTAGAAAGAAGTAAGAAAGAAGTAAAAAAGAAGTAAGAAAGAAGTAAGAAAGAAAGAAGTAAGAAAGAAGTAAGAAAGAAGTAAGAAAGAAGTAAGAATGAAAGAAGAAAGAAAGAAGAAAGAAAGAAGTTAGAAAGAAGTAAGAAAGAAGTAAAAAAGAAGTAAGAAAGAAGTAAGAAAGAAAGAAGTAAGAAAGAACTAAGAAAGAAGTAAGAAAGAAAGAAGAAATCAAGAAAAAAGAAAGAAGTTAGAAAGAAGTAAGAAAGAAGTAAGAAAGAAGTTAGAAGTAAGAAAGAAGAAAGAAAGAAGTAAGAAAGAAGTAAGAAAGAAAGAAGAAAGAAGAAAGAAAGAAGTAAGAAAGAAATAAGAAAGAAGTAAGAAAGAAGTTAGAAAGTAGAAAGAAAGAATTAAGAAAGAAGAAAGAAAGAAGTAAGAAAGAAGTAAGAAAGAAGTAAGAAAGAAAGAAGAAAGAAGTAAGAAAGAAGTAAGAAAGAAGTAAGAAAGAAGTAAGAAAGAAGTAAGAAAGAAGTAAGAAAGAAAGAAGTAAGAAAGAAGTAACAATGAAAGAAGAAAGAAAGAAGAAAGAAAGAAGTTAGAAAGAAGTAAGAAAGAAGTAAAAAAGAAGTAAGAAAGAAGTAAGAAAGAAAGAAGTAAGAAAGAAGTAAGAAAGAAGTAAGAAAGAAGTAAGAAAGAAGTAAGAAAGAAAGAAGTAAGAAAGAAGTAAGAAAGAAGAATGAAAGAAGAAAGAAAGAAGAAAGAAAGAAGTTAGAAAGAAGTAAGAAAGAAGTAAAAAAGAAGTAAGAAAGAAGTAAGAAAGAAAGAAGTAAGAAAGAAGTAAGAAAGAAAGAAGAAAGCAAGAAGAAAGAAAGAAGTTAGAAAGAAGTAGGAAAGAAGTAAGAAAGAAGTTAGAAAGAAGTAAGAAAGAAGTAAGAAAGAAGTAAGAAAGAAGAAAGAAAGAAATAAGAAAGAAGTACGAAAGAAGTCAGAAAGAAATAAGAAAAAGTAAGAAAGAAAGAAGTAAGAAAGAAGTAAGAAAGAAGTAAGAATGAAAGAAGAAAGAAAGAAGAAAGAAAAGTTAGAAAGAAGTAAGAAAGAAGTAAAAAAGAAGTAAGAAAGAAGTAAGAAAGAAAGAAGGAAGAAAGAAGTAAGAAAGAAGTAAGAAAGAAGTAAGAAAGAAGTGAGAAAGAAGTAAGAAAGAAGTAAGAAAGAAGAAAGAAAAAAGTAAGAAAGGAGAAAGAAAGAAGTAAGAAAGAAGTAAGAAAGAAAGAAGAAAGAAGTAAGAAAGAAGTAAGAAAGAAGTAAGAAAGAAGAAAGAAGTAAGAAAGAAATAAGAAAGAAGTAAGAAAGAAGAAAGAAAGAAGTAAGAAAGAAGATAGAAAGAAGTAAGAAAGAAGTAAGAAAGAAGTAAGAAAGAAAGAAGAAAGAAGTAAGAAAGTAGTAAGAAAGAAGTAAGAAAGAAGTAAGAAAGAAGTTAGAAAGAAGTAAGAAAGAAAGAAGTATGAAAGAAGTACGAAAGAAGTAAGAAAGAAGTAAGAAAGAAAGAAGTAAGAAAGAAGTAAGAAAGAAGTAAGAAAGAAAGAAGAAAGAAAGAAGAAAGTAAGAAGAAAGAAAGAAGTAAGAAAGAAGTAAGAAAGAAAGAAGAAAGAAAGATGAAAGAAAGAAGAAAAGAAGAAGAAAGAAAGAAGTTAGAAAGAAGTAAGAAAGAGGTAAGAAAGAAGTAAGAAAGAAGTTAGAAAGAAGTAAGAAAGAAGTAAGAAAGAAGTTAGAAAGAAGAAAGAACGAAGTAAGAAAGAAGTAAGAAAGAAAGAAGAAAGAAGTAAGAAAGAAGTAAGAAAGAAGTAAGAAAGAAGTAAGAAATAAAGAAGTAAGAAAGAAAGAAGTAAGAAAGAAGTACGAAAGAAGTAAGAAAGAAAGAAGTAAGAAAGAAGTAAGAAAGAAGTAGAAAGAAAGAAGAAAGAAAGAAGTAAGAAAGAAGAAAGAAAGAAGTAAGAAAGAAGAATGAAAGAAGTAAGAAAGAAGTAAGAAAGAAAGAAGAAAGAAGGAAGAAGGAAGTAAGAAAGAAGTAAAAAAGAAGTAAGAAAGAAGTAAGAAAGAAGTAAGAAAGAAGTAAGAAAGAAAGAAGTAAGAAAGAAGTACGAAAGAAGTAAGAAAGAAGTAAGAAAGAAGTAAGAATGAAAGAAGTAAGAAAGAAGTAAGAAAGAAGTAAGAAAGAAAGAAGAAAGCAAGAAGAAAGAAAGAAGTTAGAAAGAAGTAAGAAAGAAGTAAAAACAAGTAAGAAAGAAGTAAGAAAGAAGTAAGAAAGAAGCAAGAAAGGAGAAGGAAAGAATTAAGAAAGAAGTACGAATGAAGTAAGAAAGAAGAAAGAAAGAAGTAAGAAAGAAAGAAGTAAGAAAGAAGTAAGAAAGAAGTAAGAATGCAAGAAGAAAGAAAGAAGAAAGAAAGAAGTTAGAAAGAAGTAAGAAAGAAGTAAAAAAGAAGAAAGAAGTAAGAAAGAAGTAAGAAAGAAGTAAGAAAGAAGTAAGAAAGAAGTAAGAAAGAAAGAAGAAAGAAAGAAGAAAGAAGGAAGAAAGAAGAAAGAAGTACGAAAGAAGTAAGAAAGAAGTAAGAAAGAAGTAAGAAAGAAGTAAGAAAGAAGTAAGAAAGAAAGAAGTACGAAAGAAGTATGAAAGAAGTAAGAAAGAAGTAAGAAAGAAAGAAGTAAGAAAGAAGTAAGAAAGAAGTAAGAAAGAAAGAAGAAAGAAAGAAGAAAGAAAGACGTAAGAAAGAAGTAAGAAAGAAGTAATAAAGAAAGAAGAAAGAAAGATGAAAGGAAGAAGAAAGGAAGAAGAAAGAAAGAAGAAAGAGAGAAGAAAGAGAGAAGAAAGAGAGAAGAAAGAAAGAAGAAAGAAGGAAGTAAGAAAGAAGTAAGAAAGAAGAAAGAAAGAAGTAAGAAAGAAGTAAGAAAGAAGTAAGAAAGAAGTAAGAAAGAAGTAAGAAAGAATGAAGAAAGAAGTAATAAAGAAAGAAGAAAGAAGTCAGAAAGAAGTAGGAAATAAGTTAGAAAGAAGTAAGAAATAAGTAAGAACGAAGTAAGAAAGAAGTAAGAAAGACAGAAGTAAGAAAGAAGTAAGAAAGAAGTACGAAAGAAGTAAGAAAGAAGTAAGAAAGAAAGAAGTAAGAAAGAAGTAAGAAAGAAGTAACAATGAAAGAAGAAAGAAAGAAGAAAGAAAGAAGTTAGAAAGAAGTAAGAAAGAAGTAAAAAAGAAGTAAGAAAGAAGTAAGAAAGAAAGAAGTAAGAAAGAAGTAAGAAAGAAGTAAGAAAGAAGTAAGAAAGAAAGAAGAAAGCAAGAAGAAAGAAAGAAGTTAGAAAGAAGTAAGAAAGAAGTAAGAAAGAAGTTAGAAGTAAGAAAGAAGTAAGAAAGAAGTAAGAAAGAAGTAAGAAAGAAGGAAGAAAGAAGTAAGAAAGAAGTAAGAAAGACGTAAGGAAGAAGTAAGAAAGAAGTTAGAAAGTAGAAAGAAAGAATTAAGAAAGAAGAAAGAAAGAAGTAAGAAAGAAGTAAGAAAGAAGTAAGAAAGAAGTAAGAAAGAAAGAAGAAAGAAGTGAGAAAGAAGTAAGAGAGAAGTAAGAAAGAAGAAAGAAAGAAGTAAGAAAGAAGTACGAAAGAAGTAAGAAAGAAGTAAGAAAGAAAGAAGTAAGAAAGAAGTAAGAAAGAAGTAAGAATGAAAGAAGAAAGAAAGAAGAAAGAAAGAAGTTAGAAAGAAGTAAGAAAGAAGTAAAAAAGAAGAAAGATGTAAGAAAGAAAGAAGTAAGAAAGAAGTAAGAAAGAAGTAAGAAAGAAAGAAGAAAGCAAGAAGAAAGAAAGAAGTTAGAAAGAAGTAAGAAAGAAGTAAGAAAGAAGTAAGAAAGAAGTAAGAAAGAAAGAAGAAAGAAAGAAGAAAGAATGAAGAAAGAAGAAAGAAGTACGAAAGAAGTAAGAAAGAAGTAAGAAAGAAGTAAGAAAGAAGTAAGAACGAAAGAAGAAAGAAGTAAGAAAGAAGTAAGAAAGAAGTAAGAAAGAAGTAAGAAAGAAGTAAGAAAGAAAGAAGTACGAAAGAAGTATGAAAGAAGTAAGAAAGAAGTAAGAAAGAAAGAAGTAAGAAAGAAGTAAGAAAGAAGTAAGAAAGAAAGAAAAAGAAAGATGAAAGAAAGAAGTAAGAAAGAAGAAAGAAAGAAGTTACAAAGAAGTAAGAAAGAGGTAAGAAAGAAGTAAGAAAGAAGTTAGAAAGAAGTAAGAAATAAGTAAGAAAGAAGTTAGAAAGAAGTTAGAAAGAATTTAGAAATAAGAAAGAAAGAAGAAAGCAAGAAGAAAGGAAGAAAGAAGTAAGAAAGAAGTAAGAAAGAAGTAAGAAAGAAAGAAGAAAGAAAGAAGAAATAGAGAAGAAAGAGAGAAGAAAGAGAGAAGAAAGAAAGAATAAAGAAAGAAGTAAGAAAGAAGTAAGAAAGAAGAAAGAAAGAAGTAAGAAAGAAGTAAGAAAGAAGTAAGAAAGAAGTAAGAAAGAATGAAGAAAGAAGTAATAAAGAAAGGAGAAAGAAGTAAGAAAGAAGTAAGAAAGAAGTAAGAAAGAAGTAAGAAAGAAAGAAGTAAGAAAGAAGTACGAAAGAAGTAAGAAAGAAGTAAGAAAGAAGTAAGAAAGAAGTAAGAAAGAAGTAAGAAAGAAGTAACAATGAAAGAAGAAAGAAAGAAGAAAGAAAGAAGTTAGAAGTAAGAAAGAAGAAAGAAAGAAGTAAGAAAGAAGTAAGAAAGAAATAAGAAAGAAGTAAGAAAGAAGTAAGAAAGAAATAAGAAAGAAGTAAGAAAGAAGTTAGAAAGTAGAAAGAAAGAATTAAGAAAGAAGAAAGAAAGAAGTAAGAAAGAAGTAAGAAAGAAGTAAGAAAGAAAGAAGAAAGAAGTAAGAAAGAAGTAAGAAAGAAGTAAGAAAGAAGTAAGAAAGAAGTAAGAAAGAAGTAAGAAAGAAAGAAGTAAGAAAGAAGTAAGAAAGAAGTAACAATGAAAGAAGAAAGAAAGAAGAAAGAAAGAAGTTAGAAAGAAGTAAGAAAGAAGTAAAAAAGAAGTATGAAAGAAGTAAGAAAGAAAGAAGTAAGAAAGAAGTAAGAAAGAAGTAAGAAAGAAAGAAGAAAGCAAGAAGAAAGAAAGAAGTTAGAAAGAAGTAAGAAAGAAGTAAGAAAGAACTTAGAAGTAAGAAAGAAGAAAGCAAGAAGTAAGAAAGAAGTAAGAAAGAAAGAAGAAAGAAGAAAGAAAGAAGTAAGAAAGAAATAAGAAAGAAGTAAGAAAGAAGTTAGAAAGTAGAAAGAAAGAATTAAGAAAGAAGAAAGAAAGAAGTAAGAAAGAAGTAAGAAAGAAGTAAGAAAGAAAGAAAGAAGTAAGAAAGAAGTAAGAAAGAAGTAAGAAAGAAGTAAGAAAGAAGTAAGAAAGAAAGAAGTAAGAAAGAAGTAAGAAAGAAGTAAGAAAGAAAGAAGAAAGAAAGAAGTAAGAAAGAAGTAAGAAAGAAGTAAGAAAGAAAAAAGAAAGAAAGAAGAAAGAAAGAAGAAAGAAAGAAGAAAGGAAGAAGAAAGAAGGAAGTTAGAAAGAAGTAAGAAAGAGGTAAGAAAGAAGTAAGAAAGAAGTTAGAAAGAAGTAAGAAAGAAGTAAGAAAGAAGTAAGAAAGAAGTAAGAAAGAAGTAAGAAAGAAGAAAGAAGTAAGAAAGAAAGAAGTAAGAAAGTAATACGAAAGAAGTAAGAAAGAATTAAGAAAGAAGTTAGAAAGAAGTAAGAAAGAAGTAAAAAAGAAGTAAGAAAGAAGTAAGAAAGAAAGAAGTAAGAAAGAAGTAAGAAAGAAAGAAGAAAGCAAGAACAAAGAAAGAAGTTAGAAAGAAATAGGAAAGAAGTAAGAAGGAATGAAGAAAGAACCAAGAAAGAAAGAAGAAAGAAGTCAGAATGAAGTAAGAAAGAAGGAAGAAGTAAGAAAGAAGAAAGAAAGAAGTAGAAAGAAGAAAGAAAGAAGTAAGAAAGAAGAAAGAAAGAAGTAAGAAAGAAGTAAGAAAGAAAGAAGAAAGAAGTAAGAAAGAAGTAAGAAAGAAGTAAGAAAGAAAGTAGTAAGAAAGAAATACAAAAGAAGTAAGAAAGAAGTAAGAAAGAAGTTAGAAAGAAGTAAGTAAGAAGTAAAATAGAAGTAAGAAAGAAGTAAGAAAGAAAGACGTAAGAAAGAAGTAAGAAAGAAAGAAGTAAGAAAGAAGTAAGAATGAAAGAAGAAAGAAAGAAGAAAGAAAGAAGTTAGAAAGAAGTAAGAAAGAAGTAAAAAAGAAGTAAGAAAGAAGTAAGAAAGAAAGAAGTAAGAAAGAACTAAGAAAGAAGTAAGAAAGAAAGAAGAAAGCAAGAAGAAAGAAAGAAGTTAGAAAGAAGTAAGAAAGAAGTAAGAAAGAAGTTAGAAAGAAGTAAGGAAGAAGTAAGAAAGAAGTTAGAAAGAAGTAAGAAAGAAGTAAGAAAGAAGTTAGAAAGAAGTTAGAAAGAATTTAGAAATAAGAAAGAAAGAAGAAAGCAAGAAGAAAGGAAGAAAGAAGTAAGAAAGAAGTAAGAAAGAAGTAAGAAAGAAAGAAGAAAGAAAGAAGAAAGAAAAAAGAAAGAGAGAAGAAAGAGAGAAGAAAGAAAGAAGAAAGAAAGAAGTAAGAAAGAAGTAAGATAGAAGTAAGAAAGAAGTAAGAAAGAAGTAAGAAGGAATGAAGAAAGAAGTAAGAAAGAAAGAAGAAAGAAGTCAGAAAGAAGTAAGAAAGAGGTAAGAAGTAAGAAAGAAGAAAGAAAGAAGTAAGAAAGAAGAAAGAAAGAAGTAAGAAAGAAGAAAGAAAGAAGTAAGAAAGAAGTAAGAAAGAAATAAGAAAGAAGTAAGAAAGAAGTAAGAAAGAAGTAAGAAAGAAGTAAGAAAGAAGTAAGAAAGAAGTAAGAAAGAAAGAAGTAAGAAAGTAATACGAAAGAAGTAAGAAAGAATTAAGAAAGAAGTTAGAAAGAAGAAAGAAGTAAAAAAGAAGTAAGAAAGAAGTAAGAAAGAAAGAAGTAAGAAAGAAGTAAGAAAGAAAGAAGAAAGCAAGAACAAAGAAAGAAGTTAGAAAGAAATAGGAAAGAAGTAAGAAGGAATGAAGAAAGAACTAAGAAAGAAAGAAGAAAGAAGTCAGAAAGAAGTAAGAAAGAAGGAAGAAGTAAGAAAGAAGAAAGAAAGGAGTAGAAAGAAGAAAGAAAGAAGTAAGAAAGAAGTAAGAAAGAAAGAAGAAAGAAGTAAGAAAGAAGTAAGAAAGAAGTAAGAAAGAAAGAAGAAAGAAGTAAGAAAGAAGTAAGAAAGAAGTAAGAAAGAAGTAAGAAAGAAAGTAGTAAGAAAGAAATACAAAAGAAGTAAGAAAGAAGTAAGAAAGAAGTTAGAAAGAAGTAAGAAAGAAGTAAAAAAGAAGTAAGAAAGAAGTAAGAAAGAAAGAAGTAAGAAAGAAGGAAGAAGTAAGAAAGAAGAAAGAAAGAAGTAGAAAGAAGAAAGAAAGAAGTAAGAAAGAAGTAAGAAAGAAAGAAGAAAGAAGTAAGAAAGAAGTAAGAAAGAAGTAAGAAAGAAGTAAGAAAGAAAGTAGTAAGAAAGAAATACAAAAGAAGTAAGAAAGAAGTAAGAAAGAAGTTAGAAAGAAGTAAGAAAGAAGTAAAAAAGAAGTAAGAAAGAAGTAAGAAAGAAAGAAGTAAGAAAGAAGTAAGAAAGAAGTAAGAAAGAAGTAAGAATGAAAGAAGAAAGAAAGAAGAAAGAAAGAAGTTAGAAAGAAGTAAGAAAGAAGTAAAAAAGAAGTAAGAAAGAAGTAAGAAAGAAAGAAGTAAGAAATAACTAAGAAAGAAGTAAGAAAGAAAGAAGAAATCAAGAAGAAAGAAAGAAGTTAGAAAGAAGTAAGAAAGAAGTAAGAAAGAAGTTAGAAGTAAGAAAGAAGAAAGAAAGAAGTAAGAAAGAAGTAAGAAAGAAAGAAGAAAGAAGAAAGAAAGAAGTAAGAAAGAAATAAGAAAGAAGTAAGAAAGAAGTTAGAAAGTAGAAAGAAAGAATTAAGAAAGAAGAAAGAAAGAAGTAAGAAAGAAGTAAGAAAGAAGTAAGAAAGAAAGAAGAAAGAAGTAAGAAAGAAGTAAGAAAGAAGTAAGAAAGAAGTAAGAAAGAAGTAAGAAAGAAGTAAGAAAGAAAGAAGTAAGAAAGAAGTAACAATGAAAGAAGAAAGAAAGAAGAAAGAAAGAAGTTAGAAAGAAGTAAGAAAGAAGTAAAAAAGAAGTAAGAAAGAAGTAAGAAAGAAAGAAGTAAGAAAGAAGTAAGAAAGAAGTAAGAAAGAAGTAAGAAAGAAGTAAGAAAGAAAGAAGTAAGAAAGAAGTAAGAAAGAAGAATGAAAGAAGAAAGAAAGAAGAAAGAAAGAAGTTAGAAAGAAGTAAGAAAGAAGTAAAAAAGAAGTAAGAAAGAAGTAAGAAAGAAAGAAGTAAGAAAGAAGTAAGAAAGAAAGAAGAAAGCAAGAAGAAAGAAAGAAGTTAGAAAGAAGTAGGAAAGAAGTAAGAAAGAAGTTAGAAAGAAGTAAGAAAGAAGTAAGAAAGAAGTAAGAAAGAAGAAAGAAAGAAATAAGAAAGAAGTACGAAAGAAGTCAGAAAGAAATAAGAAAAAGTAAGAAAGAAAGAAGTAAGAAAGAAGTAAGAAAGAAGTAAGAATGAAAGAAGAAAGAAAGAAGAAAGAAAAGTTAGAAAGAAGTAAGAAAGAAGTAAAAAAGAAGTAAGAAAGAAGTAAGAAAGAAAGAAGGAAGAAAGAAGTAAGAAAGAAGTAAGAAAGAAGTAAGAAAGAAGTGAGAAAGAAGTAAGAAAGAAGTAAGAAAGAAGAAAGAAAAAAGTAAGAAAGGAGAAAGAAAGAAGTAAGAAAGAAGTAAGAAAGAAAGAAGAAAGAAGTAAGAAAGAAGTAAGAAAGAAGTAAGAAAGAAGAAAGAAGTAAGAAAGAAATAAGAAAGAAGTAAGAAAGAAGAAAGAAAGAAGTAAGAAAGAAGATAGAAAGAAGTAAGAAAGAAGTAAGAAAGAAGTAAGAAAGAAGTAAGAAAGAAAGAAGAAAGAAGTAAGAAAGTAGTAAGAAAGAAGTAAGAAAGAAGTAAGAAAGAAGTTAGAAAGAAGTAAGAAAGAAAGAAGTATGAAAGAAGTACGAAAGAAGTAAGAAAGAAGTAAGAAAGAAAGAAGTAAGAAAGAAGTAAGAAAGAAGTAAGAAAGAAAGAAGAAAGAAAGAAGAAAGTAAGAAGAAAGAAAGAAGTAAGAAAGAAGTAAGAAAGAAAGAAGAAAGAAAGATGAAAGAAAGAAGAAAAGAAGAAGAAAGAAAGAAGTTAGAAAGAAGTAAGAAAGAGGTAAGAAAGAAGTAAGAAAGAAGTTAGAAAGAAGTAAGAAAGAAGTAAGAAAGAAGTTAGAAAGAAGAAAGAACGAAGTAAGAAAGAAGTAAGAAAGAAAGAAGAAAGAAGTAAGAAAGAAGTAAGAAAGAAGTAAGAAAGAAGTAAGAAATAAAGAAGTAAGAAAGAAAGAAGTAAGAAAGAAGTACGAAAGAAGTAAGAAAGAAAGAAGTAAGAAAGAAGTAAGAAAGAAGTAGAAAGAAAGAAGAAAGAAAGAAGTAAGAAAGAAGAAAGAAAGAAGTAAGAAAGAAGAATGAAAGAAGTAAGAAAGAAGTAAGAAAGAAAGAAGAAAGAAGGAAGAAGGAAGTAAGAAAGAAGTAAAAAAGAAGTAAGAAAGAAGTAAGAAAGAAGTAAGAAAGAAGTAAGAAAGAAAGAAGTAAGAAAGAAGTACGAAAGAAGTAAGAAAGAAGTAAGAAAGAAGTAAGAATGAAAGAAGTAAGAAAGAAGTAAGAAAGAAGTAAAAACAAGTAAGAAAGAAGTAAGAAAGAAGTAAGAAAGAAGCAAGAAAGGAGAAGGAAAGAATTAAGAAAGAAGTACGAATGAAGTAAGAAAGAAGAAAGAAAGAAGTAAGAAAGAAAGAAGTAAGAAAGAAGTAAGAAAGAAGTAAGAATGCAAGAAGAAAGAAAGAAGAAAGAAAGAAGTTAGAAAGAAGTAAGAAAGAAGTAAAAAAGAAGAAAGAAGTAAGAAAGAAGTAAGAAAGAAGTAAGAAAGAAGTAAGAAAGAAGTAAGAAAGAAAGAAGAAAGAAAGAAGAAAGAAGGAAGAAAGAAGAAAGAAGTACGAAAGAAGTAAGAAAGAAGTAAGAAAGAAGTAAGAAAGAAGTAAGAAAGAAGTAAGAAAGAAAGAAGTACGAAAGAAGTATGAAAGAAGTAAGAAAGAAGTAAGAAAGAAAGAAGTAAGAAAGAAGTAAGAAAGAAGTAAGAAAGAAAGAAGAAAGAAAGAAGAAAGAAAGACGTAAGAAAGAAGTAAGAAAGAAGTAATAAAGAAAGAAGAAAGAAAGATGAAAGGAAGAAGAAAGGAAGAAGAAAGAAAGAAGAAAGAGAGAAGAAAGAGAGAAGAAAGAGAGAAGAAAGAAAGAAGAAAGAAGGAAGTAAGAAAGAAGTAAGAAAGAAGAAAGAAAGAAGTAAGAAAGAAGTAAGAAAGAAGTAAGAAAGAAGTAAGAAAGAAGTAAGAAAGAATGAAGAAAGAAGTAATAAAGAAAGAAGAAAGAAGTCAGAAAGAAGTAGGAAATAAGTTAGAAAGAAGTAAGAAATAAGTAAGAACGAAGTAAGAAAGAAGTAAGAAAGACAGAAGTAAGAAAGAAGTAAGAAAGAAGTACGAAAGAAGTAAGAAAGAAGTAAGAAAGAAAGAAGTAAGAAAGAAGTAAGAAAGAAGTAACAATGAAAGAAGAAAGAAAGAAGAAAGAAAGAAGTTAGAAAGAAGTAAGAAAGAAGTAAAAAAGAAGTAAGAAAGAAGTAAGAAAGAAAGAAGTAAGAAAGAAGTAAGAAAGAAGTAAGAAAGAAGTAAGAAAGAAAGAAGAAAGCAAGAAGAAAGAAAGAAGTTAGAAAGAAGTAAGAAAGAAGTAAGAAAGAAGTTAGAAGTAAGAAAGAAGTAAGAAAGAAGTAAGAAAGAAGTAAGAAAGAAGGAAGAAAGAAGTAAGAAAGAAGTAAGAAAGACGTAAGGAAGAAGTAAGAAAGAAGTTAGAAAGTAGAAAGAAAGAATTAAGAAAGAAGAAAGAAAGAAGTAAGAAAGAAGTAAGAAAGAAGTAAGAAAGAAGTAAGAAAGAAAGAAGAAAGAAGTGAGAAAGAAGTAAGAGAGAAGTAAGAAAGAAGAAAGAAAGAAGTAAGAAAGAAGTACGAAAGAAGTAAGAAAGAAGTAAGAAAGAAAGAAGTAAGAAAGAAGTAAGAAAGAAGTAAGAATGAAAGAAGAAAGAAAGAAGAAAGAAAGAAGTTAGAAAGAAGTAAGAAAGAAGTAAAAAAGAAGAAAGATGTAAGAAAGAAAGAAGTAAGAAAGAAGTAAGAAAGAAGTAAGAAAGAAAGAAGAAAGCAAGAAGAAAGAAAGAAGTTAGAAAGAAGTAAGAAAGAAGTAAGAAAGAAGTAAGAAAGAAGTAAGAAAGAAAGAAGAAAGAAAGAAGAAAGAATGAAGAAAGAAGAAAGAAGTACGAAAGAAGTAAGAAAGAAGTAAGAAAGAAGTAAGAAAGAAGTAAGAACGAAAGAAGAAAGAAGTAAGAAAGAAGTAAGAAAGAAGTAAGAAAGAAGTAAGAAAGAAGTAAGAAAGAAAGAAGTACGAAAGAAGTATGAAAGAAGTAAGAAAGAAGTAAGAAAGAAAGAAGTAAGAAAGAAGTAAGAAAGAAGTAAGAAAGAAAGAAAAAGAAAGATGAAAGAAAGAAGTAAGAAAGAAGAAAGAAAGAAGTTACAAAGAAGTAAGAAAGAGGTAAGAAAGAAGTAAGAAAGAAGTTAGAAAGAAGTAAGAAATAAGTAAGAAAGAAGTTAGAAAGAAGTTAGAAAGAATTTAGAAATAAGAAAGAAAGAAGAAAGCAAGAAGAAAGGAAGAAAGAAGTAAGAAAGAAGTAAGAAAGAAGTAAGAAAGAAAGAAGAAAGAAAGAAGAAATAGAGAAGAAAGAGAGAAGAAAGAGAGAAGAAAGAAAGAATAAAGAAAGAAGTAAGAAAGAAGTAAGAAAGAAGAAAGAAAGAAGTAAGAAAGAAGTAAGAAAGAAGTAAGAAAGAAGTAAGAAAGAATGAAGAAAGAAGTAATAAAGAAAGGAGAAAGAAGTAAGAAAGAAGTAAGAAAGAAGTAAGAAAGAAGTAAGAAAGAAAGAAGTAAGAAAGAAGTACGAAAGAAGTAAGAAAGAAGTAAGAAAGAAGTAAGAAAGAAGTAAGAAAGAAGTAAGAAAGAAGTAACAATGAAAGAAGAAAGAAAGAAGAAAGAAAGAAGTTAGAAGTAAGAAAGAAGAAAGAAAGAAGTAAGAAAGAAGTAAGAAAGAAATAAGAAAGAAGTAAGAAAGAAGTAAGAAAGAAATAAGAAAGAAGTAAGAAAGAAGTTAGAAAGTAGAAAGAAAGAATTAAGAAAGAAGAAAGAAAGAAGTAAGAAAGAAGTAAGAAAGAAGTAAGAAAGAAAGAAGAAAGAAGTAAGAAAGAAGTAAGAAAGAAGTAAGAAAGAAGTAAGAAAGAAGTAAGAAAGAAGTAAGAAAGAAAGAAGTAAGAAAGAAGTAAGAAAGAAGTAACAATGAAAGAAGAAAGAAAGAAGAAAGAAAGAAGTTAGAAAGAAGTAAGAAAGAAGTAAAAAAGAAGTATGAAAGAAGTAAGAAAGAAAGAAGTAAGAAAGAAGTAAGAAAGAAGTAAGAAAGAAAGAAGAAAGCAAGAAGAAAGAAAGAAGTTAGAAAGAAGTAAGAAAGAAGTAAGAAAGAACTTAGAAGTAAGAAAGAAGAAAGCA
Source organism: Columba livia (assembly GCF_036013475.1). Lineage (NCBI taxonomy): Eukaryota > Metazoa > Chordata > Aves > Columbiformes > Columbidae > Columba > Columba livia. The sequence continues at coordinate 798,819 of NW_027043035.1, forward strand.
AGAAGTAAGAAAGAAGTAAGAAAGAAAGAAGAAAGAAGAAAGAAAGAAGTAAGAAAGAAATAAGAAAGAAGTAAGAAAGAAGTTAGAAAGTAGAAAGAAAGAATTAAGAAAGAAGAAAGAAAGAAGTAAGAAAGAAGTAAGAAAGAAGTAAGAAAGAAAGAAAGAAGTAAGAAAGAAGTAAGAAAGAAGTAAGAAAGAAGTAAGAAAGAAGTAAGAAAGAAGTAAGAAAGAAAGAAGTAAGAAAGAAGTAAGAAAGAAGTAAGAAAGAAAGAAGAAAGAAAGAAGTAAGAAAGAAGTAAGAAAGAAGTAAGAAAGAAAAAAGAAAGAAAGAAGAAAGAAAGAAGAAAGAAAGAAGAAAGGAAGAAGAAAGAAGGAAGTTAGAAAGAAGTAAGAAAGAGGTAAGAAAGAAGTAAGAAAGAAGTTAGAAAGAAGTAAGAAAGAAGTAAGAAAGAAGTAAGAAAGAAGTAAGAAAGAAGTAAGAAAGAAGAAAGAAGTAAGAAAGAAAGAAGTAAGAAAGTAATACGAAAGAAGTAAGAAAGAAGAAAGAAGTTAGAAAGAAGTAAGAAAGAAGTAAAAAAGAAGTAAGAAAGAAGTAAGAAAGAAAGAAGTAAGAAAGAAGTAAGAAAGAAAGAAGAAAGCAAGAACAAAGAAAGAAGTTAGAAAGAAATAGGAAAGAAGTAAGAAGGAATGAAGAAAGAACCAAGAAAGAAAGAAGAAAGAAGTCAGAATGAAGTAAGAAAGAAGGAAGAAGTAAGAAAGAAGAAAGAAAGAAGTAGAAAGAAGAAAGAAAGAAGTAAGAAAGAAGAAAGAAAGAAGTAAGAAAGAAGTAAGAAAGAAAGAAGAAAGAAGTAAGAAAGAAGTAAGAAAGAAGTAAGAAAGAAAGTAGTAAGAAAGAAATACAAAAGAAGTAAGAAAGAAGTAAGAAAGAAGTTAGAAAGAAGTAAGTAAGAAGTAAAATAGAAGTAAGAAAGAAGTAAGAAAGAAAGACGTAAGAAAGAAGTAAGAAAGAAAGAAGTAAGAAAGAAGTAAGAATGAAAGAAGAAAGAAAGAAGAAAGAAAGAAGTTAGAAAGAAGTAAGAAAGAAGTAAAAAAGAAGTAAGAAAGAAGTAAGAAAGAAAGAAGTAAGAAAGAACTAAGAAAGAAGTAAGAAAGAAAGAAGAAAGCAAGAAGAAAGAAAGAAGTTAGAAAGAAGTAAGAAAGAAGTAAGAAAGAAGTTAGAAAGAAGTAAGGAAGAAGTAAGAAAGAAGTTAGAAAGAAGTAAGAAAGAAGTAAGAAAGAAGTTAGAAAGAAGTTAGAAAGAATTTAGAAATAAGAAAGAAAGAAGAAAGCAAGAAGAAAGGAAGAAAGAAGTAAGAAAGAAGTAAGAAAGAAGTAAGAAAGAAAGAAGAAAGAAAGAAGAAAGAAAAAAGAAAGAGAGAAGAAAGAGAGAAGAAAGAAAGAAGAAAGAAAGAAGTAAGAAAGAAGTAAGATAGAAGTAAGAAAGAAGTAAGAAAGAAGTAAGAAGGAATGAAGAAAGAAGTAAGAAAGAAAGAAGAAAGAAGTCAGAAAGAAGTAAGAAAGAGGTAAGAAGTAAGAAAGAAGAAAGAAAGAAGTAAGAAAGAAGAAAGAAAGAAGTAAGAAAGAAGAAAGAAAGAAGTAAGAAAGAAGTAAGAAAGAAATAAGAAAGAAGTAAGAAAGAAGTAAGAAAGAAGTAAGAAAGAAGTAAGAAAGAAGTAAGAAAGAAGTAAGAAAGAAAGAAGTAAGAAAGTAATACGAAAGAAGTAAGAAAGAATTAAGAAAGAAGTTAGAAAGAAGAAAGAAGTAAAAAAGAAGTAAGAAAGAAGTAAGAAAGAAAGAAGTAAGAAAGAAGTAAGAAAGAAAGAAGAAAGCAAGAACAAAGAAAGAAGTTAGAAAGAAATAGGAAAGAAGTAAGAAGGAATGAAGAAAGAACTAAGAAAGAAAGAAGAAAGAAGTCAGAAAGAAGTAAGAAAGAAGGAAGAAGTAAGAAAGAAGAAAGAAAGGAGTAGAAAGAAGAAAGAAAGAAGTAAGAAAGAAGTAAGAAAGAAAGAAGAAAGAAGTAAGAAAGAAGTAAGAAAGAAGTAAGAAAGAAAGAAGAAAGAAGTAAGAAAGAAGTAAGAAAGAAGTAAGAAAGAAGTAAGAAAGAAAGTAGTAAGAAAGAAATACAAAAGAAGTAAGAAAGAAGTAAGAAAGAAGTTAGAAAGAAGTAAGAAAGAAGTAAAAAAGAAGTAAGAAAGAAGTAAGAAAGAAAGAAGTAAGAAAGAAGGAAGAAGTAAGAAAGAAGAAAGAAAGAAGTAGAAAGAAGAAAGAAAGAAGTAAGAAAGAAGTAAGAAAGAAAGAAGAAAGAAGTAAGAAAGAAGTAAGAAAGAAGTAAGAAAGAAGTAAGAAAGAAAGTAGTAAGAAAGAAATACAAAAGAAGTAAGAAAGAAGTAAGAAAGAAGTTAGAAAGAAGTAAGAAAGAAGTAAAAAAGAAGTAAGAAAGAAGTAAGAAAGAAAGAAGTAAGAAAGAAGTAAGAAAGAAGTAAGAAAGAAGTAAGAATGAAAGAAGAAAGAAAGAAGAAAGAAAGAAGTTAGAAAGAAGTAAGAAAGAAGTAAAAAAGAAGTAAGAAAGAAGTAAGAAAGAAAGAAGTAAGAAATAACTAAGAAAGAAGTAAGAAAGAAAGAAGAAATCAAGAAGAAAGAAAGAAGTTAGAAAGAAGTAAGAAAGAAGTAAGAAAGAAGTTAGAAGTAAGAAAGAAGAAAGAAAGAAGTAAGAAAGAAGTAAGAAAGAAAGAAGAAAGAAGAAAGAAAGAAGTAAGAAAGAAATAAGAAAGAAGTAAGAAAGAAGTTAGAAAGTAGAAAGAAAGAATTAAGAAAGAAGAAAGAAAGAAGTAAGAAAGAAGTAAGAAAGAAGTAAGAAAGAAAGAAGAAAGAAGTAAGAAAGAAGTAAGAAAGAAGTAAGAAAGAAGTAAGAAAGAAGTAAGAAAGAAGTAAGAAAGAAAGAAGTAAGAAAGAAGTAACAATGAAAGAAGAAAGAAAGAAGAAAGAAAGAAGTTAGAAAGAAGTAAGAAAGAAGTAAAAAAGAAGTAAGAAAGAAGTAAGAAAGAAAGAAGTAAGAAAGAAGTAAGAAAGAAAGAAGAAAGCAAGAAGAAAGAAAGAAGTTAGAAAGAAGTAGGAAAGAAGTAAGAAAGAAGTTAGAAAGAAGTAAGAAAGTAGTAAGAAAGAAGTAAGAAAGAAGTAAGAAAGAAGTAAGAAAGAAGTAAGAAAGAAGAAAGAAAGAAATAAGAAAGAAGTACGAAAGAAGTCAGAAAGAAATAAGAAAAAGTAAGAAAGAAAGAAGTAAGAAAGAAGTAAGAAAGAAGTAAGAATGAAAGAAGAAAGAAAGAAGAAAGAAAAGTTAGAAAGAAGTAAGAAAGAAGTAAAAAAGAAGTAAGAAAGAAGTAAGAAAGAAAGAAGGAAGAAAGAAGTAAGAAAGAAGTAAGAAATAAGTAAGAAAGAAGTGAGAAAGAAGTAAGAAAGAAGTAAGAAAGAAGAAAGAAAAAAGTAAGAAAGGAGAAAGAAAGAAGTAAGAAAGAAGTAAGAAAGAAGTAAGAAAGAAGTAAGAAAGAAAGAAGAAAGAAGTAAGAAAGAAGTAAGAAAGAAGTAAGAAAGAAGAAAGAAGTAAGAAAGAAATAAGAAAGAAGTAAGAAAGAAGAAAGAAAGAAGTAAGAAAGAAGATAGAAAGAAGTAAGAAAGAAGTAAGAAAGAAGTAAGAAAGAAGTAAGAAAGTAAGAAGAAAGAAGTAAGGAAGTAGTAAGAAAGAAGTAAGAAAGAAGTAAGAAAGAAGTTAGAAAGAAGTAAGAAAGAAAGAAGTACGAAAGAAGTACGAAAGAAGTAAGAAAGAAAGAAGAAAGAAAGAAGAAAGTAAGAAGAAAGAAAGAAGTAAGAAAGAAGTAAGAAAGAAAGAAGAAAGAAAGATGAAAGAAAGAAGAAAAGAAGAAGAAAGAAAGAAGTTAGAAAGAAGTAAGAAAGAGGTAAGAAAGAAGTAAGAAAGAAGTTAGAAAGAAGTAAGAAAGAAGTAAGAAAGAAGTTAGAAAGAAGAAGAACGAAGTAAGAAAGAAGTAAGAAAGAAAGAAGAAAGAAGTAAGAAAGAAGTAAGAAAGAAGTAAGAAAGAAGTAAGAAATAAAGAAGTAAGAAAGAAAGAAGTAAGAAAGAAGTACGAAAGAAGTAAGAAAGAAAGAAGTAAGAAAGAAGTAAGAAAGAAGTAGAAAGAAAGAAGAAAGAAAGAAGTAAGAAAGAAGAAAGAAAGAAGTAAGAAAGAAGAATGAAAGAAGTAAGAAAGAAGTAAGAAAGAAAGAAGAAAGAAGGAAGAAGGAAGTAAGAAAGAAGTAAAAAAGAAGTAAGAAAGAAGTAAGAAAGAAGTAAGAAAGAAGTAAGAATGAAAGAAGAAAGAAGTACGAAAGAAGTAAGAAAGAAGTAAGAAAGAAGTAAGAAAGAAAGAAGTAAGAAAGAAGTAAGAAAGAAGTAAGAAAGAAAGAAGAAAGCAAGAAGAAAGAAAGAAGTTAGAAAGAAGTAAGAAAGAAGTAAAAACAAGTAAGAAAGAAGTAAGAAAGAAGTAAGAAAGAAGCAAGAAAGGAGAAGGAAAGAATTAAGAAAGAAGTACGAATGAAGTAAGAAAGAAGAAAGAAGTAAGAAAGAAAGAAGTAAGAAAGAAGTAAGAAAGAAGTAAGAATGCAAGAAGAAAGAAAGAAGAAAGAAAGAAGTTAGAAAGAAGTAAGAAAGAAGTAAAAAAGAAGAAAGAAGTAAGAAAGAAGTAAGAAAGAAGTAAGAAAGAAGTAAGAAAGAAAGAAGAAAGAAAGAAGAAAGAAGGAAGAAAGAAGAAAGAAGTACGAAAGAAGTAAGAAAGAAGTAAGAAAGAAGTAAGAAAGAAGTAAGAAAGAAGTAAGAAAGAAAGAAGTACGAAAGAAGTATGAAAGAAGTAAGAAAGAAGTAAGAAAGAAAGAAGTAAGAAAGAAGTACGAAAGAAGTAAGAAAGAAAGAAGTAAGAAAGAAGTAAGAAAGAAGTAGAAAGAAAGAAGAAAGAAAGAAGTAAGAAAGAAGAAAGAAAGAAGTAAGAAAGAAGAATGAAAGAAGTAAGAAAGAAGTAAGAAAGAAAGAAGAAAGAAGGAAGAAGGAAGTAAGAAAGAAGTAAAAAAGAAGTAAGAAAGAAGTAAGAAAGAAGTAAGAAAGAAGTAAGAATGAAAGAAGAAAGAAGTACGAAAGAAGTAAGAAAGAAGTAAGAAAGAAGTAAGAAAGAAAGAAGTAAGAAAGAAGTAAGAAAGAAGTAAGAAAGAAAGAAGAAAGCAAGAAGAAAGAAAGAAGTTAGAAAGAAGTAAGAAAGAAGTAAAAACAAGTAAGAAAGAAGTAAGAAAGAAGTAAGAAAGAAGCAAGAAAGGAGAAGGAAAGAATTAAGAAAGAAGTACGAATGAAGTAAGAAAGAAGAAAGAAGTAAGAAAGAAAGAAGTAAGAAAGAAGTAAGAAAGAAGTAAGAATGCAAGAAGAAAGAAAGAAGAAAGAAAGAAGTTAGAAAGAAGTAAGAAAGAAGTAAAAAAGAAGAAAGAAGTAAGAAAGAAGTAAGAAAGAAGTAAGAAAGAAGTAAGAAAGAAAGAAGAAAGAAAGAAGAAAGAAGGAAGAAAGAAGAAAGAAGTACGAAAGAAGTAAGAAAGAAGTAAGAAAGAAGTAAGAAAGAAGTAAGAAAGAAGTAAGAAAGAAAGAAGTACGAAAGAAGTATGAAAGAAGTAAGAAAGAAGTAAGAAAGAAAGAAGTAAGAAAGAAGTAAGAAAGAAGTAAGAAAGAAAGAAGAAAGAAAGAAGAAAGAAAGACGTAAGAAAGAAGTAAGAAAGAAGTAAGAAAGAAAGAAGAAAGAAAGATGAAAGGAAGAAGAAAGGAAGAAGAAAGAAAGAAGAAAGAGAGAAGAAAGAGAGAAGAAAGAGAGAAGAAAGAAAGAAGAAAGAAGGAAGTAAGAAAGAAGTAAGAAAGAAGAAAGAAAGAAGTAAGAAAGAAGTAAGAAAGAAGTAAGAAAGAAGTAAGAAAGAATGAAGAAAGAAGTAATAAAGAAAGAAGAAAGAAGTCAGAAAGAAGTAGGAAATAAGTTAGAAAGAAGTAAGAAATAAGTAAGAACGAAGTAAGAAAGAAGTAAGAAAGACAGAAGTAAGAAAGAAGTAAGAAAGAAGTACGAAAGAAGTAAGAAAGAAGTAAGAAAGAAGTAAGAAAGAAAGAAGTAAGAAAGAAGTAAGAAAGAAGTAACAATGAAAGAAGAAAGAAAGAAGAAAGAAAGAAGTTAGAAAGAAGTAAGAAAGAAGTAAAAAAGAAGTAAGAAAGAAGTAAGAAAGAAAGAAGTAAGAAAGAAGTAAGAAAGAAGTAAGAAAGAAAGAAGAAAGCAAGAAGAAAGAAAGAAGTTAGAAAGAAGTAAGAAAGAAGTAAGAAAGAAGTTAGAAGTAAGAAAGAAGTAAGAAAGAAGTAAGAAAGAAGTAAGAAAGAAGGAAGAAAGAAGTAAGAAAGAAGTAAGAAAGACGTAAGAAAGAAGTAAGAAAGAAGTTAGAAAGTAGAAAGAAAGAATTAAGAAAGAAGAAAGAAAGAAGTAAGAAAGAAGTAAGAAAGAAGTAAGAAAGAAGTAAGAAAGAAAGAAGAAAGAAGTGAGAAAGAAGTAAGAGAGAAGTAAGAAAGAAGAAAGAAAGAAGTAAGAAAGAAGTACGAAAGAAGTAAGAAAGAAGTAAGAAAGAAAGAAGTAAGAAAGAAGTAAGAAAGAAGTAAGAATGAAAGAAGAAAGAAAGAAGAAAGAAAGAAGTTAGAAAGAAGTAAGAAAGAAGTAAAAAAGAAGAAAGAAGTAAGAAAGAAAGAAGTAAGAAAGAAGTAAGAAAGAAGTAAGAAAGAAAGAAGAAAGCAAGAAGAAAGAAAGAAGTTAGAAAGAAGTAAGAAAGAAGTAAGAAAGAAGTAAGAAAGAAGTAAGAAAGAAAGAAGAAAGAAAGAAGAAAGAATGAAGAAAGAAGAAAGAAGTACGAAAGAAGTAAGAAAGAAGTAAGAAAGAAGTAAGAAAGAAGTAAGAACGAAAGAAGAAAGAAGTAAGAAAGAAGTAAGAAAGAAGTAAGAAAGAAGTAAGAAAGAAGTAAGAAAGAAAGAAGTACGAAAGAAGTATGAAAGAAGTAAGAAAGAAGTAAGAAAGAAAGAAGTAAGAAAGAAGTAAGAAAGAAGTAAGAAAGAAAGAAGAAAGAAAGATGAAAGAAAGAAGTAAGAAAGAAGAAAGAAAGAAGTTACAAAGAAGTAAGAAAGAGGTAAGAAAGAAGTAAGAAAGAAGTTAGGAAGAAGTAAGAAATAAGTAAGAAAGAAGTTAGAAAGAAGTTAGAAAGAATTTAGAAATAAGAAAGAAAGAAGAAAGCAAGAAGAAAGGAAGAAAGAAGTAAGAAAGAAGTAAGAAAGAAGTAAGAAAGAAAGAAGAAAGAAAGAAGAAATAGAGAAGAAAGAGAGAAGAAAGAGAGAAGAAAGAAAGAATAAAGAAAGAAGTAAGAAAGAAGTAAGAAAGAAGAAAGAAAGAAGTAAGAAAGAAGTAAGAAAGAAGTAAGAAAGAAGTAAGAAAGAAGTAAGAAAGAATGAAGAAAGAAGTAATAAAGAAAGAAGAAAGAAGTCAGAAAGAAGTAGGAAATAAGTTAGAAAGAAGTAAGAAATAAGTAAGAACGAAGTAAGAAAGAAGTAAGAAAGACAGAAGTAAGAAAGAAGTAAGAAAGAAGTACGAAAGAAGTAAGAAAGAAGTAAGAAAGAAGTAAGAAAGAAAGAAGTAAGAAAGAAGTAAGAAAGAAGTAACAATGAAAGAAGAAAGAAAGAAGAAAGAAAGAAGTTAGAAAGAAGTAAGAAAGAAGTAAAAAAGAAGTAAGAAAGAAAGAAGTAAGAAAGAAGTAAGAAAGAAGTAAGAAAGAAAGAAGAAAGCAAGAAGAAAGAAAGAAGTTAGAAAGAAGTAAGAAAGAAGTAAGAAAGAAGTTAGAAGTAAGAAAGAAGTAAGAAAGAAGTAAGAAAGAAGTAAGAAAGAAGGAAGAAAGAAGTAAGAAAGAAGTAAGAAAGACGTAAGAAAGAAGTAAGAAAGAAGTTAGAAAGTAGAAAGAAAGAATTAAGAAAGAAGAAAGAAAGAAGTAAGAAAGAAGTAAGAAAGAAGTAAGAAAGAAGTAAGAAAGAAAGAAGAAAGAAGTGAGAAAGAAGTAAGAGAGAAGTAAGAAAGAAGAAAGAAAGAAGTAAGAAAGAAGTACGAAAGAAGTAAGAAAGAAGTAAGAAAGAAAGAAGTAAGAAAGAAGTAAGAAAGAAGTAAGAATGAAAGAAGAAAGAAAGAAGAAAGAAAGAAGTTAGAAAGAAGTAAGAAAGAAGTAAAAAAGAAGAAAGAAGTAAGAAAGAAAGAAGTAAGAAAGAAGTAAGAAAGAAGTAAGAAAGAAAGAAGAAAGCAAGAAGAAAGAAAGAAGTTAGAAAGAAGTAAGAAAGAAGTAAGAAAGAAGTAAGAAAGAAGTAAGAAAGAAAGAAGAAAGAAAGAAGAAAGAATGAAGAAAGAAGAAAGGAGTACGAAAGAAGTAAGAAAGAAGTAAGAAAGAAGTAAGAAAGAAGTAAGAACGAAAGAAGAAAGAAGTAAGAAAGAAGTAAGAAAGAAGTAAGAAAGAAGTAAGAAAGAAGTAAGAAAGAAAGAAGTACGGAAGAAGTATGAAAGAAGTAAGAAAGAAGTAAGAAAGAAAGAAGTAAGAAAGAAGTAAGAAAGAAGTAAGAAAGAAAGAAGAAAGAAAGATGAAAGAAAGAAGTAAGAAAGAAGAAAGAAAGAAGTTACAAAGAAGTAAGAAAGAGGTAAGAAAGAAGTAAGAAAGAAGTTAGGAAGAAGTAAGAAATAAGTAAGAAAGGAGTTAGAAAGAAGTTAGAAAGAATTTAGAAATAAGAAAGAAAGAAGAAAGCAAGAAGAAAGGAAGAAAGAAGTAAGAAAGAAGTAAGAAAGAAGTAAGAAAGAAAGAAGAAAGAAAGAAGAAATAGAGAAGAAAGAGAGAAGAAAGAGAGAAGAAAGAAAGAATAAAGAAAGAAGTAAGAAAGAAGTAAGAAAGAAGAAAGAAAGAAGTAAGAAAGAAGTAAGAAAGAAGTAAGAAAGAAGTAAGAAAGAATGAAGAAAGAAGTAATAAAGAAAGGAGAAAGAAGTAAGAAAGAAGTAAGAAAGAAGTAAGAAAGAAGTAAGAAAGAAAGAAGTAAGAAAGAAGTACGAAAGAAGTAAGAAAGAAGTAAGAAAGAAGTAAGAAAGAAGTAAGAAAGAAGTAAGAAAGAAGTAACAATGAAAGAAGAAAGAAAGAAGAAAGAAAGAAGTTAGAAGTAAGAAAGAAGAAAGAAAGAAGTAAGAAAGAAGTAAGAAAGAAAGAAGAAAGAAGTAAGAAAGAAGTAAGAAAGAAATAAGAAAGAAGTAAGAAAGAAGTTAGAAAGTAGAAAGAAAGAATTAAGAAAGAAGAAAGAAAGAAGTAAGAAAGAAGTAAGAAAGAAGTAAGAAAGAAAGAAGAAAGAAGTAAGAAAGAAGTAAGAAAGAAGTAAGAAAGAAGTAAGAAAGAAGTAAGAAAGAAGTAAGAAAGAAGTAAGAAAGAAGTAAGAAAGAAGTAAGAAAGAAGTAAGAAAGAAAGAAGTACAAAAGATGTACGAAAGAAGTAAGAAAGAAAGAAGAAAGAAAGAAGTAAGAAAGAAGTAAGAAAGAAGTAAGAATGAAAAAAGAAAGAAAGAAGAAAGAAAGAAGAAAGAAAGATGAAAGGAATAAGAAAGAAAGAAGTTAGAAAGAAGTAAGAAAGAGGTAAGAAAGAAGTAAGAAAGAAGTTACAAAGAAGTTAGAAAGAATTTAGAAATAAGAAAGAAAGAAGAAAGCAAGAAGAAAGGAAGAAAGAAGTAAGAAAGAAAGAAGAAAGAAAGAAGAAAGAAAAAAGAAAGAGAGAAGAAAGAGAGAAGAAAGAAAGAAGAAAGAAAGAAGTAAGAAAGAAGTAAGATAGAAGAAAGAAGTAAGAAAGAAGTAAGAAGGAATGAAGAAAGAAGTAAGAAAGAAGTAAGAAGGAAGTAAGAAAGAAGGAAGAAGTAAGAGAGAAGAAAGAAAGAAGTAAGAAAGAAGAAAGAAAGAAGTAAGAAAGAAGAAAGAAAGAAGTAAGAAAGAAGTAAGAAAGAAAGAAGAAAGAAGTAAGAAAGAAGAAAGAAAGAAATAAGAAAGAAGTAAGAAAGAAGTAAGAAAGAAGTATGAAGGAAAGAAGTAAGAAAGAAATACGAAAGAAGTAAGAAAGAATTAAGAAAGAAGTTAGAAAGAAGTAAGAAAGAAGTAAAAAAGAAGTAAGAAAGAAGTAAGAAAGAAAGAAGAAAGCAAGAAGAAAGAAAGAAGTTAGAAAGAAGTAGGAAAGAAGTAAAAAGGAATGAAGAAAGAACTAAGAAAGAAAGAAGAAAGAAGTCAGAAAGAAGTAAGAAAGAAGGAAGAAGTAAGAAAGAAGAAAGAAAGAAGAAAGCAAGAAGAAAGAAAGAAGTAAGAAAGAAGTAAGAAAGAAAGAAGAAAGAAGTAAGAAAGAAGTAAGAAAGAAGTAAGAAAGAAAGAAGTAAGAAAGAAATACGAAAGAATTAAGAAAGAAGTAAGAAAGAAGTTAGAAAGAAGTAAGAAAGAAGTAAAAAAGAAGTAAGAAAGAAGTAAGAAAGAAAGAAGTAAGAAAGAAGTAAGAAAGAAAGAAGTAAGAAAGAAGTAAGAATGAAAGAAGAAAGAAAGAAGAAAGAAAGAAGTTAGAAAGAAGTAAGAAAGAAGTAAAAAAGAAGTAAGAAAGAAGTAAGAAAGAAAGAAGTAAGAAAGAAGTAAGAAAGAAAGAAGAAAGCAAGAAGAAAGAAAGAAGTTAGAAAGAAGTAGGAAAGAAGTAAGAAAGAAGTTAGAAAGAAGTAAGAAAGAAGTAAGAAAGAAGTAAGAAAGAAGTAAGAAATAAGTAAAAAAGAAGTAAGAAAGAAGAAAGAAAGAAATAAGAAAGAAGTACGAAAGAAGTCAGAAAGAAATAAGAAAGAAGTAAGAAAGAAAGAAGTAAGAAAGAAGTAAGAAAGAAGTAAGAATGAAAGAAGAAAGAAAGAAGAAAGAAAGAAGTTAGAAAGAAGTAGGAAAGAAGTAAAAAAGAAGTAAGAAAGAAGTAAGAAAGAAAGAAGGAAGAAAGAAGTAATAAAGAAGTAAGAAAGAAATAAGAAAGAAGTGAGAAAGAAGTAAGAAAGAAGTAAGAAAGAAGTAAGAAAGAAGAAAGAAAAAAGTAAGAAAGAAGAAAGAAAGAAGTAAGAAAGAAGTAAGAAAGAAGTAAGAAAGAAGTAAGAAAGAAGTAAGAAAGAAGTAAGAAAGAAGTAAGAAAGAAGTAAGAAAGAAGAAAGAAAGAAGTAAGAAAGAAGTAAGAAAGAAGTAAGAAAGAAGTTAGAAAGAAGTAAGAAAGAAGTAAGAAAGAAGTTAGAAAGAAGTAAGAAAGAAGTAAGAAAGAAGTAAGAAAGAAGTTAGAAAGAAGTTAGAAAGAATTTAGAAATAAGAAAAAAGAAGAAAGCAAGAAGAAAGGAAGAAAGAAGTAAGAAAGAAGTAAGAAAGAAGTAAGAAAGAAAGAAGAAAGAAAGAAGAAAGAAAAAAGAAAGAGAGAAGAAAGAGAGAAGAAAGAAAGAAGAAAGAAAGAAGTAAGAAAGAAGTAAGATAGAAGAAAGAAGTAAGAAACAAGTAAGAAAGAAGTAAGAAAGAAAGAAGAAAGAAAGAAGAAATAGAGAAGAAAGAGAGAAGAAAGAGAGAAGAAAGAAAGAATAAAGAAAGAAGTAAGAAAGAAGTAAGAAAGAAGAAAGAAAGAAGTAAGAAAGAAGTAAGAAAGAAGTAAGAAAGAAGTAAGAAAGAATGAAGAAAGAAGTAATAAAGAAAGAAGAAAGAAGTCAGAAAGAAGTAAGAAAGAAGTAAGAAAGAAGTAAGAAAGAAGTAAGAAAGAAAGAAGTAAGAAAGAAGTACGAAAGAAGTAAGAAAGAAGTAAGAAAGAAGTAAGAAAGAAGTAGGAAAGAAGTAAGAAAGAAGTAACAATGAAAGAAGAAAGAAAGAAGAAAGAAAGAAGTTAGAAGTAAGAAAGAAGAAAGATAGAAGTAAGAAAGAAAGAAGAAAGAAATAAGAAAGAAGTAAGAAAGAAATAAGAAAGAAGTAAGAAAGAAGTTAGAAAGTAGAAAGAAAGAATTAAGAAAGAAGAAAGAAAGAAGTAAGAAAGAAGTAAGAAAGAAGTAAGAAGTACGAAAGAAGTAAGAAAGAAGTAAGAAAGAAGTAAGAAAGAAGTAAGAAAGAAAGAAGTACAAAAGAAGTACGAAAGAAGTAAGAAAGAAAGAAGAAAGAAAGAAGTAAGAAAGAAGTAAGAAAGAAGTAAGAATGAAAAAAGAAAGAAAGAAGAAAGAAAGAAGAAAGAAAGATGAAAGGAATAAGAAAGAAAGAAGTTAGAAAGAAGTAAGAAAGAAGTAAGAAAGAAGTAAGAAAGAAGTTAGAGAGAAGTAAGAAAGAAGTAAGAAAGAAGTTAGAAAGAAGTAAGAAAGAAGTAAGAAAGAAGTTACAAAGAAGTTAGAAAGAATTTAGAAATAAGAAAGAAAGAAGAAAGCAAGAAGAAAGGAAGAAATATGTAAGAAAGAAGTAAGAAAGAAGTAAGAAAGAAGTAAGAAAGAAAGAAGAAAGAAAGAAGAAAGAAAAAAGAAAGAGAGAAGGAAGAGAGAAGAAAGAAAGAAGAAAGAAAGAAGTAAGAAAGAAGTAAGATAGAAGTAAGAAAGAAGTAAGAAAGAATAAGAAGGAATGAAGAAAGAAGTAAGAAAGAAAGAAGAAAGAAGTCAGAAAGAAGTAAGAAAGAAGGAAGAAGTAAGAGAGAAGAAAGAAAGAAGTAAGAAAGAAGAAAGAAAGAAGTAAGAAAGAAGAAAGAAAGAAGTAAGAAAGAAGTAAGAAAGAAAGAAGAAAGAAGTAAGAAAGAAGTAAGAAAGAAATAAGAAAGAAGTAAGAAAGAAGTAAGAAAGAAGTAAAAAAGAAGTAAGAAAGAAGTAAGAAAGAAAGAAGTAAGAAAGAAGTAAGAAAGAAAGAAGAAAGCAAGAAGAAAGAAAGAAGTTAGAAAGAAGTAGGAAAGAAGTAAAAAGGAATGAAGAAAGAACTAAGAAAGAAAGAAGAAAGAAGTCAGAAAGAAGTAAGAAAGAAGGAAGAAGTAAGAAAGAAGAAAGAAAGAAGTAGAAAGAAGAAAGAAAGTAGTAAGACAGAAGAAAGAAAGAAGTAAGAAAAAAGTAAGAAAGAAAGAAGAAAGAAGTAAGAAAGAAGTAAGAAAGAAGTAAGAAAGAAAGAAGTAAGAAAGAAATACGAAAGAAGTAAGAAAGAAAGAAGTAAGAAAGAAGTAAGAAAGAAAGAAGTAAGAAAGAAGTAAGAATGAAAGAAGAAAGAAAGAAGAAAGAAAGAAGTTAGAAAGAAGTAAGAAAGAAGTAAAAAAGAAGTAAGAAAGAAGTAAGAAAGAAAGAAGTAAGAAAGAAGTAAGAAAGAAAGAAGAAAGCAACAAGAAAGAAAGAAGTTAGAAAGAAGTAGGAAAGAAGTAAGAAAGAGGTTAGAAAGAAGTAAGAAAGAAGTAAGAAAGAAGTAAGAAAGAAGTAAGAAAGAAGTAAGAAAGAAGTAAGAAAGAAGTAAGAAAGAAGAAAGAAAGAAATAAGAAAGAAGTACGAAAGAAGTCAGAAAGAAATAAGAAAGTAGTAAGAAAGAAAGAAGTAAGAAAGAAGTAAGAAAGAAGTAAGAATGAAAGAAGAAAGAAAGAAGAAAGAAAGAATTTAGAAAGAAGTAGGAAAGAAGTAAAAAAGAAGTAAGAAAGAAGTAAGAAAGAAAGAAGGAAGAAAGAAGTAAGAAAGAAGTAAGAAAGAAATAAGAAAGAAGTGAGAAAGAAGTAAGAAAGAAGTAAGAAAGAAGTAAGAAAGAAGAAAGAAAAAAGTAAGAAAGAAGAAAGAAAGAAGTAAGAAAGAAGTAAGAAAGAAGTAAGAAAGAAGTAAGAAAGAAGTAAGAAAGAAGTAAGAAAGAAGAAAGAAAGAAGTAAGAAAGAAGTAAGAAAGAAGTAAGAAAGAAGTTAGAAAGAAGTAAGAAAGAAGTAAGAAAGAAGTAAGAAAGAAGTTAGAAAGAAGTAAGAAAGAAGTAAGAAAGAAGTAAGAAAGAAGTTAGAAAGAATTTAGAAATAAGAAAGAAAGAAGAAAGCAAGAAGAAAGGAAGAAAGAAGTAAGAAAGAAGTAAGAAAGAAGTAAGAAAGAAAGAAGAAAGAAAGAAGAAAGAAAAAAGAAAGAGAGAAGAAAGAGAGAAGAAAGAAAGAAGAAAGAAAGAAGTAAGAAAGAAGTAAGATAGAAGAAAGAAGTAAGAAAGAAGTAAGAAGGAATGAAGAAAGAAGTAACAAAGAAGTAAGAAAGAAGTAAGAAAGAAGTAAGAAAGAAGTAAGAAAGAAAGAAGTAAGAAAGAAGTAAGAAAGAAAGAAGTAAGAAAGGAGTAAGAAAGAAGTAAGAAAGAAAGAAGAAAGAAAGAAGTAAGAAAGAAGAAAGAAAGAAGTAAGAAAGAAGTAAGAAAGAAAGAAGAAAGAAAGATGAAAGAAAGAAGAAAGGAAGAAGAAAGAAAGAAGTTAGAAAGAAGTAAGAAAGAGGTAAGAAAGAAGTAAGAAAGAAGTTAGAAAGAAGTAAGAAAGAAGTAAGAAAGAAGTTAGAAAGAAGTAGAAAGAAAGAAGAAAGAAAGAAGAAAGAAAGAAGTAGAAAGAAGTTTGAAAGAAGTAAGAAAGAAGTAAGAAAGAAGTAAGAAAGAAGAAAGAAGTAAGAAAGAAGTAAGAAAGAAGTAAGAAAGAAGAAAGAAAGAAGAAAGAAACAAGTTAGAAAGAAGTAAGAAAGAAGTAAAAAAGAAGTAAGAAAGAAGTAAGAAAGAAAGAAGTAAGAAAGAAGTAAAAAAGAAGTAATAAGGAAAGAAGAAAGCAAGAAGAAAGAAAGAATTTAGAAAGAAGTAAGAGAGAAGTAAGAAATAAGGACGAAAGAAGGACGAAAGAAGTAAGAAAGAAGTAAGAAAGAAGTAAGAAAGAAGAAAAAAAGAAGTAAGAAAGTAGTAAGAAAGAAAGAAGTACGAAGGAAGTAAGAAAGAAGTAAGAAAGAAAGAAGTAAGAAAGAAGTAAGAAAGAAGTAAGAAAGAAAGAAGAAAGAAAGAAGAAAGAAAGAAGAAAGGAAGAAGAAAGAAAGAAGTTAGAAAGAAGTAAGAACGAGGTAAGAAAGAAGTAAGAAAGATGTTAGAAAGAAGTAAGAAAGAAGTAAGAAAGAAGTTAGAAAGAAGTAAGAAAGAAGTAAGAAAGAAAGAAGAAAGAAGTAAGAAAGAAGTCAGAAAGAAGTAACAAAGAAGTAAGAAAGAAGTAAGAAAGAAAGAAGTACGAAAGAAGTAAGAAAGAAGTAAGAAAGAAAGAAGTAAGAAAGAAGTAAGAAAGAAAGAAGTAAGAAAGAAGTAAGAAAGAAGTAAGAAAGAAAGAAGAAAGAAAGAAGAAAGAAAGAAGAAAGGAAGAAGAAAGAAAGAAGTTAGAAAGAAGTAAGAAAGAGGTAAGAAAGAAGTAAGAAAGATGTTAGAAAGAAGTAAGAAAGAAGTAAGAAAGAAGTAAGAAAGAAGTAAGAAAGAAATAGGAAAGAAAGAAGAAATAAAGAAGAAAAAAGAAGTTAGAAAGAAGTAAGAAAGAAGTAAGAAAGAAGTAAGAAAGAAGTAAGAAAGAAGTAGGAAAGAAGTAAGAAAGAAGAAAGAAAGAAGTAAGAAAGAAAGAAGTAGGAAAGAAGAAAGAAAGAAGTAAGAAAGAAGAAAGAAAGAATTAAGAAAGAAGAAAGAAAGAAGTAAGAAACATGTAAGAAAGAAGTAACAAAGAAGTAAGAAAGAAGTAAGAAAGATGTAAGAAAGAAATAAGAAAGAAGTAAGAAAGAAGTTAGAAAGTAGAAAGAAAGAATTAAGAAAGAAGAAAGAAAGAAGTAAGAAAGAAGTAAGAAAGAAGTAAGAAAGAAAGAATAAAGAAGTAAGAAAGAAGTAAGAAAGAAGTAAGAAAGAAGTAAGAAAGAAGTAAGAAAGAAGTAAGAAAGAAGTAAGAAAGAAAGAAGTACAAAAGAAGTACGAAAGAAGTAAGAAAGAAAGAAGAAAGAAAGAAGTAAGAAAGAAGTAAGAAAGAAGTAAGAAAGAAAAAAGAAAGAAAGAAGAAAGAAAGAAGAAAGAAAGATGAAAGGAATAAGAAAGAAAGAAGTTAGAAAGAAGTAAGAAAGAGGTAAGAAAGAAGTAAGAAAGAAGTTAGAGAGAAGTAAGAAAGAAGTAAGAAAGAAGTTAGAAAGAAGTAAGAAAGAAGTAAGAAAGAAGTTACAAAGAAGTTAGAAAGAATTTAGAAATAAGAAAGAAAGAAGAAAGCAAGAAGAAAGGAAGAAAGAAGGAAGAAAGAAGTAAGAAAGAAGTAAGAAAGAAAGAAGAAAGAAAGAAGAAAGAAAAAAGAAAGAGAGAAGAAAGAGAGAAGAAAGAAAGAAGAAAGAAAGAAGTAAGAAAGAAGTAAGATAGAAGTAAGAAAGAAGTAAGAAAGAAGTAAGAAGGAATGAAGAAATAAGTAAGAAAGAAAGAAGAAAGAAGTCAGAAAGAAGAAAGAAAGAAGGAAGAAGTAAGAAAGAAGAAAGAAAGAAGTAAGAAAGAAGAAAGAAAGAAGTAAGAAAGAAGAAAGAAAGAAGTAAGAAAGAAGTAAGAAAGAAAGAAGAAAGAAGTAAGAAAGAAGTAAGAAAGAAGTAAGAAAGAAGTAAGAAAGAAAGAAGTAAGAAAGAAATACGAAAGAAGAAAGAAGTAAGAAAGAAGTTAGAAAGAAGTAAGAAAGAAGTAAAAAAGAAGTAAGAAATAAGTAAGAAAGAAAGAAGTAAGAAAGAAGTAAGAAAGAAAGAAGTAAGAAAGAAGTAAGAATGAAAGAAGAAAGAAAGAAGAAAGAAAGAAGTTAGAAAGAAGTAAGAAAGAAGTAAAAAAGAAGTAAGAAAGAAGTAAGTAAGAAAGAAGTAAGAAAGAAGTAAGAAAGAAAGAAGAAAGCAAGAAGAAAGAAAGAAGTTAGAAAGAAGTAAGAAAGAAAGAAGAAAGAAGTAAGAAAGAAGTAAGAAAGAAGTAAGAAAGAAGTAAGAAAGAAAGAAGTAAGAAAGAAATACGAAAGAAGTAAGAAAGAAGTAAAAAAGAAGTAAGAAATAAGTAAGAAAGAAAGAAGTAAGAAAGAAGTAAGAAAGAAAGAAGTAAGAAAGAAGTAAGAATGAAAGAAGAAAGAAAGAAGAAAGAAAGAAGTTAGAAAGAAGTAAGAAAGAAGTAAAAAAGAAGTAAGAAATAAGTAAGAAAGAAAGAAGTAAGAAAGAAGTAAGAAAGAAAGAAGTAAGAAAGAAGTAAGAATGAAAGAAGAAAGAAAGAAGAAAGAAAGAAGTTAGAAAGAAGTAAGAAAGAAGTAAAAAAGAAGTAAGAAAGAAGTAAGAAAGAAAGAAGTAAGAAAGAAGTAAGAAAGAAAGAAGAAAGCAAGAAGAAAGAAAGAAGTTAGAAAGAAGTAGGAAAGAAGTAAGAAAGAAGTTAGAAAGAAGTAAGAAAGAAGTAAGAAAAAAGTAAGAAATAAGTAAGAAAGAAGTAAGAAAGAAGAAAGAAAGAAATAAGAAAGAAGTACGAAAGAAGTCAGAAAGTAATAAGAAAGAAGTAAGAAAGAAAGAAGTAAGAAGGAAGTAAGAAAGAAGTAAGAATGAAAGAAGAAAGAAAGAAGAAAGAAAGAAGTTAGAAAGAAGTAAAAAAGAAGTAAGAAAGAAGTAACAAAGAAAGAAGTAAAAAAGAAGTAAGAAAGAAGTAAGAAAGAAATAAGAAAGAAGTGAGAAAGAAGTAAGAAAGAAGTAAGAAAGAAGTAAGAAAGAAGAAAGAAAAAAGTAAGAAAGAAGTAAGAAAGAAGTAAGAAAGAAGTAAGAAAGAAGAAAGAAAGAAGTAAGAAAGAAGTAAGAAAGAAGTTAGAAAGAAGTAAGAAAAAGTAAGAAAGAAGTTAGAAAGAAGTAAGAAAGAAGTTAGAAAGAAAGAAGTACAAAAGAAGTACGAAAGAAGTAAGAAAGAAAGAAGAAAGAAAGAAGTAAGAAAGAAGTAAGAAAGAAGTAAGAAAGAAAAAAGAAAGAAAGAAGAAAGAAAGAAGAAAGAAAGAAGTTAGAAAGAAGTAAGAAAGAGGTAAGAAAGAAGTAATAAAGAAGTTAGAGAGAAGTAAGAAAGAAGTAAGAAAGAAGTTAGAAAGAAGTAAGAAAGAAGTAAGAAAGAAGTTACAAAGAAGTTAGAAAGAATTTAGAAATAAGAAAGAAAGAAGAAAGCAAGAATAAAGGAAGAAAGAAGTAAGAAAGAAGTAAGAAAGAAGTAAGAAAGAAAGAAGAAAGAAAGAAGAAAGAAAAAAGAAAGAGAGAAGAAAGAGAGAAGAAAGAAAGAAGAAAGAAAGAAGTAAGAAAGAAGTAAGATAGAAGTAAGAAAGAAGTAAGAAAGAAGTAAGAAGGAATGAAGAAAGAAGTAAGAAAGAAGTAAGAAAGAAGTAAGAAAGAAGTAAGAAAGAAGTAAGAAAGAAAGAAGTAAGAAAGAAGTAAGAAAGAAAGAAGTAAGAAAGGAGTAAGAAAGAAGTAAGAAAGAAAGAAGAAAGAAAGAAGTAAGAAAGAAGAAAGAAAGAAGTAAGAAAGAAGTAAGAAAGAAAGAAGAAAGAAAGATGAAAGAAAGAAGAAAGGAAGAAGAAAGAAAGAAGTTAGAAAGAAGTAAGAAAGAGGTAAGAAAGAAGTAAGAAAGAAGTTAGAAAGAAGTAAGAAAGAAGTAAGAAAGAAGTTAGAAAGAAGTAGAAAGAAAGAAGAAAGAAAGAAGAAAGAAAGAAGTAGAAAGAAGTTTGAAAGAAGTAAGAAAGAAGTAAGAAAGAAGTAAGAAAGAAGAAAGAAGTAAGAAAGAAGTAAGAAAGAAGTAAGAAAGAAGAAAGAAAGAAGAAAGAAACAAGTTAGAAAGAAGTAAGAAAGAAGTAAAAAAGAAGTAAGAAAGAAGTAAGAAAGAAAGAAGTAAGAAAGAAGTAAAAAAGAAGTAATAAGGAAAGAAGAAAGCAAGAAGAAAGAAAGAATTTAGAAAGAAGTAAGAGAGAAGTAAGAAAGAAGGACGAAAGAAGGACGAAAGAAGTAAGAAAGAAGTAAGAAAGAAGTAAGAAAGAAGAAAAAAAGAAGTAAGAAAGTAGTAAGAAAGAAAGAAGTACGAAGGAAGTAAGAAAGAAGTAAGAAAGAAAGAAGTAAGAAAGAAGTAAGAAAGAAGTAAGAAAGAAAGAAGAAAGAAAGAAGAAAGAAAGAAGAAAGGAAGAAGAAAGAAAGAAGTTAGAAAGAAGTAAGAACGAGGTAAGAAAGAAGTAAGAAAGATGTTAGAAAGATGTAAGAAAGAAGTAAGAAAGAAGTTAGAAAGAAGTAAGAAAGAAGTAAGAAAGAAAGAAGAAAGAAGTAAGAAAGAAGTCAGAAAGAAGTAACAAAGAAGTAAGAAAGAAGTAAGAAAGAAAGAAGTACGAAAGAAGTAAGAAAGAAGTAAGAAAGAAAGAAGTAAGAAAGAAGTAAGAAAGAAAGAAGTAAGAAAGAAGTAAGAAAGAAGTAAGAAAGAAAGAAGAAAGAAAGAAGAAAGAAAGAAGAAAGGAAGAAGAAAGAAAGAAGTTAGAAAGAAGTAAGAAAGAGGTAAGAAAGAAGTAAGAAAGATGTTAGAAAGAAGTAAGAAAGAAGTAAGAAAGAAGTAAGAGAGAAGTAAGAAAGAAATAGGAAAGAAAGAAGAAATAAAGAAGAAAAAAGAAGTTAGAAAGAAGTAAGAAAGAAGTAAGAAAGAAGTAAGAAAGAAGTAAGAAAGAAGTAGGAAAGAAGTAAGAAAGAAGAAAGAAAGAAGTAAGAAAGAAAGAAGTCGGAAAGAAGAAAGAAAGAAGTAAGAAAGAAGAAAGAAAGAATTAAGAAAGAAGAAAGAAAGAAGTAAGAAACATGTAAGAAAGAAGTAACAAAGAAGTAAGAAAGAAGTAAGAAAGATGTAAGAAAGAAATAAGAAAGAAGTAAGAAAGAAGTTAAAAGTAGAAAGAAAGAATTAAGAAAGAAGAAAGAAAGAAGTAAGAAAGAAGTAAGAAAGAAGTAAGAAAGAAAGAATAAAGAAGTAAGAAATAAGTAAGAAAGAAGTAAGAAAGAAGTAAGAAAGAAGTAAGAAAGAAGTAAGAAAGAAGTAAGAAAGAAAGAAGTACAAAAGAAGTACGAAAGAAGTAAGAAAGAAAGAAGAAAGAAAGAAGTAAGAAAGAAGTAAGAAAGAAAAAAGAAAGAAAGAAGAAAGAAAGAAGAAAGAAAGATGAAAGGAATAAGAAAGAAAGAAGTTAGAAAGAAGTAAGAAAGAGGTAAGAAAGAAGTAAGAAAGAAGTTAGAGAGAAGTAAGAAAGAAGTAAGAAAGAAGTTAGAAAGAAGTAAGAAAGAAGTAAGAAAGAAGTTACAAAGAAGTTAGAAAGAATTTAGAAATAAGAAAGAAAGAAGAAAGCAAGAAGAAAGGAAGAAAGAAGGAAGAAAGAAGTAAGAAAGAAGTAAGAAAGAAAGAAGAAAGAAAGAAGAAAGAAAAAAGAAAGAGAGAAGAAAGAGAGAAGAAAGAAAGAAGAAAGAAAGAAGTAAGAAGGAATGAAGAAATAAGTAAGAAAGAAAGAAGAAAGAAGTCAGAAAGAAGAAAGAAAGAAGGAAGAAGTAAGAAAGAAGAAAGAAAGAAGTAAGAAAGAAGTAAGAAAGAAAGAAGTAAGAAAGAAATACGAAAGAAGAAAGAAGTAAGAAAGAAGTTAGAAAGAAGTAAGAAAGAAGTAAAAAAGAAGTAAGAAATAAGTAAGAAAGAAAGAAGTAAGAAAGAAGTAAGAAAGAAAGAAGTAAGAAAGAAGTAAGAATGAAAGAAGAAAGAAAGAAGAAAGAAAGAAGTTAGAAAGAAGTAAGAAAGAAGTAAAAAAGAAGTAAGAAAGAAGTAAGTAAGAAAGAAGTAAGAAAGAAGTAAGAAAGAAAGAAGAAAGCAAGAAGAAAGAAAGAAGTTAGAAAGAAGTAAGAAAGAAAGAAGAAAGAAGTAAGAAAGAAGTAAGAAAGAAGTAAGAAAGAAGTAAGAAAGAAAGAAGTAAGAAAGAAATACGAAAGAAGTAAGAAAGAAGTAAAAAAGAAGTAAGAAATAAGTAAGAAAGAAAGAAGTAAGAAAGAAGTAAGAAAGAAAGAAGTAAGAAAGAAGTAAGAATGAAAGAAGAAAGAAAGAAGAAAGAAAGAAGTTAGAAAGAAGTAAGAAAGAAGTAAAAAAGAAGTAAGAAATAAGTAAGAAAGAAAGAAGTAAGAAAGAAGTAAGAAAGAAAGAAGTAAGAAAGAAGTAAGAATGAAAGAAGAAAGAAAGAAGAAAGAAAGAAGTTAGAAAGAAGTAAGAAAGAAGTAAAAAAGAAGTAAGAAAGAAGTAAGAAAGAAAGAAGTAAGAAAGAAGTAAGAAAGAAAGAAGAAAGCAAGAAGAAAGAAAGAAGTTAGAAAGAAGTAGGAAAGAAGTAAGAAAGAAGTTAGAAAGAAGTAAGAAAGAAGTAAGAAAAAAGTAAGAAATAAGTAAGAAAGAAGTAAGAAAGAAGAAAGAAAGAAATAAGAAAGAAGTACGAAAGAAGTCAGAAAGTAATAAGAAAGAAGTAAGAAAGAAAGAAGTAAGAAGGAAGTAAGAAAGAAGTAAGAATGAAAGAAGAAAGAAAGAAGAAAGAAAGAAGTTAGAAAGAAGTAAAAAAGAAGTAAGAAAGAAGTAACAAAGAAAGAAGTAAGAAAGAAGTAAGAAAGAAGTAAGAAAGAAATAAGAAAGAAGTGAGAAAGAAGTAAGAAAGAAGTAAGAAAGAAGTAAGAAAGAAGAAAGAAAAAAGTAAGAAAGAAGTAAGAAAGAAGTAAGAAAGAAGTAAGAAAGAAGAAAGAAAGAAGTAAGAAAGAAGTAAGAAAGAAGTTAGAAAGAAGTAAGAAAAAGTAAGAAAGAAGTTAGAAAGAAGTAAGAAAGAAGTTAGAAAGAAAGAAGTACAAAAGAAGTACGAAAGAAGTAAGAAAGAAAGAAGAAAGAAAGAAGTAAGAAAGAAGTAAGAAAGAAGTAAGAAAGAAAAAAGAAAGAAAGAAGAAAGAAAGAAGAAAGAAAGAAGTTAGAAAGAAGTAAGAAAGAGGTAAGAAAGAAGTAATAAAGAAGTTAGAGAGAAGTAAGAAAGAAGTAAGAAAGAAGTTAGAAAGAAGTAAGAAAGAAGTAAGAAAGAAGTTACAAAGAAGTTAGAAAGAATTTAGAAATAAGAAAGAAAGAAGAAAGCAAGAATAAAGGAAGAAAGAAGTAAGAAAGAAGTAAGAAAGAAGTAAGAAAGAAAGAAGAAAGAAAGAAGAAAGAAAAAAGAAAGAGAGAAGAAAGAGAGAAGAAAGAAAGAAGAAAGAAAGAAGTAAGAAAGAAGTAAGATAGAAGTAAGAAAGAAGTAAGAAAGTAGTAAGAAGGAATGAAGAAAGAAGTAAGAAAGAAAGAAGAAAGAAGTCAGAAAGAAGTAAGAAAGAAGGAAGAAGTAAGAAAGAAGAAAGAAAGAAGTAAGAAAGAAGAAAGAAAGAAGTAAGAAAGAAGAAAGAAAGAAGTAAGAAAGAAGTAAGAAAGAAAGAAGTAAGAAAGAAATACGAAAGAAGTAAGAAAGAATTAAGAAAGAAGTTAGAAAGAAGTAAGAAAGAAGTAAAAAAGAAGTAAGAAAGAAGTAAGAAAGAAAGAAGTAAGAAAGAAGTAGGAAAGAAGTAAGAAGGAATGAAGAAAGAACTAAGAAAGAAAGAAGAAAGAAGTCAGAAAGAAGTAAGAAAGAAGGAAGAAGTAAGAAAGAAGAAAGAAAGAAGTAGAAAGAAGAAAGAAAGAAGTAAGAAAGAAGAAAGAAAGAAGTAAGAAAGAAGTAAGAAAGAAAGAAGAAAGAAGTAAGAAAGAAGTAAGAAAGAAGTAAGAAAGAAGTAAGAAAGAAAGAAGTAAGAAAGAAATACGAAAGAAGTAATAAAGAAGTAAGAAAGAAGTTAGAAAGAAGTAAGAAAGAAGTAAAAAAGAAGTAAGAAAGAAGTAAGAAAGAAAGAAGTAAGAAAGAAGTAAGAAAGAAAGAAGTAAGAAAGAAGTAAGAATGAAAGAAGAAAGAAAGAAGAAAGAAAGAAGTTAGAAAGAAGTAAGAAAGAAGTAAAAAAGAAGTAAGAAAGAAGTAAGAAAGAAAGAAGTAAGAAAGAAGTAAGAAATAAGTAAGAAAGAAGTAAGAAAGAAGAAAGAAAGAAATAAGAAAGAAGTACGAAAGAAGTCAGAAAGAAATAAGAAAGAAGTAAGAAAGAAAGAAGTAAGAAAGAAGTAAGAAAGAAGTAAGAATGAAAGAAGAAAGAAAGAAGAAAGAAAGAAGTTAGAAAGAAGTAAGAAAGAAGTAAAAAAGAAGTAAGAAAGAAGTAAGAAAGAAAGAAGGAAGAAAGAAGCAAGAAAGAAGTAAGAAAGAAGTAAGAAAGAAGTGAGAAAGAAGTAAGAAAGAAGTAAGAAAGAAGAAAGAAAAAAGTAAGAAAGAGAAAGAAAGAAGTAAGAAAGAAGTAAGAAAGAAGTAAGAAAGAAAGAAGAAAGAAGTAAGAAAGAAGAAAGAAAGAAGTAAGAAAGAAGTAAGAAAGAAGTAAGAAAGAAGAAAGAAAGAAGTAAGAAAGAAGTAAGAAAAAAGTAAGAAAGAAGTTAGAAAGAAGTAAGAAAGAAGTAAGAAAGAAGTTAGAAAGAAGTTAGAAAGAAGTTAGAAAGAATTTAGACATAAGAAAGAAAGAAGAAAGCAAGAAGAAAGGAAGAAAGAAGTAAGAAAGAAGTAAGAAAGAAGTAAGAAAGAAAGAAGAAAGAAAGAAGAAAGAAAAAAGAAAGAGAGAAGAAAGAGAGAAGAAAGAAAGAAGAAAGAAAGAAGTAAGAAAGAAGTAAGATAGAAGAAAGAGGTAAGAAAGAAGTAAGAAGGAATGAAGAAAGAAGTAAGAAAGAAGTAAGAAAGAAGTAAGAAAGAAGTAAGAAAGAAGTAAGAAAGAAGTAAGAAAGAAAGAAGTAAGAAAGAAGTACGAAAGAAGTAAGAAAGGAGTAAGAAAGAAGTAAGAAAGAAGTGAGAAAGAAGTACGAATGAAAGAAGAAAGAAAGAAGAAAGAAAGAAGTTAGAAAGAAGTAAGAAAGAAGTAAAAAAGAAGTAAGAAAGAAGTAAGAAAGAAAGAAGTAAGAAAGAAAGAAGAAAGCAAGAAGAAAGAAAGAAGTTAGAAAGAAGTAGGAAAGAAGTAAGAAAGAAGTTAGAAAGAAGTAAGAAAGAAGTAAGAAAGAAGTAAGAAAGAAGTAAGAAAGAAGTAAGAAAGAAGAAAGAAAAAAATAATAAAGAAGTACGAAAGAAGTCAGAAAGAAATAAGAAAAAGTAAGAAAGAAAGAAGTAAGAAAGAAGTAAGAAAGAAGTAAGAATGAAAGAAGAAAGAAAGAAGAAAGAAAGAAGTTAGAAAGAAGTAAGAAAGAAGTAAAAAAGAAGTAAGAAAGAAGTAAGAAAGAAAGAAGGAAGAAAGAAGTAAGAAAGAAGTAAGAAAGAAGTAAGAAAGAAGTGAGAAAGAAGTAAGAAAGAAGTAAGAAAGAAGAAAGAAAAAAGTAAGAAAGAAGAAAGAAAGAAGTAAGAAAGAAGTAAGAAAGAAGTAAGAAAGAAGCAAGAAAGAAAGAAGAAAGAAGTAAGAAAGAAGTAAGAAAGAAGTAAGAAAGAAGTAAGAAAGAAAGAAGTACGAAAGAAGTACGAAAGAAGTAAGAAAGAAGTAAGAAAGAAAGAAGTAAGAAAGGAGTAAGAAAGAAGTAAGAAAGAAAGAAGAAAGAAAGAAGAAAGGAAGAAGAAAGAAAGAAGTTAGAAAGAAGTAAGAAAGAGGTAAGAAAGAAGTAAGAAAGAAGTTAGAATGAAGTAAGAAAGAAGTAAGAAAGAAGTTAGAAAGAAGAAAGAACGATGTAAGAAAGAAGTAAGAAAGAAGTAAGGAAGAAGAAAGAAAGAAGTAAAAAGTAGTAAGAATGAAAGAAGATAGAAAGAAGAAAGAAAGAAGTTAGAAAGAAGTAAGAAAGAAGTAAAAAAGAAGTAAGAAAGAAGTAAGAAAGAAAGAAGTAAGAAAGAAGTAAAAAGGAAGTAATAAGGAAAGAAGAAAGCAAGAAGAAAGAAAGAATTTAGAAAGAAGTAAGAGAGAAGTAAGAAAGAAGGACGAAAGAAGGACGAAAGAAGTAAGAAAGAAGTAAGAAAGAAGTAAGAAAGAAAGAAGAAAGAAGTAAGAAAGAAGTCAGAAAGAAGTAAGAAAGAAGTAAGAAAGAAGAAAGAAAGAAGTAAGAAAGAAGTAAGAAAGAAGTAAGAAAGAAAGAAGTAAGAAAGAAGTAAGAAAGAAGTAAGAAAGAAAGAAGAAAGAAAGAAGAAAGAAAGAAGAAAGGAAGAAGAAAGGAAGAAGTTAGAAAGAAGTAAGAAAGAGGTAAGAAAGAAGTAAGAAAGATGTTAGAAAGAAGTAAGAAAGAAGTAAGAAAGAAGTTAGAAAGAAGTAAGAAAGAAGTAAGAAAGAAGTAAGAAAGAAGTAAGAAAGAAGTAAGAAAGAAAGAAGTACGAAAGAAGTAAGAAAGAAGTAAGAAAGAAAGAAGAAAGAAAGAAGAAAGAAAGAAGAAAGGAATAAGAAAGAAAGAAGTTAGAAGATGTAAGAAAGAGGTAAGAAAGAAGTTAGAAAGAAGTAAGAAAGAAGTAAGAAAGAAGTAAGAAAGAAGAAAGAAAGAAGCAAGAATGAAGAAAGAAAGAAGTAAGAAAGAAGAAAGAAAGAAGTAAGAAAGAAGTAAGAAAGAAGTAAGAAAGAAGTAAGAAAGAAAGAAGTAAGAAAGAAAGAAGTAAGAAAGAAGTACGAAAGAAGTAAGAAAGAAAGAAGTAAGAAAGAAGTAAGAAAGAAACAGGAAAGAAAGAAGAAAGAATGAAGAAAAAAGAAGTAAGAAAGAAGTAAGAAAGAAGTAAGAAAGAAGAAAGAAAGAATTAAGAAAGAAGAAAGAAAGAAGTAAGAAACATGTAAGAAAGAAGTAACAAAGAAGTAAGAAAGAAGTAAGAAAGATGTAAGAAAGAAGTAAGAGAGAAAGAAGTAAGAAAGATGTAAGAAAGAAGTAAGAGAGAAAGAAGTACGAAAGAAGTAAGAAAGAAGTAAGAAATAAAGAAGTAAGAAAGAAAGAAGTAAGAATGAAGTAAGAAAGAAATAGGAAAGAAAGAAGAAAGAATGAAGAAAAAAGAAGTAAGAAAGAAGTAAGAAAGAAGTAAGAAAGAAGAAAGAAAGAATTAAGAAAGAAAAAAGAAAGAAGTAAGAAACATGTAAGAAAGAAGTAACAAAGAAGTAAGAAAGAAGTAAGAAAGATGTAAGAAAGAAGTAAGAGAGAAAGAAGTACGAAAGAAGTAAGAAAGAAGTAAGAAAGAAAGAAGAAAGAAAGAAGAAAGAAAGAAGAAAAAAGAAGTAAGAAAGAAGTAAGAAAGAAGTAGGAAAGAAGTAGGAAAGAAGTAAGAAAGAAGTAAGAAAGAAGTAAGAAAGAAGTAAGAAAGAAAGAAGTAAGAAAGAAGAACGAAAGAAGAAAGAAACAAGTAAGAAAGAAGTAAGAAAGAAGTAAGAAAGAAGAAAGAAAGAATTAAGAAAGAAGAAAGAAAGAAGTAAGAAAGAAGTAAGAAAGAAGTAAGAAAGAAAGAATAAAAAAGGAAGAAAGAAGAAATAGAGAAGAAAGAGAGAAGAAAGAAAGTAGAAAGAAAGAAGTAAGAAAGAAGTAAGAAAGAAGTAAGAAAGAAGTAAGAAAGAAGTAAGAAGGAATGAAGAAAGAAGTAAGAAAGAAGTAAGAAAGAATTAAGAAAGAAGTAAGAAAGAAGTAAGAAAGAAGTAAGAAAGAAAGAAGGAAGAAAGAAGTAAGAAAGAAGTAAGAAAGAAGAAAGAAGGAAGTAAGAAAGAAGAAAGAAAGAAGAAAGAAAGAAGAAAGTAAGAAGTACGAAAGAAGTAAGAAAGAAGTAAGAAAGAAAGAAGTAAGAAAGAAGTAAGAAAGAAGAAAGGAAGAAGAAAGAAAGAAGTTATAAAGTAGTAAGAAAGAGGTAAGAAAGAAGTAAGAAAGAGGTAAGAAAGAAGTAAGAAAGAATTTAGAAAGAAGTAAGAAAGAGGTAAGAAAGAAGTTAGAAAGAAGTAAGAAAGAAGTAAGAAAGAAGTTACAAAGAAGTTAGAAAGAATTTAGAAATAAGAAAGAAAGAAGAAAGCAAAAAGAAAGAAATAAAGAAGTAAGAAATAAGTAAGAAAGAAGTAAGAAAGAAATAAGAAAGAAGTGAGAAAGAAGTAAGAAAGAAGTAAGAAAGAAGAAAGAAAGAAGTAAGAAGGAATGAAGAAAGAAGTAAGAAAGAAAGAAGAAAGAAGTCAGAAAGAAGTAAGAAAGAAGGAAGAAGTAAGAAAGAAGAAAGAAAGAAGTAAGAAAGAAGAAAGAAAGAAGTAAGAAAGAAGAAAGAAAGAAGTAAGAAAGAAGTAAGAAAGAAAGAAGTAAGAAAGAAATACGAAAGAAGTAAGAAAGAATTAAGAAAGAAGTTAGAAAGAAGTAAGAAAGAAGTAAGAAAGAAAGAAGTAAGAAAGAAGTAAGAAAGAAAGAAGTAAGAAAGAAGTAAGAATGAAAGAAGAAAGAAAGAAGAAAGAAAGAAGTTAGAAAGAAGTAAGAAAGAAGTAAAAAAGAAGTAAGAAAGAAGTTGGAAAGAAAGAAGTAAGAAAGAAGTAAGAAAGAAAGAAGAAAGCAAGAAGAAAGAAAGAAGTTAGAAAGAAGTAGGAAAGAAGTAAGAAAGAAGTTAGAAAGAAGTAAGAAAGAAGTAAGAAAGAAGTAAGAAAGAAGTAAGAAATAAGTAAGAAAGAAGTAAGAAAGAAGAAAGAAAGAAATAAGAAAGAAGTGAGAAAGAAGTAAGAAAGAAGTAAGAAAGAAGTAAGAAAGAAGAAAGAAAAAAGTAAGAAAGAAGAAAGAAAGAAGTAAGAAAGAAGTAAGAAAGAAGTAAGAAAGAAGTAAGAATGAAAGAAGAAAGAAAGAAGAAAGAAAGAAGTTAGAAAGAAGTAAGAAAGAAGTAAAAAAGAAGTAAGAAAGAAGTAAGAAAGAAAGAAGGAAGAAAGAAGTAAGAAAGAAGTAAGAAAGAAATAAGAAAGAAGTGAGAAAGAAGTAAGAAAGAAGTAAGAAAGAAGTAAGAAAGAAGAAAGAAAAAAGTAAGAAAGAAGTAAGAAAGAAGTAAGAAAGAAGTAAGAAAGAAGTAAGAAAGAAGAAAGAAAGAAGTAAGAAAGAAGTAAGAAAGAAGTAAGAAAGAAGTTAGAAAAAAGTAAGAAAAAGTAAGAAAGAAGTTAGAAAGAAGTAAGAAAGAAGTAAGAAAGAAGTAAGAAAGAAGTAAGAAGGAATGAAGAAAGAAGTAAGAAAGAAAGAAGAAAGAAGTGAGAAAGAAGTAAGAAAGAAGGAAGAAGTAAGAAAGAAGAAAGAAAGAAGTAAGAAAGAAGAAAGAAAGAAGTAAGAAAGAAGAAAGAAAGAAGTAAGAAAGAAGTAAGAAAGAAAGAAGTAAGAAAGAAATACGAAAGAAGTAAGAAAGAATTAAGAAAGAAGTTAGAAAGAAGTAAGAAAGAAGTAAAAAAGAAGTAAGAAAGAAGTAAGAAAGAAAGAAGTAAGAAAGAAGTAAGAAAGCAAGAAGAAAGCAAGAAGAAAGAAAGAAGTTAGAAAGAAGTAGGAAAGAAGTAAGAAGGAATGAAGAAAGAACTAAGAAAGAAAGAAGAAAGAAGTCAGAAAGAAGTAAGAAAGAAGGAAGAAGTAAGAAAGAAGAAAGAAAGAAGTAGAAAGAAGAAAGAAAGAAGTAAGAAAGAAGAAAGAAAGAAGTAAGAAAGAAGTAAGAAAGAAAGAAGAAAGAAGTAAGAAAGAAGTAAGAAAGAAGTAAGAAAGAAGTAAGAAAGAAAGAAGTAAGAAAGAAATACGAAAGAAGTAAGAAAGAAGTAAGAAAGAAGTTAGAAAGAAGTAAGAAAGAAGTAAAAAAGAAGTAAGAAAGAAGTAAGAAAGAAAGAAGTAAGAAAGAAGTAAGAAAGAAAGAAGTAAGAAAGAAGTAAGAATGAAAGAAGAAAGAAAGAAGAAAGAAAGAAGTTAGAAAGAAGTAAGAAAGAAGTAAAAAAGAAGTAAGAAAGAAGTAAGAATGAAAGAAGTAAGAAAGAAGTAAGAAAGAAAGAAGAAAGCAAGAAGAAAGAAAAAAGTTAGAAAGAAGTAGGAAAGAAGTAAGAAAGAAGTTAGAAAGAAGTAAGAAAGAAGTAAGAAAGAAGTAAGAAAGAAGGAAGAAATAAGTAAGAAAGAAGTAAGAAAGAAGAAAGAAAGAAATAAGAAAGAAGTACGAAAGAAGTCAGAAAGAAATAAGAAAGAAGTAAGAAAGAAGTAAGAAAGAAGTAAGAAAGAAGTAAGAAAGAAGAAAGAAAAAAGTAAGAAAGAAGTAAGAAAGAAGTAAGAAAGAAGTAAGAAAGAAGAAAGAAAGAAGTTAGAAAGAAGTAGGAAAGAAGTAAAAAAGAAGTAAGAAAGAAGTAAGAAAGAAAGAAGGAAGAAAGAAGTAAGAAAGAAATAAGAAAGAAATAAGAAAGAAGTGAGAAAGAAGTAAGAAAGAAGTAAGAAAGAAGTAAGAAAGAAGAAAGAAAAAAGTAAGAAAGAAGAAAGAAAGAAGTAAGAAAGAAGTAAGAAAGAAGTAAGAAAGAAGTAAGAAAGAAGTAAGAAAGAAGTAAGAAAGAAGTAAGAAAGAAGAAAGAAGTAAGAAAGAAGTAAGAAAGAAGTAAGAAAGAAGTTAGAAAGAAGTAAGAAAGAAGTAAGAAAGAAGTTAGAAAGAAGTAAGAAAGAAGTAAGAAAGAAGTACGAAAGAAGTTAGAAAGAAGTTAGAAAGAATTTAGAAATAAGAAAGAAAGAAGAAAGCAAGAAGAAAGGAAGAAAGAAGTAAGAAAGAAGTAAGAAAGAAGTAAGAAAGAAAGAAGAAAGAAAGAAGAAAGAAAAAAGAAAGAGAGAAGAAAGAGAGAAGAAAGAAAGAATAAAGAATGAAGTAAGAAAGAAGTAAGATAGAAGAAAGAAGTAAGAAAGAAGTAAGAAGGAATGAAGAAAGAAGTAAGAAAGAAGTAAGAAAGAAGTAAGAAAGAAGTAAGAAAGAAAGAAGTAAGAAAGGAGTAAGAAAGAAGTAAGAAAGAAAGAAGAAAGAAAGAAGAAAGAAAGAAGTAAGAAAGAAGTAAGAAAGAAGTAAGAAAGAAAGAAGAAAGAAAGATGAAAGAAAGAAGAAAGGAAGAAGAAAGAAAGAAGTTAGAAAGAAGTAAGAAAGAGGTAAGAAAGGAGTAAGAAATAAGTTAGAAAGAAGTAAGAAAGAAGTAAGAAAGAAGTTAGAAAGAAGAAAGAACGAAGTTAGAAAGAAGTAAGAAAGAAAGAAGAAAGAAGTAAGAAAGAAGTAAGAAAGAAGTAAGAAAGAAATAAGAAATAAAGAAGTAAGAAAGAAAGAAGTAAGAAAGAAGTACGAAAGAAGTAAGAAAGAAAGAAGTAAGAAAGAAGTAGAAAGAAAGAAGAAAGAAAGAAGAAAGAAAGAAGAAGAAAGAAGTTTGAAAGAAGTAAGAAAGAAAGAAGTAAGAAAGAAGAAAGAAAGAAGAAAGAAACAAGTTAGAAAGAAGTGAGAAAGAAGTAAAAAAGAAGTAAGAAAGAAGTAAGAAAGAAAGAAGTAAGAAAGAAGTAAAAAAGAAGTAATAAGGAAAGAAGAAAGCAAGAAGAAAGAAAGAATTTAGAAAGAAGTAAGAGAGAAGTAAGAAAGAAGGACGAAAGAAGGACGAAAGAAGTAAGAAAGAAGTAAGAAAGAAGTAAGAAAGAAGAAAGAAAGAAGTAAGAAAGTAGTAAGAAAGAAAGAAGTACGAAAGAAGTAAGAAAGAAGTAAGAAAGAAAGAAGTAAGAAAGAAGTAAGAAAGAAGTAAGAAAGAAAGAAGAAAGAAAGAAGAAAGAAAGAAGTACGAAAGAAGTAAGAAAGAAGTAAGAAAGAAAGAAGTAAGAAAGAAGTAAGAAAGAAGTTAGAAAGAAGTAAGAAAGAAATAAGAAAGAAGTGAGAAAGAAGTAAGAAAGAAGTAAGAAAGTAGAAAGAAAAAAGTAAGAAAGAAGAAAGAAAGAAGTAAGAAAGAAGTAAGAAAGAAGTAAGAAAGAAAGAAGAAAGAAGTAAGAAAGAAGTAAGAAAGAAGTAAGAAAGAAGTAAGAAAGAAGTAAGAAAGAAGTAAGAAAGAAGAAAGAAAGAAGTAAGAAAGAAGTAAGAAAGAAGTAAGAAAGAAGTTAGAAAGAAGTAAGAAAGAAGTAAGAAAGAAGTTACAAAGAAGTAAGAAAGAAAGAAGTACAAAAGAAGTACGAAAGAAGTAAGAAAGAAAGAAGAAAGAAAGAAGTTAGAAAGAAGTAAGAAAGAAGTAAGAAAGAAAAAAGAAAGAAAGAAGAAAGAAAGAAGAAAAAAGATGAAAGGAATAAGAAAGAAAGAAGTTAGAAAGAAGTAAGAAAGAGGTAAGAAAGAAGTAAGAAAGAAGTTAGAGAGAAGTAAGAAAGAAGTAAGAAAGAAGTTAGAAAGAAGTAAGAAAGAAGTAAGAAAGAAGTTACAAAGAAGTTAGAAAGAATTTAGAAATAAGAAAGAAAGAAAAAGCAAGAAGAAAGGAAGAAAGAAGTAAGAAAGAAGTAATGAAAGAAGTAAGAAAGAAAGAAGAAAGAAAGAAGAAAGAAAAAAGAAAGAGAGAAGAAAGAGAGAAGAAAGAAAGAAGAAAGAAAGAAGTAAGAAAGAAGTAAGATAGAAGTAAGAAAGAAGTAAGAAAGAAGTAAGAAGGAATGAAGAAAGAAGTAAGAAAGAAAGAAGAAAGAAGTCAGAAAGAAGTAAGAAAGAAGGAAGAAGTAAGAAAGAAGAAAGAAAGAAGTAAGAAAGAAGAAAGAAAGAAGAAAGAAAGAAGTGAGAAAGAAGTAAGAAAGAAAGAAGAATGGAGTAAGAAAGAAGTAAGAAAGAAGTAAGAAAGAAGTAAGAATGAATTAAGAAAGAAAGAAGTAAGAAAGAAGTACGAAAGAAGTAAGAAAGAAGTAAGGAAGAAGTAAGAAAGAAAGAAGTAAAAAGAAGTAAGAATGAAAGAAGAAAGAAAGAAGAAAGAAAGAAGTTAGAAAGAAGTAAGAAAGAAGTAAAAAAGAAGTAAGAAAGAATTAAGAAAGAAAGAAGTAAGAAAGAAGTAAAAAAGAAGTAATAAGGAAAGAAGAAAGCAAGAAGAAAGAAAGAATTTAGAAAGAAGTAAGAGAGAAGTAAGAAAGAAGGACGAAAGAAGGACGAAAGAAGTAAGAAAGAAGTAAGAAAGAAGTAAGAAAGAAAGAAGAAAGAAGTAAGAAAGAAGTCAGAAAGAAGTAAGAAAGAAGTAAGAAAGAAGAAAGAAAGAAGTAAGAAAATAGTAAGAAAGAAAGAAGTAAGAAAGAAGTAAGAAAGAAGTAAGAAAGAAAGAAGAAAGAAAGAAGAAAGAAAGAAGAAAGGAAGAAGAAAGAAAGAAGTTAGAAAGAAGTAAGAAAGAGGTAAGAAAGAAGTAAGAAAATGTTAGAAAGAAGTAAGAAAGAAGTAAGAAAGAAGTTAGAACGAAGTAAGAAAGAAGTAAGAAAGAAAGAAGAAGGAAGTAAGAAAGAAGTCAGAAAGAAGTAACAAAGAAGTAAGAAAGAAGTAAGAAAGAAAGAAGTACGAAAGAAGTAAGAAAGAAGTAAGAAAGAAAGAAGTAAGAAAGAAGTAACAAAGAAGTAAAAATGAAAGAAGAAAGAAAGAAGAAAGAAAGAAGTTAGAAACAAGTAAGAAAGAAGTAAAAAAGAAGTAAGAAAGAAGTAAGAAAGAAAGAAGTAAGAAAGAAGGAAGAAAGAAAGAAGAAAGCAAGAAGAAAGAAAGAAGTTAGAAAGAAGTAGGAAAGAAGTAAGAAAGAAGTAAGAAAGAAAGAAGAAAGAAAGATGAAAGAAAGAAGAAAGGAAGAAGAAAGAAAGAAGTTAGAAAGAAGTAAGAAAGAGGTAAGAAAGAAGTAAGAAAGAAGGTAGGAAGAAGTAAGAAAGAAAGAAGTAAAAAGAAGTAAGAATGAAAGAAGAAAGAAAGAAGAAAGAAAGAAGTTAGAAAGAAGTAAGAAAGAAGTAAAAAAGAAGTAAGAAAGAAGTAAGAAAGAAAGAAGTAAGAAAGAAGTAAAAAAGAAAGAAGAAAGCAAGAAGAAAGAAAGAAGTTAGAAAGAAGTAGGAAAGAAGTAAGAAAGAAGTTAGAAAGAAGTAAGAAAGAAGTAAGAAAGAAGTAAGAATGAAAGAAGAAAGAAAGAAGAAAGAAAGAAGTTAGAAAGAAGTAAGAAAGAAGTAAAAAAGAAGTAAGAAAGAAGTAAGAAAGAAAGAAGGAAGAAAGAAGTAAGAAAGAAGTAAGAAAGAAATAAGAAAGAAGTGAGAAAGAAGTAAGAAAGAAGTAAGAAAGAAGTAAGAAAGAATTAAGAAAGAAGTAAGAAAGAAAGAAGAAAGAAGTAAGAAAGAAGTCAGAAAGAAGTAAGAAAGAAGTGAGAAAGAAGTAAGAAAGAAGTAAGAAAGAAGAAAGAAAGAAGTAAGAAAGAAGAAAGAAAGAAGAAAGAAAGAAGAAAGTAAGAAGTACGAAAGAAGTAAGAAAGAAGTAAGAAAGAAAGAAGTAAGAAAGAAGAAAGAAAGAAGTAAGAAAGAAAGAAGAAAGAAAGAAGAAAGAAAGAAGAAAGAAAGATGAAAGGAATAAGAAAGAAAGAAGTTAGAAAGAAGTAAGAAAGAGGTAAGAAAGAAGTAAGAAAGAAGTTAGAGAGAAGTAAGAAAGAAGTAAGAAAGAAGTTAGAAAGAAGTAAGAAAGAAGTAAGAAAGAAGTTACAAAGAAGTTAGAAAGAATTTAGAAATAAGAAAGAAAGAAGAAAGCAAGAAGAAAGGAAGAAAGAAGTAAGAAAGAAGTAAGAAAGAAGGAAGAAGTAAGAAAGAAGAAAGAAAGAAGTAAGAAAGAAGAAAGAAAGAAGTAAGAAAGAAGAAAGAAAGAAGTAAGAAAGAAGTAAGAAAGAAAGAAGTAAGAAAGAAATACGAAAGAAGTAAGAAAGAATTAAGAAAGAAGTTAGAAAGAAGTAAGAAAGAAGTAAGAAAGAAAGAAGTAAGAAAGAAGTAAGAGAGAAAGAAGTAAGAAAGAAGTAAGAAAGCAAGAAGAAAGCAAGAAGAAAGAAAGAAGTTAGAAAGAAGTAGGAAAGAAGTAAGAAGGAATGAAGAAAGAACTAAGAAAGAAAGAAGAAAGAAGTCAGAAAGAAGTAAGAAAGAAGGAAGAAGTAAGAAAGAAGAAAGAAAGAAGTAGAAAGAAGAAAGAAAGAAGTAAGAAAGAAGAAAGAAAGAAGTAAGAAAGAAGTAAGAAAGAAAGAAGAAAGAAGTAAGAAAGAAGTAAGAAAGAAGTAAGAAAGAAGTAAGAAAGAAGTAAGAAAGAAAGAATTAAGAAAGAAATACGAAAGAAGTAAGAAAGAAGTAAGAAAGAAGTTAGAAGGAAGTAAGAAAGAAGTAAAAAAGAAGTAAGAAAGAAGTAAGAAAGAAAGAAGTAAGAAAGAAGTAAGAAAGAAAGAAGTAAGAAAGAAGTAAGAATGAAAGAAGAAAGAAAGAAGAAAGAAAGAAGTTAGAAAGAAGTAAGAAAGAAGTGAAAAAGAAGTAAGAAAGAAGTAAGAAAGAAAGAAGTAAGAAAGAAGTAAGAAAGAAAGAAGTAAGAAAGAAGTAAGAATGAAAGAAGAAAGAAAGAAGAAAGAAAGAAGTTAGAAAGAAGTAAGAAAGAAGTAAAAAAGAAGTAAGAAAGAAGTAAGAAAGAAAGAAGTAAGAAAGAAGTAAGAAAGAAAGAAGAAAGCAAGAAGAAAGAAAGAAGTTAGAAAGAAGTAGGAAAGAAGTAAGAAAGAAGTTAGAAAGAAGTAAGAAAGAAGTAAGAAAGAAGTAAGAATGAAAGAAGAAAGAAAGAAGAAAGAAAGAAGTTAGAAAGAAGTAAGAAAGAAGTAAAAAAGAAGTAAGAAAGAAGTAAGAAAGAAAGAAGGAAGAAAGAAGTAAGAAAGAAGTAAGAAAGAAATAAGAAAGAAGTGAGAAAGAAGTAAGAAAGAAGTAAGAAAGAAGTAAGAAAGAAGAAAGAAAAAAGTAAGAAAGAAGAAAGAAAGAAGTAAGAAAGAAGTAAGAAAGAAGTAAGAAAGAAAGAAGAAAGAAGTAAGAAAGAAGTAAGAAAGAAGTAAGAAAGAAGTAAGAAAGCAGTTAGAAAGAAGTTAGAAAGAATTTAGAAATAAGAAAGAAAGAAGAAAGCAAAAAGAAAGTAAGAAAGAAGTAAGAAAGAAGTTAGAAAGAAGTAAGAAAGAAGTAAGAAAGAAGTTAGAAAGAAGTAAGAAGAAGTAAGAAAGAAGTAAGAAAGAAGTAAGAAAGAAGTTAGAAAGAATTTAGAAATAAGGAAGAAAGAAGAAAGCAAGAAGAAAGGAAGAAAGAAGTAAGAAAGAAGTAAGAAAGAAGTAAGAAAGAAAGAAGAAAGAAAGAAGAAAGTAAAAAGAAAGAGAGAAGAAAGAGAGAAGAAAGAAAGAAGAAAGAAAGAAGTAAGAAAGAAGTAAGATAGAAGAAAGAAGTAAGAAAGAAGTAAGAAGGAATGAAGAAAGAAGTAAGAAAGAAGTAAGAAAGAAGTAAGAAAGAAGTAAGAAAGAAGTAAGAAAGAAGTAAGAAAGAAGAAAGAAAGAAATAAGAAAGAAGTACGAAAGAAGTCAGAAAGAAATAAGAAAGAAGTAAGAAAGAAAGATGTAAGAAAGAAGTAAGAAAGAAGTACGAATGAACGAAGAAAGAAAGAAGAAAGAAAGAAGTTAGAAAGAAGTAAGAAAGAAGTAAAAAAGATGTAAGAAAGAAGTAAGAAAGAAAGAAGGAAGAAAGAAGTAAGAAAGAAGTGAGAAAGAAATAAGATAGAAGTGAGAAAGAAGTAAGAAAGAAGTAAGAAAGAAGTAAGAAAGAAGTAAGAAAGAAGTAAGAAAGAAGTAAGAAAGAAGTAAGAAAGAAGTAAGAAAGAAGAAAGAAAGAAATAAGAAAGAAGTACGAAAGAAGTCAGAAAGAAATAAGAAAAAGTAAGAAAGAAAGAAGTAAGAAAGAAGTAAGAAAGAAGTAAGAATGAAAGAAGAAAGAAAGAAGAAAGAAAGAAGTTAGAAAGAAGTAAGAAAGAAGTAAAAAAGAAGTAAGAAAGAAGTAAGAAAGAAAGAAGGAAGAAAGAAGTAAGAACGAAGTAAGAAAGAAGTAAGAAAGAAGTGAGAAAGAAGTAAGAAAGAAGTAAGAAAGAAGAAAGCAAAAAGTAAGAAAGAAGAAAGAAAGAAGTAAGAAAGAAGTAAGAAAGAAGTAAGAAAGAAGCAAGAAAGAAAGAAGAAAGAAGTAAGAAAGAAAGAAGTACGAAAGAAGTAAGAAAGAAGTAAGAAAGAAAGAAGTAAGAAAGAAGTAAGAAAGAAAGAAGTAAGAAAGAAGTAAGAAAGAATTAAGAAAGAAAGAAGAAAGAATGAAGAAATAAAGAAGAAAGGAAGAAGAAAGAAAGAAGTTAGAAAGAAGTAAGAAAGAGGTAAGAAAGAAGTAAGAAAGATGTTAGAAAGAAGTAAGAAAGAAGTAAGAAAGAAGTAAGAAAGATGTTAGAAAGAAATAAGAAAGAAGTACGAAAGAAGTCAGAAAGAAATAAGAAAAAGTAAGAAAGAAAGAAGTAAGAAAGAAGTAAGAAAGAAGTAAGAATGAAAGAAGAAATAAAGAAGAAAGAAAGAAGTTAGTAAGAAGTAAGAAAGAAGTAAAAAAGAAGTAAGAAAGAAGTAAGAAAGAAAGAAGGAAGAAAGAAGTAAGAAAGAAGTAAGAAAGAAGTAAGAAAGAAGTGAGAAAGAAGTAAGAAATAAGTAAGAAAGAAGAAAGAAAAAAGTAAGAAAGAAGAAAGAAAGAAGTAAGAAAGAAGTAAGAAAGAAGTAAGAAATAAGTAAGAAAGAAGTTAGAAAGAAGTTAGAAAGAATTTAGAAATAAGGAAGAAAGAAGAAAGCAAGAAGAAAGGAAGAAAGAAGTAAGAAAGAAGTAAGAAAGAAGTAAGAAAGAAAGAAGAAAGAAAGAAGAAAGTAAAAAGAAAGAGAGAAGAAAGAGAGAAGAAAAAAAGAAGAAAGAAAGAAGTAAGAAAGAAGTAAGATAGAAGAAAGAAGTAAGAAAGAAGTAAGAAGGAATGAAGAAAGAAGTAAGAAATAAGTAAGAAAGAAGTAAGAAAGAAGAAAGAAAGAAATAAGAAAGAAGTACGAAAGAAGTCAGAAAGAAATAAGAAAGAAGTAAGAAAGAAAGATGTAAGAAAGAACTAAGAAAGAAGTACGAATGAAAGAAGAAAGAAAGAAGAAAGAAAGAAGTTAGAAAGAAGTAAGAAAGAAGTAAAAAAGAAGTAAGAAAGAAGTAAGAAAGAAAGATGGAAGAAAGAAGTAAGAAAGAAGTGAGAAAGAAATAAGATAGAAGTGAGAAAGAAGTAAGAAAGAAGTAAGAAAGAAGTAAGAAAGAAGTAAGAAAGAAGTAAGAAAGAAGTAAGAAAGAAGTAAGAAAAAGAAAGAAAGAAATAAGAAAGAAGTACGAAAGAAGTCAGAAAGAAATAAGAAAAAGTAAGAAAGAAAGAAGTAAGAAAGAAGTACGAAAGAAGTAAGAATGAAAGAAGAAAGAAAGAAGAAAGAAAGAAGTTAGAAAGAAGTAAGAAAGAAGTAAAAAAGAAGTAAGAAAGAAGTAAGAAAGAAAGAAGGAAGAAAGAAGTAAGAACGAAGTAAGAAAGAAGTAAGAAAGAAGTGAGAAAGAAGTAAGAAAGAAGTAAGAAAGAAGAAAGCAAAAAGTAAGAAAGAAGAAAGAAAGAAGTAAGAAAGAAGTAAGAAAGAAGTAAGAAAGATGCAAGAAAGAAAGAAGAAAGAAAGAAGAAAGAAAGAAGAAAGGAAGAAGAAAGAAAGAAGTTAGAAAGAAGTAAGAAAGAGGTAAGAAAGAAGTAAGAAAGATGTTAGAAAGAAGTAAGAAAGAAGTAAGAAAGAAGTTAGAAAGAAGTAAGAAAGAAGTAAGAAAGAAGAAAGAAAAAAGTAAGAAAGAAGAAAGAAAGAAGTAAGAAAGAATTAAGAAAGAAGTAAGAAAGAAGTAAGAAAGAAGTTAGAAAGAAGTTAGAAAGAATTTAGAAATAAGGAAGAAAGAAGAAAGCAAGAA
The DNA here is from genome assembly GCF_036013475.1 of Columba livia. Classification (NCBI taxonomy): domain Eukaryota; kingdom Metazoa; phylum Chordata; class Aves; order Columbiformes; family Columbidae; genus Columba; species Columba livia. The sequence goes on from NW_027043035.1 coordinate 837,014, forward strand.
GAAAGGAAGAAAGAAGTAAGAAAGAAGTAAGAAAGAAGTAAGAAAGAAAGAAGAAAGAAAGAAGAAAGTAAAAAGAAAGAGAGAAGAAAGAGAGAAGAAAGAAAGAAGAAAGAAAGAAGTAAGAAAGAAGTAAGATAGAAGAAAGAAGTAAGAAAGAAGTAAGAAGGAATGAAGAAAGAAGTAAGAAAGAAGTAAGAAAGAAGTAAGAAAGAAGTAAGAAATAAGTAAGAAAGAAGTAAGAAAGAAGAAAGAAATAAGAAAGAAGTACGAAAGAAGTCAGAAAGAAATAAGAAAGAAGTAAGAAAGAAAGAAGTAAGAAAGAAGTAAGAAAGAAGTACGAATGAAAGAAGAAAGAAAGAAGAAAGAAAGAAGTTAGAAAGAAGTAAGAAAGAAGTAAAAAAGAAGTAAGAAAGAAGTAAGAAAGAAAGAAGGAAGAAAGAAGTAAGAAAGAAGTGAGAAAGAAATAAGAAAGAAGTGAGAAAGCAGTAAGAAAGAAGTAAGAAAGAAGTAAGAAAGAAGTAAGAAAGAAGTAAGAAAGAAGTAAGAAAGAAGTAAGAAAGAAGTAAGAAAGAAGAAAGAAAGAAATAAGAAAGAAGTACGAAAGAAGTCAGAAAGAAATAAGAAAAAGTAAGAAAGAAAGAAGTAAGAAAGAAGTAAGAAAGAAGTAAGAATGAAAGAAGAAAGAAAGAAGAAAGAAAGAAGTTAGAAAGAAGTCAGAAAGAAGTAAAAAAGAAGTAAGAAAGAAGTAAGAAAGAAAGAAGGAAGAAAGAAGTAAGAAAGAAGTAAGAAAGAAGTAAGAAAGAAGTGAGAAAGAAGTAAGAAAGGAGTAAGAAAGAAGAAAGAAAAAAGTAAGAAAGAAGAAAGAAAGAAGTAAGAAAGAAGTAAGAAAGAAGTAAGAAAGAAGCAAGAAAGAAAGAAGAAAGAAGTAAGAAAGAAGTAAGAAAGAAGTAAGAAAGAAGTAAGAAAGAAAGAAGTAAGAAAGAAGTAAGACAGAAGTAAGAAAGAAAGAAGAAAGAAAGATGAAAGAAAGAAGTAAGAAAGAAGTAAGAAAGAAGTAAGAAAGAAAGAAGAAAGAAAGAAGAAAGAAAGAAGAAAGGAAGAAGAAAGAAAGAAGTTAGAAAGAAGTAAGAAAGAGGTAAGAAAGAAGTAAGAAAGATGTTAGAAAGAAGTAAGAAAGAAGTAAGAAAGAAGTTAGAAAGAAGTAAGAAAGAAGTAAGAAAGAAAGAAGAAAGAAGTAAGAAAGAAGTCAGAAAGAAGTAACAAAGAAGTAAGAAAGAAGTAAGAAAGAAAGAAGTACGAAAGAAGTAAGAAAGAAGTAAGAAAGAAAGAAGTAAGAAAGAAGTAAGAAAGAAAGAAGTAAGAAAGAAGTAAGAAAGAATTAAGAAAGAAAGAAGAAAGAAAGAAGAAATAAAGAAGAAAGGAAGAAGAAAGAAAGAAGTTAGAAAGAAGTAAGAAAGAGGTAAGAAAGAAGTAAGAAAGAAGTTAGAAAGAAGTAAGAAAGAAGTAAGAAAGAAGTAAGAAAGATGTTAGAAAGAAATAAGAAAGAAGTACGAAAGAAGTCAGAAAGAAATAAGAAAAAGTAAGAAAGAAGTAAGAAAGAAGTAAGAAATAAAGAAGTAAGAAAGAAAGATGTAAGAAAGAAGTACGAAAGAAGTAAGAAAGAAAGAAGTAAGAAAGAATTAGAAAGAAAGAAGAAAGAAAGAAGAAAGAAAGAAGAAGAAAGAAGTTTGAAAGAAGTAAGAAAGAAGTAAGAAAGAAGTAAGAAAGAAGAAAGAAGTAAGAAAGAAGTAAGAAAGAAGTAAGAAAGAAAGAAGTAAGAAAGAAGAAAGAAAGAAGTAAGAAAGAAAGAAGAAAGAAAGAAGAAAGAAAGAAGTAAGAAAGAAGTAAGAAAGAAGAAAGAAAGAAGTAAGAAAGAAGAAAGAAAGAAGTAAGAAAGAAGTAAGAAAGAAGTAAGAAAGAAGTAAGAAAGAAAGAAGAAAGGAGTAAGAAAGAAGTTTGAAAGAAGTAAGAAAGAAGTAAGAAAGAAGTAAGAAAGAAGTAAGAATGAATTAAGAAAGAAAGGAGTAAGAAAGAAGTACGAAAGAAGTAAGAAAGAAGTAAGGAAGAAGTAAGAAAGAAAGAAGTAAAAAGAAGTAGGAATGAAAGAAGAAAGAAAGAAGAAAGAAAGAAGTTAGAAAGAAGTAAGAAAGAAGTAAAAAAGAAGTAAGAAAGAAGTAAGAAAGAAAGAAGTAAGAAAGAAGTAAAAAAGAAGTAATAAGGAAAGAAGAAAGCAAGAAGAAAGAAAGAAGTAAGAAAGAAGTAAGAAAGAAGTAAGAAAGAAAGAAGAAATAAAGATGAAAGAAAGAAGAAAGGAAGAAGAAAGAAAGAAGTTAGAAAGAAGTAAGAAAGAGGTAAGAAAGAAGTAAGAAAGAAGTTAGAAAGAAGAAAGAAGTAAGAAAGAAGTTAGAAAGAAGAAAGAACGAAGTAAGAAAGAAGTAAGAAACAAGGAAGAAAGAAGTAAGAAAGAAGAAAGAAAGAAGTAAGAAAGAAAGAAAGAAGTAAGAAAGAAGTAAGAAAGAAAGAAGAAAGCATGAAGAAAGAAAGAAGTTAGAAAGAAGTAGGAAAGAAGTAAGAAGGAATGAAGAAAGAACTAAGAAAGAAAGAAGAAAGAAGTCAGAAAGAAGTAAGAAAGAAGGAAGAAGTAAGAAAGAAGAAAGAAAGAAGTAGAAAGAAGAAAGAAAGAAGTAAGAAAGAAGAAAGAAAGAAGTAAGAAAGAAGTAAGAAAGAAAGAAGAAAGAAGTAAGAAAGAAGTAAGAAAGAAGTAAGAAAGAAGTAAGAAAGAAAGAAGTAAGAAAGAAATACGAAAGAAGTAAGAAAGAAGTAAGAAAGAAGTTAGAAAGAAGTAAGAAAGAAGTAAAAAAGAAGTAAGAAAGAAGTAGGAAAGAAAGAAGTAAGAAAGAAGTAAGAAAGAAAGAAGTAAGAAAGAAGTAAGAATGAAAGAAGAAAGAAAGAAGAAAAAAGAAGTTAGAAAGAAGTAAGAAATAAGTAAAAAAGAAGTAAGAAAGAAGTAAGAAAGAAAGAAGTAAGAAAGAAGTAAGAAAGAAAGAAGAAAGCAAGAAGAAAGAAAGAAGTTAGAAAGAAGTAGGAAAGAAGTAAGAAGGAATGAAGAAAGAACTAAGAAAGAAAGAAGAAAGAAGTCAGAAAGAAGTAAGAAAGAAGGAAGAAAGAAGTAAGAAAGAAGAAGGAAAGAAATAAGAAAGAAGTACGAAAGAAGTCAGAAAGAAATAAGAAAGAAGTAAGAAAGAAAGAAGTAAGAAAGAAGAACGAAAGAAGAAAGAAACAAGTAAGAAAGAAGTAAGAAAGAAGTAAGAAAGAAGAAAGAAAGAATTAAGAAAAGAAAGAAAGAAGTAAGAAAGAAGTAAGAAAGAAAGAATAAAAAAGAAAGAAAGAAGAAAGAGAGAAGAAAGAGAAGAAAGAAAGTAGAAAGAAAGAAGTAAGAAAGATGTAAGAAAGAAGTAAGAAAGAAGTAAGAAAGAAGTAAGAAGGAATGAAGAAAGAAGTAAGAAAGAAGTAAGAAAGAATTAAGAAAGAAGTAAGAAAGAAAGAAGAAAGAAGTAAGAAAGAAGTCAGAAAGAAGTAAGAAATAAGTAAGAAAGAAGTAAGAAAGAAGTAAGAAAGAAGAAAGAAAGAAGTAAGAAAGAAGAAAGAAAGAAGTAAGAAAGAAGTAAGAAAAAAATAAGAAAGAAGTTAGAAAGAAGTTAGAAAGAATTTAGAAATAAGAAAGAAAGAAGAAAGCAAGGAGAAAGGAAAAAAGAAGTAAGAAAGAAGTAAGAAAGAAGTAAGAAAGAAGTAAGAAAGAAAGAAGAAAGAAATAAGAAAGTAGTAAGAAAGAAGTAAGAAAGAAGTAAGAAAGAAGTAAGAAAGAAGTAAGAAAGAAAGAAGTACGAAAGAAGTACGAAAGAAGTAAGAAAGAAGTAAGAAAGAAAGAAGTAAGAAAGAAGTAAGAAAGAAGTAAGAAAGGAAGAAGAAAGAAAGAAGTAAGAAAGAAGTAAGAAAGAAGTAAGAAAGAAAGAAGAAATAAAGATGAAAGAAAGAAGAAAGGAAGAAGAAAGAAAGAAGTTAGAAAGAAGTAAGAAAGAGGTAAGAAAGAAGTAAGAAAGAAGTTAGAAAGAAGAAAGAAGTAAGAAAGAAGTTAGAAAGAAGAAAGAACAAAGTAAGAAAGAAGTAAGAAAGAAGGAAGAAAGAAGTAAGAAAGAAGAAAGAAAGAAGTAAGAAAGAAAGAAAGAAGTAAGAAAGAAGTAAGAAAGAAAGAAGAAAGCATGAAGAAAGAAAGAAGTTAGAAAGAAGTAGGAAAGAAGTAAGAAGGAATGAAGAAAGAACTAAGAAAGAAAGAAGAAAGAAGTCAGAAAGAAGTAAGAAAGAAGGAAGAAGTAAGAAAGAAGAAAGAAAGAAGTAGAAAGAAGAAAGAAAGAAGTAAGAAAGAAGAAAGAAAGAAGTAAGAAAGAAGTAAGAAAGAAAGAAGAAAGAAGTAAGAAAGAAGTAAGAAAGAAGTAAGAAAGAAGTAAGAAAGAAAGAAGTAAGAAAGAAATACGAAAGAAGTAAGAAAGAAGTAAGAAAGAAGTTAGAAAGAAGTAAGAAAGAAGTAAAAAAGAAGTAAGAAAGAAGTAGGAAAGAAAGAAGTAAGAAAGAAGTAAGAAAGAAAGAAGTAAGAAAGAAGTAAGAATGAAAGAAGAAAGAAAGAAGAAAAAAGAAGTTAGAAAGAAGTAAGAAATAAGTAAAAAAGAAGTAAGAAAGAAGTAAGAAAGAAAGAAGTAAGAAAGAAGTAAGAAAGAAAGAAGAAAGCAAGAAGAAAGAAAGAAGTTAGAAAGAAGTAGGAAAGAAGTAAGAAGGAATGAAGAAAGAACTAAGAAAGAAAGAAGAAAGAAGTCAGAAAGAAGTAAGAAAGAAGGAAGAAAGAAGTAAGAAAGAAGAAGGAAAGAAATAAGAAAGAAGTACGAAAGAAGTCAGAAAGAAATAAGAAAGAAGTAAGAAAGAAAGAAGTAAGAAAGAAGAACGAAAGAAGAAAGAAACAAGTAAGAAAGAAGTAAGAAAGAAGTAAGAAAGAAGAAAGAAAGAATTAAGAAAAGAAAGAAAGAAGTAAGAAAGAAGTAAGAAAGAAAGAATAAAAAAGAAAGAAAGAAGAAAGAGAGAAGAAAGAGAAGAAAGAAAGTAGAAAGAAAGAAGTAAGAAAGATGTAAGAAAGAAGTAAGAAAGAAGTAAGAAAGAAGTAAGAAGGAATGAAGAAAGAAGTAAGAAAGAAGTAAGAAAGAATTAAGAAAGAAGTAAGAAAGAAAGAAGAAAGAAGTAAGAAAGAAGTCAGAAAGAAGTAAGAAATAAGTAAGAAAGAAGTAAGAAAGAAGTAAGAAAGAAGAAAGAAAGAAGTAAGAAAGAAGAAAGAAAGAAGTAAGAAAGAAGTAAGAAAAAAATAAGAAAGAAGTTAGAAAGAAGTTAGAAAGAATTTAGAAATAAGAAAGAAAGAAGAAAGCAAGGAGAAAGGAAAAAAGAAGTAAGAAAGAAGTAAGAAAGAAGTAAGAAAGAAGTAAGAAAGAAAGAAGAAAGAAATAAGAAAGTAGTAAGAAAGAAGTAAGAAAGAAGTAAGAAAGAAGTAAGAAAGAAGTAAGAAAGAAAGAAGTACGAAAGAAGTACGAAAGAAGTAAGAAAGAAGTAAGAAAGAAAGAAGTAAGAAAGAAGTAAGAAAGACGTAAGAAAGGAAGAAGAAAGAAAGAAGTAAGAAAGAAGTAAGAAAGAAGTAAGAAAGAAAGAAGAAATAAAGATGAAAGAAAGAAGAAAGGAAGAAGAAAGAAAGAAGTTAGAAAGAAGTAAGAAAGAGGTAAGAAAGAAGTAAGAAAGAAGTTAGAAAGAAGAAAGAAGTAAGAAAGAAGTTAGAAAGAAGAAAGAACGAAGTAAGAAAGAAGTAAGAAAGAAGGAAGAAAGAAGTAAGAAAGAAGAAAGAAAGAAGTAAGAAAGAAAGAAAGAAGTAAGAAAGAAGTAAGAAAGAAAGAAGAAAGCATGAAGAAAGAAAGAAGTTAGAAAGAAGTAGGAAAGAAGTAAGAAGGAATGAAGAAAGAACTAAGAAAGAAAGAAGAAAGAAGTCAGAAAGAAGTAAGAAAGAAGGAAGAAGTAAGAAAGAAGAAAGAAAGAAGTAGAAAGAAGAAAGAAAGAAGTAAGAAAGAAGAAAGAAAGAAGTAAGAAAGAAGTAAGAAAGAAAGAAGAAAGAAGTAAGAAAGAAGTAAGAAAGAAGTAAGAAAGAAGTAAGAAAGAAAGAAGTAAGAAAGAAATACGAAAGAAGTAAGAAAGAAGTAAGAAAGAAGTTAGAAAGAAGTAAGAAAGAAGTAAAAAAGAAGTAAGAAAGAAGTAGGAAAGAAAGAAGTAAGAAAGAAGTAAGAAAGAAAGAAGTAAGAAAGAAGTAAGAATGAAAGAAGAAAGAAAGAAGAAAAAAGAAGTTAGAAAGAAGTAAGAAATAAGTAAAAAAGAAGTAAGAAAGAAGTAAGAAAGAAAGAAGTAAGAAAGAAGTAAGAAAGAAAGAAGAAAGCAAGAAGAAAGAAAGAAGTTAGAAAGAAGTAGGAAAGAAGTAAGAAGGAATGAAGAAAGAAGTCAGAAAGAAGTAAGAAAGAAGGAAGAAAGAAGTAAGAAAGAAGAAGGAAAGAAATAAGAAAGAAGTACGAAAGAAGTCAGAAAGAAATAAGAAAGAAGTAAGAAAGAAAGAAGTAAGAAAGAAGAACGAAAGAAGAAAGAAACAAGTAAGAAAGAAGTAAGAAAGAAGTAAGAAAGAAGAAAGAAAGAATTAAGAAAAGAAAGAAAGAAGTAAGAAAGAAGTAAGAAAGAAAGAATAAAAAAGAAAGAAAGAAGAAAGAGAGAAGAAAGAGAAGAAAGAAAGTAGAAAGAAAGAAGTAAGAAAGATGTAAGAAAGAAGTAAGAAAGAAGTAAGAAAGAAGTAAGAAGGAATGAAGAAAGAAGTAAGAAAGAAGTAAGAAAGAATTAAGAAAGAAGTAAGAAAGAAAGAAGAAAGAAGTAAGAAAGAAGTCAGAAAGAAGTAAGAAATAAGTAAGAAAGAAGTAAGAAAGAAGTAAGAAAGAAGAAAGAAAGAAGTAAGAAAGAAGAAAGAAAGAAGTAAGAAAGAAGTAAGAAAAAAATAAGAAAGAAGTTAGAAAGAAGTTAGAAAGAATTTAGAAATAAGAAAGAAAGAAGAAAGCAAGGAGAAAGGAAAAAAGAAGTAAGAAAGAAGTAAGAAAGAAGTAAAAAAGAAGTAAGAAAGAAAGAAGAAAGAAATAAGAAAGTAGTAAGAAAGAAGTAAGAAAGAAGTAAGAAAGAAGTAAGAAAGAAGTAAGAAAGAAAGAAGTACGAAAGAAGTACGAAAGAAGTAAGAAAGAAGTAAGAAAGAAAGAAGTAAGAAAGAAGTAAGAAAGAAGTAAGAAAGGAAGAAGAAAGAAAGAAGTAAGAAAGAAGTAAGAAAGAAGTAAGAAAGAAAGAAGAAATAAAGATGAAAGAAAGAAGAAAGGAAGAAGAAAGAAAGAAGTTAGAAAGAAGTAAGAAAGAGGTAAGAAAGAAGTAAGAAAGAAGTTAGAAAGAAGAAAGAAGTAAGAAAGAAGTTAGAAAGAAGAAAGAACGAAGTAAGAAAGAAGTAAGAAAGAAGGAAGAAAGAAGTAAGAAAGAAGAAAGAAAGAAGTAAGAAAGAAAGAAAGAAGTAAGAAAGAAGTAAGAAAGAAAGAAGAAAGCATGAAGAAAGAAAGAAGTTAGAAAGAAGTAGGAAAGAAGTAAGAAGGAATGAAGAAAGAACTAAGAAAGAAAGAAGAAAGAAGTCAGAAAGAAGTAAGAAAGAAGGAAGAAGTAAGAAAGAAGAAAGAAAGAAGTAGAAAGAAGAAAGAAAGAAGTAAGAAAGAAGAAAGAAAGAAGTAAGAAAGAAGTAAGAAAGAAAGAAGAAAGAAGTAAGAAAGAAGTAAGAAAGAAGTAAGAAAGAAGTAAGAAAGAAAGAAGTAAGAAAGAAATACGAAAGAAGTAAGAAAGAAGTAAGAAAGAAGTTAGAAAGAAGTAAGAAAGAAGTAAAAAAGAAGTAAGAAAGAAGTAGGAAAGAAAGAAGTAAGAAAGAAGTAAGAAAGAAAGAAGTAAGAAAGAAGTAAGAATGAAAGAAGAAAGAAAGAAGAAAAAAGAAGTTAGAAAGAAGTAAGAAATAAGTAAAAAAGAAGTAAGAAAGAAGTAAGAAAGAAAGAAGTAAGAAAGAAGTAAGAAAGAAAGAAGAAAGCAAGAAGAAAGAAAGAAGTTAGAAAGAAGTAGGAAAAAAGTAAGAAGGAATGAAGAAAGAACTAAGAAAGAAAGAAGAAAGAAGTCAGAAAGAAGTAAGAAAGAAGGAAGAAAGAAGTAAGAAAGAAGAAGGAAAGAAATAAGAAAGAAGTACGAAAGAAGTCAGAAAGAAATAAGAAAGAAGTAAGAAAGAAAGAAGTAAGAAAGAAGAACGAAAGAAGAAAGAAACAAGTAAGAAAGAAGTAAGAAAGAAGTAAGAAAGAAGAAAGAAAGAATTAAGAAAAGAAAGAAAGAAGTAAGAAAGAAGTAAGAAAGAAAGAATAAAAAAGAAAGAAAGAAGAAAGAGAGAAGAAAGAGAAGAAAGAAAGTAGAAAGAAAGAAGTAAGAAAGATGTAAGAAAGAAGTAAGAAAGAAGTAAGAAAGAAGTAAGAAGGAATGAAGAAAGAAGTAAGAAAGAAGTAAGAAAGAATTAAGAAAGAAGTAAGAAAGAAAGAAGAAAGAAGTAAGAAAGAAGTCAGAAAGAAGTAAGAAATAAGTAAGAAAGAAGTAAGAAAGAAGTAAGAAAGAAGAAAGAAAGAAGTAAGAAAGAAGAAAGAAAGAAGTAAGAAAGAAGTAAGAAAAAAATAAGAAAGAAGTTAGAAAGAAGTTAGAAAGAATTTAGAAATAAGAAAGAAAGAAGAAAGCAAGGAGAAAGGAAGAAAGAAGTAAGAAAGAAGTAAGAAAGAAGTAAGAAAGAAGAAAGAAGTAAGAAAGAAGTAAGAAAGAAAGAAGTAAGAAAGAAGTACGAAAGAAGTAAGAAAGAAGTAAGAAAGAAAGAAGAAAGCAAGAAGAAAGAAGAAGTTAGAAAGAAGTAGGAAAGAAGTAAGAAATAAGTTAGAAAGAAGTAAGAAAGAAGTAAGAAAGAAGTAAGAAGTAAGAAAGAATAAGAAAGAAGAAAGAAAGAAATAAGTAAGAAGTACGAAAGAAGTCAGAAAGAAATAAGAAAAAGTAAGAAAGAAAGAAGTAAGAATGAAGTAAGAAAGAAGTAAGAATGAAAGAAGAAAGAAAGAAGAAAGAAAGAAGTTTGAAAGAAGTAAGAAAGAAGTAAAAAAGAAGTAAGAAAGAAGTAAGAAAGAAAGGAGGAAGAAAGAAGTAAGAAAGAAGTAAGAAAGAAGTAAGAAAGAAGTGAGAAAGAAGTAAGAAAGAAGTAAGAAAGAAGAAAGAAAAAAGTAAGAAAGAAGAAAGAAAGAAGTAAGAAAGAAGTAAGAAAGAAGTAAGAAAGAAGTAAGAAAGAAAGAAGAAAGAAGTTATAAAGAAGTAAGAAAGTAGTAAGAAAGAAGAAAGAAGTAAGAAAGAAGTAAGAAAGAAGTAAGAAAGAAGAAAGAAAGAAGTAAGAAAGAAGAAAGAAAGAAGTAAGAAAGAAGTAAGAAAGAAGTAAGAAAGAAGTAAGAAAGAAGTAAGAAAGAAAGAAGTACGAAAGAAGTACGAAAGAAGTAAGAAAGAAGTAAGAAAGAAAGAAGTAAGAAAGAAGTAAGAAAGAAGTAAGAAAGAAAGAAGAAAGAAAGAAGAAAGAAAGAAGTAAGAAAGAAGTAAGAAAGAAGTAAGAAAGAAAGAAGAAAGAAAGATGAAAGAAAGAAGAAAGGAAGAAGAAAGAAAGAAGTTAGAAAGAAGAAAGAACGAAGTAAGAAAGAAGGAAGAAAGAAAGAAGAAAGAAGTAAGAAAGAAGTAAGAAAGAAGTAAGAAAGAAGTAAGAAATAAAGAAGTAAGAAAGAAAGAAGTAAGAAAGAAGTACGAAAGAAGTAAGAAAGAAACAAGTAAGAAAGAAGTAAGAAAGAAGTAGAAAGAAAGAAGAAAGAAAGAAGAAAGAAAGAAGAAAAAAGTAGTTAGAAAGAAGTAAGAAAGAAGTAAGAAAGAAGTAAGAAAGAAGAAAGAAGTAAGAAAGAAGTAAGAAAGAAGTAAGAAAGAAAGAAGTAAGAAAGAAGAAAGAAAGAAGTAAGAAAGAAAGATGAAAGAAAGAAGAAAGAAAGAAGTAAGAAAGAAGAAAGAAAGAAGTAAGAAAGAAGAAAGAAAGAAGTAAGAAAGAAGTAAGAAAGAAGTAAGAAAGAAAGAAGAAAGGAGTAAGAAAGAAGTAAGAAAGAAGTACGAAAGAAGTAAGAAAGAAGTAAGGAAGAAGTAAGAAAGAAAGAAGTAAAAAGAAGTAAGAATGAAAGAAGAAAGAAAGAAGAAAGAAAGAAGTTAGAAAGAAGTAAGAAAGAAGTAAAAAAGAAGTAAGAAAGAAGTAAGAAAGAAAGAAGTAAGAAAGAAGTAAAAAAGAAGCAAGAAGGAAAGAAGAAAGCAAGAAGAAAGAAAGAATTTAGAAAGAAGTAAGAGAGAAGTAAGAAAGAAGGACGAAAGAAGTAAGAAAGAAGAAAGAAAGAAGTAAGAAAGAAGTAAGAAGGAAAGAAGAAAGAAGTCAGAAAGAAGTAAGAAAGAAGTAAGAAAGAAGTAAGAAAGAAGAAAGAAAGATGTAAGAAAGTAGTAAGAAAGAAAGAAGTAAGAAAGAAGTAAGAAAGAAAGAAGAAAGAAAGAAGAAAGAAAGAAGAAAGGAAGAAGAAAGAAAGAAGTTAGAAAGAAGTAAGAAAGAGGTAAGAAAGAAGTAAGAAAGATGTTAGAAAGAAGTAAGAAAGAAGTAAGAAAGAAGTTAGAAAGAAGTAAGAAAGAAGTAAGAAAGAAAGTAGAAAGAAATAAGAAAGAAGTCAGAAAGAAGTAAGAAAGAAGTAAGAAAGAAGTAAGAAAGAAAGAAGTACGAAAGAAGTAAGAAAGAAGTAAGAAAGAAAGAAGTAAGAAAGAAGGAAGAAAGAAAGAAGTTAGAAAGAAGTAAGAAAGAAGTAAGAAAGAAAGAAGAAAGAAAGAAGAAAGAAAGAAGAAAGAAAGAAGAAAGGAAGAAGAAAGAAAGAAGTTAGAAAGAAGTAAGAAAGAGGTAAGAAAGAAGTAAGAAAGATGTTAGAAAGAAGTAAGAAAGAAGTAAGAAAGAATTTAGAAAGAAGTAAGAAAGAAGTAAGAAAGAAGTAAGAAAGAAGTAAGAAAGAAGTAAGAAAGAAAGAAGTAAGAAAGAAGTAAGAAAGAAGTAAGAAAGAAAGAAGAAAGAAAGAAGAAAGAAAGAAGTAAGAAAGAAGTAAGAAAGAAGTAAGAAAGAAAGAAGAAAGAAAGATGAAAGAAAGAAGAAAGGAAGAAGAAAGAAAGAAGTTAGAAAGAAGTAAGAAAGAGGTAAGAAAGAAGTAAGAAAGAAGTTAGAAAGAAGAAAGAAGTAAGAAAGAAGTTAGAAAGAAGTAAGAAAGAAGTAAGAAAGAATAAGAAAGAAGAAAGAAAGAAATAAGTAAGAAGTACGAAAGAAGTCAGAAAGAAATAAGAAAAAGTAAGAAAGAAAGAAGTAAGAATAAAGTAAGAAAGAAGTAAGAATGAAAGAAGAAAGAAAGAAGAAAGAAAGAAGTTTGAAAGAAGTAAGAAAGAAGTAAAAAAGAAGTAAGAAAGAAGTAAGAAAGAAAGGAGGAAGAAAGAAGTAAGAAAGAAGTAAGAAAGAAGTAAGAAAGAAGTGAGAAAGAAGTAAGAAAGAAGTAAGAAAGAAGAAAGAAAAAAGTAAGAAAGAAGAAAGAAAGAAGTAAGAAAGAAGTAAGAAAGAAGTAAGAAAGAAGTAAGAAAGAAAGAAGAAAGAAGTTATAAAGAAGTAAGAAAGAAGTAAGAAAGAAGAAAGAAGTAAGAAAGAAGTAAGAAAGAAGTAAGAAAGAAGAAAGAAAGAAGTAAGAAAGAAGAAAGAAAGAAGTAAGAAAGAAGTAAGAAAGAAGTAAGAAAGAAGTAAGAAAGAAGTAAGAAAGAAAGAAGTACGAAAGAAGTACGAAAGAAGTAAGAAAGAAGTAAGAAAGAAAGAAGAAAGAAAGAAGAAAGAAAGAAGTAAGAAAGAAGTAAGAAAGAAGTAAGAAAGAAAGAAGAAAGAAAGATGAAAGAAAGAAGAAAGGAAGAAGAAAGAAAGAAGTTAGAAAGAAGAAAGAACGAAGTAAGAAAGAAGGAAGAAAGAAAGAAGAAAGAAGTAAGAAAGAAGTAAGAAAGAAGTAAGAAAGAAGTAAGAAATAAAGAAGTAAGAAAGAAAGAAGTAAGAAAGAAGTACGAAAGAAGTAAGAAAGAAAGAAGTAAGAAAGAAGTAAGAAAGAAGTAGAAAGAAAGAAGAAAGAAAGAAGAAAGAAAGAAGAAAAAAGTAGTTAGAAAGAAGTAAGAAAGAAGTAAGAAAGAAGTAAGAAAGAAGAAAGAAGTAAGAAAGAAGTAAGAAAGAAGTAAGAAAGAAAGAAGTAAGAAAGAAGAAAGAAAGAAGTAAGAAAGAAAGATGAAAGAAAGAAGAAAGAAAGAAATAAGAAAGAAGAAAGAAAGAAGTAAGAAAGAAGAAAGAAAGAAGTAAGAAAGAAGTAAGAAAGAAGTAAGAAAGAAGTAAGAAATAAAGAAGTAAGAAAGAAAGAAGTAAGAAAGAAGTACGAAAGAAGTAAGAAAGAAAGAAGTAAGAAAGAAGTAAGAAAGAAGTAGAAAGAAAGAAGAAAGAAAGAAGAAAGAAAGAAGAAAAAAGTAGTTAGAAAGAAGTAAGAAAGAAGTAAGAAAGAAGTAAGAAAGAAGAAAGAAGTAAGAAAGAAGTAAGAAAGAAGTAAGAAAGAAAGAAGTAAGAAAGAAGAAAGAAAGAAGTAAGAAAGAAAGATGAAAGAAAGAAGAAAGAAAGAAGTAAGAAAGAAGAAAGAAAGAAGTAAGAAAGAAGAAAGAAAGAAGTAAGAAAGAAGTAAGAAAGAAGTAAGAAAGAAAGAAGAAAGGAGTAAGAAAGAAGTAAGAAAGAAGTACGAAAGAAGTAAGAAAGAAGTAAGGAAGAAGTAAGAAAGAAAGAAGTAAGAAAGAAGTAAAAAAGAAGTAAGAAAGAAGTAAGAAAGAAAGAAGTAAGAAAGAAGTGAAAAAGAAGTAAGAAGGAAAGAAGAAAGCAAGAAGAAAGAAAGAATTTAGAAAGAAGTAAGAGAGAAGTAAGAAAGAAGGACGAAAGAAGTAAGAAAGAAGAAAGAAAGAAGTAAGAAAGAAGTAAGAAGGAAAGAAGAAAGAAGTCAGAAAGAAGTAAGAAAGAAGTAAGAAAGAAGTAAGAAAGAAGAAAGAAAGATGTAAGAAAGTAGTAAGAAAGAAAGAAGTAAGAAAGAAGTAAGAAAGAAAGAAGAAAGAAAGAAGAAAGAAAGAAGAAAGGAAGAAGAAAGAAAGAAGTTAGAAAGAAGTAAGAAAGAGGTAAGAAAGAAGTAAGAAAGATGTTAGAAAGAAGTAAGAAAGAAGTAAGAAAGAAGTTAGAAAGAAGTAAGAAAGAAGTAAGAAAGAAAGGAGAAAGAAATAAGAAAGAAGTCAGAAAGAAGTAAGAAAGAAGTAAGAAAGAAGTAAGAAAGAAAGAAGTGGGAAAGAAGTAAGAAAGAAGTAAGAAAGAAAGAAGTAAGAAAGAAGTAAGAAAGAAGTAAGAAAGAAAGAAGTAAGAAAGAAATAAGAAAGAAAGAAGTAAGAAAGAAGTAAGAAAGAAGTAAGAAAGAAAGAAGAAAGAAAGAAGAAAGAAAGAAGAAAGGAAGAAGAAAGAAAGAAGTTAGAAAGAAGTAAGAAAGAGGTAAGAAAGAAGTAAGAAAGATGTTAGAAAGAAGTAAGAAAGAAGTAAGAAAGAAGTTAGAAAGAAGTAAGAAAGAAGTAAGAAAGAAGTAAGAAAGAAGTAAGAAAGAAGTAAGAAAGAATTAAGAAAGAAAGAAGTACGAAAGAAGTACGAAAGAAGTACGAAAGAAGTAAGAACGAAGTAAGAAAGAAAGAAGAAAGAAAGAAGAAAGAAAGAAGAAAGGAAGAAGAAAGAAAGAAGTTAGAAAGAAGTAAGAAAGAGGTAAGAAAGAAGTTAGAAAGAAGTAAGAAAGAAGTAAGAAAGAAGTAAGAAAGAAGTAAGAAAGAGGAAAGAAAGAAGAAAGAAAGAAGTAAGAAAGAAGAAAGAAAGAAGTAAGAAAGAAGTAAGAAAGAAAGAAGAAAGAAGTAAGAAAGAAGTAAGAAAGAAGTAAGAAAGAAGTAAGAAAGAAAGAAGTAAGAAAGAAAGAAGTAAGAAAGAAGTACGAAAGAAGTAAGAAAGAAAGAAGTAAGAAAGAAGTAAGAAAGAAGTAAGAAAGAAGAAAAAAGAAGTAAGAAAGAAGTAAGAAAGAAGTAAGAAAGAAGTAAGAAAGAAGTAAGAAAGAAAGAAGTAAGAAAGAAGAACGAAAGAAGAAAGAAACAAGTAAGAAAGAAGTAAGAAAGAAGTAAGAAAGAAGAAAGAAATTATTAAGAAAGAAGAAAGAAAGAAGTAAGAAAGAAGTAAGAAAGAAAGAATAAAAAAGAAAGAAAGAAGAAAGAGAGAAGAAAGAGGGAAGAAAGAAAGTAGAAAGAAAGAAGTAAGAAAGAAGTAAGAAAGAAGTAAGAAGGAATGAAGAAAGTAGTAAGAAAGAAGTAAGAAAGAATTAAGAAAGAAGTAAGAAAGAAAGAAGAAAGAAGTAAGAAAGAAGTCAGAAAGAAGTAAGAAAGAAGTAAGAAAGAAGAAAGAAAGAAGTAAGAAAGAAGAAAGAAAGAAGTACGAAAGAAGTAAGAAAGAAAGAAGTAAGAAAGAAGTAAGAAAGAAGTAAGAAAGAAGAAAAAAGAAGTAAGAAAGAAGTAAGAAAGAAGTAAGAAAGAAGTAAGAAAGAAAGGAGGAAGAAAGAAGTAAGAAAGAAGTAAGAAAGAAGTAAGAAAGAAGTGAGAAAGAAGTAAGAAAGAAGTAAGAAAGAAGAAAGAAAAAAGTAAGAAAGAAGAAAGAAAGAAGTAAGAAAGAAGTAAGAAAGAAGTAAGAAAGAAGTAAGAAAGAAAGAAGAAAGAAGTTATAAAGAAGTAAGAAAGTAGTAAGAAAGAAGAAAGAAGTAAGAAAGAAGTAAGAAAGAAGTAAGAAAGAAGAAAGAAAGAAGTAAGAAAGAAGAAAGAAAGAAGTAAGAAAGAAGTAAGAAAGAAGTAAGAAAGAAGTAAGAAAGAAGTAAGAAAGAAAGAAGTACGAAAGAAGTACGAAAGAAGTAAGAAAGAAGTAAGAAAGAAAGAAGTAAGAAAGAAGTAAGAAAGAAGTAAGAAAGAAAGAAGAAAGAAAGAAGAAAGAAAGAAGTAAGAAAGAAGTAAGAAAGAAGTAAGAAAGAAAGAAGAAAGAAAGATGAAAGAAAGAAGAAAGGAAGAAGAAAGAAAGAAGTTAGAAAGAAGAAAGAACGAAGTAAGAAAGAAGGAAGAAAGAAAGAAGAAAGAAGTAAGAAAGAAGTAAGAAAGAAGTAAGAAAGAAGTAAGAAATAAAGAAGTAAGAAAGAAAGAAGTAAGAAAGAAGTACGAAAGAAGTAAGAAAGAAACAAGTAAGAAAGAAGTAAGAAAGAAGTAGAAAGAAAGAAGAAAGAAAGAAGAAAGAAAGAAGAAAAAAGTAGTTAGAAAGAAGTAAGAAAGAAGTAAGAAAGAAGTAAGAAAGAAGAAAGAAGTAAGAAAGAAGTAAGAAAGAAGTAAGAAAGAAAGAAGTAAGAAAGAAGAAAGAAAGAAGTAAGAAAGAAAGATGAAAGAAAGAAGAAAGAAAGAAGTAAGAAAGAAGAAAGAAAGAAGTAAGAAAGAAGAAAGAAAGAAGTAAGAAAGAAGTAAGAAAGAAGTAAGAAAGAAAGAAGAAAGGAGTAAGAAAGAAGTAAGAAAGAAGTACGAAAGAAGTAAGAAAGAAGTAAGGAAGAAGTAAGAAAGAAAGAAGTAAAAAGAAGTAAGAATGAAAGAAGAAAGAAAGAAGAAAGAAAGAAGTTAGAAAGAAGTAAGAAAGAAGTAAAAAAGAAGTAAGAAAGAAGTAAGAAAGAAAGAAGTAAGAAAGAAGTAAAAAAGAAGCAAGAAGGAAAGAAGAAAGCAAGAAGAAAGAAAGAATTTAGAAAGAAGTAAGAGAGAAGTAAGAAAGAAGGACGAAAGAAGTAAGAAAGAAGAAAGAAAGAAGTAAGAAAGAAGTAAGAAGGAAAGAAGAAAGAAGTCAGAAAGAAGTAAGAAAGAAGTAAGAAAGAAGTAAGAAAGAAGAAAGAAAGATGTAAGAAAGTAGTAAGAAAGAAAGAAGTAAGAAAGAAGTAAGAAAGAAAGAAGAAAGAAAGAAGAAAGAAAGAAGAAAGGAAGAAGAAAGAAAGAAGTTAGAAAGAAGTAAGAAAGAGGTAAGAAAGAAGTAAGAAAGATGTTAGAAAGAAGTAAGAAAGAAGTAAGAAAGAAGTTAGAAAGAAGTAAGAAAGAAGTAAGAAAGAAAGTAGAAAGAAATAAGAAAGAAGTCAGAAAGAAGTAAGAAAGAAGTAAGAAAGAAGTAAGAAAGAAAGAAGTACGAAAGAAGTAAGAAAGAAGTAAGAAAGAAAGAAGTAAGAAAGAAGGAAGAAAGAAAGAAGTTAGAAAGAAGTAAGAAAGAAGTAAGAAAGAAAGAAGAAAGAAAGAAGAAAGAAAGAAGAAAGAAAGAAGAAAGGAAGAAGAAAGAAAGAAGTTAGAAAGAAGTAAGAAAGAGGTAAGAAAGAAGTAAGAAAGATGTTAGAAAGAAGTAAGAAAGAAGTAAGAAAGAATTTAGAAAGAAGTAAGAAAGAAGTAAGAAAGAAGTAAGAAAGAAGTAAGAAAGAAGTAAGAAAGAAAGAAGTAAGAAAGAAGTAAGAAAGAAGTAAGAAAGAAAGAAGAAAGAAAGAAGAAAGAAAGAAGTAAGAAAGAAGTAAGAAAGAAGTAAGAAAGAAAGAAGAAAGAAAGATGAAAGAAAGAAGAAAGGAAGAAGAAAGAAAGAAGTTAGAAAGAAGTAAGAAAGAGGTAAGAAAGAAGTAAGAAAGAAGTTAGAAAGAAGAAAGAAGTAAGAAAGAAGTTAGAAAGAAGTAAGAAAGAAGTAAGAAAGAATAAGAAAGAAGAAAGAAAGAAATAAGTAAGAAGTACGAAAGAAGTCAGAAAGAAATAAGAAAAAGTAAGAAAGAAAGAAGTAAGAATAAAGTAAGAAAGAAGTAAGAATGAAAGAAGAAAGAAAGAAGAAAGAAAGAAGTTTGAAAGAAGTAAGAAAGAAGTAAAAAAGAAGTAAGAAAGAAGTAAGAAAGAAAGGAGGAAGAAAGAAGTAAGAAAGAAGTAAGAAAGAAGTAAGAAAGAAGTGAGAAAGAAGTAAGAAAGAAGTAAGAAAGAAGAAAGAAAAAAGTAAGAAAGAAGAAAGAAAGAAGTAAGAAAGAAGTAAGAAAGAAGTAAGAAAGAAGTAAGAAAGAAAGAAGAAAGAAGTTATAAAGAAGTAAGAAAGAAGTAAGAAAGAAGAAAGAAGTAAGAAAGAAGTAAGAAAGAAGTAAGAAAGAAGAAAGAAAGAAGTAAGAAAGAAGAAAGAAAGAAGTAAGAAAGAAGTAAGAAAGAAGTAAGAAAGAAGTAAGAAAGAAGTAAGAAAGAAAGAAGTACGAAAGAAGTACGAAAGAAGTAAGAAAGAAGTAAGAAAGAAAGAAGAAAGAAAGAAGAAAGAAAGAAGTAAGAAAGAAGTAAGAAAGAAGTAAGAAAGAAAGAAGAAAGAAAGATGAAAGAAAGAAGAAAGGAAGAAGAAAGAAAGAAGTTAGAAAGAAGAAAGAACGAAGTAAGAAAGAAGGAAGAAAGAAAGAAGAAAGAA
Organism: Columba livia; assembly: GCF_036013475.1. Taxonomy (NCBI): domain Eukaryota; kingdom Metazoa; phylum Chordata; class Aves; order Columbiformes; family Columbidae; genus Columba; species Columba livia. The sequence goes on from NW_027043035.1 coordinate 854,892, forward strand.
GTAAGAAAGAAGTAAGAAAGAAGTAAGAAAGAAGTAAGAAATAAAGAAGTAAGAAAGAAAGAAGTAAGAAAGAAGTACGAAAGAAGTAAGAAAGAAAGAAGTAAGAAAGAAGTAAGAAAGAAGTAGAAAGAAAGAAGAAAGAAAGAAGAAAGAAAGAAGAAAAAAGTAGTTAGAAAGAAGTAAGAAAGAAGTAAGAAAGAAGTAAGAAAGAAGAAAGAAGTAAGAAAGAAGTAAGAAAGAAGTAAGAAAGAAAGAAGTAAGAAAGAAGAAAGAAAGAAGTAAGAAAGAAAGATGAAAGAAAGAAGAAAGAAAGAAATAAGAAAGAAGAAAGAAAGAAGTAAGAAAGAAGAAAGAAAGAAGTAAGAAAGAAGTAAGAAAGAAGTAAGAAAGAAGTAAGAAATAAAGAAGTAAGAAAGAAAGAAGTAAGAAAGAAGTACGAAAGAAGTAAGAAAGAAAGAAGTAAGAAAGAAGTAAGAAAGAAGTAGAAAGAAAGAAGAAAGAAAGAAGAAAGAAAGAAGAAAAAAGTAGTTAGAAAGAAGTAAGAAAGAAGTAAGAAAGAAGTAAGAAAGAAGAAAGAAGTAAGAAAGAAGTAAGAAAGAAGTAAGAAAGAAAGAAGTAAGAAAGAAGAAAGAAAGAAGTAAGAAAGAAAGATGAAAGAAAGAAGAAAGAAAGAAGTAAGAAAGAAGAAAGAAAGAAGTAAGAAAGAAGAAAGAAAGAAGTAAGAAAGAAGTAAGAAAGAAGTAAGAAAGAAAGAAGAAAGGAGTAAGAAAGAAGTAAGAAAGAAGTACGAAAGAAGTAAGAAAGAAGTAAGGAAGAAGTAAGAAAGAAAGAAGTAAGAAAGAAGTAAAAAAGAAGTAAGAAAGAAGTAAGAAAGAAAGAAGTAAGAAAGAAGTGAAAAAGAAGTAAGAAGGAAAGAAGAAAGCAAGAAGAAAGAAAGAATTTAGAAAGAAGTAAGAGAGAAGTAAGAAAGAAGGACGAAAGAAGTAAGAAAGAAGAAAGAAAGAAGTAAGAAAGAAGTGAAAAAGAAGTAAGAAGGAAAGAAGAAAGCAAGAAGAAAGAAAGAATTTAGAAAGAAGTAAGAGAGAAGTAAGAAAGAAGGACGAAAGAAGTAAGAAAGAAGTCAGAAAGAAGTAAGAAAGAAGTAAGAAAGAAGTAAGAAAGAAGAAAGAAAGATGTAAGAAAGTAGTAAGAAAGAAAGAAGTAAGAAAGAAGTAAGAAAGAAAGAAGAAAGAAAGAAGAAAGAAAGAAGAAAGGAAGAAGAAAGAAAGAAGTTAGAAAGAAGTAAGAAAGAGGTAAGAAAGAAGTAAGAAAGATGTTAGAAAGAAGTAAGAAAGAAGTAAGAAAGAAGTTAGAAAGAAGTAAGAAAGAAGTAAGAAAGAAAGGAGAAAGAAATAAGAAAGAAGTCAGAAAGAAGTAAGAAAGAAGTAAGAAAGAAGTAAGAAAGAAAGAAGTGGGAAAGAAGTAAGAAAGAAGTAAGAAAGAAAGAAGTAAGAAAGAAGTAAGAAAGAAAGAAGTACGAAAGAAGTAAGAAAGAAGTAAGAAAGAAAGAAGTAAGAAAGAAATAAGAAAGAAAGAAGTAAGAAAGAAGTAAGAAAGAAGTAAGAAAGAAAGAAGAAAGAAAGAAGAAAGAAAGAAGAAAGGAAGAAGAAAGAAAGAAGTTAGAAAGAAGTAAGAAAGAGGTAAGAAAGAAGTAAGAAAGATGTTAGAAAGAAGTAAGAAAGAAGTAAGAAAGAAGTTAGAAAGAAGTAAGAAAGAAGTAAGAAAGAAGTAAGAAAGAAGTAAGAAAGAAGTAAGAAAGAATTAAGAAAGAAAGAAGTACGAAAGAAGTACGAAAGAAGTACGAAAGAAGTAAGAACGAAGTAAGAAAGAAAGAAGAAAGAAAGAAGAAAGAAAGAAGAAAGGAAGAAGAAAGAAAGAAGTTAGAAAGAAGTAAGAAAGAGGTAAGAAAGAAGTTAGAAAGAAGTAAGAAAGAAGTAAGAAAGAAGTAAGAAAGAAGTAAGAAAGAGGAAAGAAAGAAGAAAGAAAGAAGTAAGAAAGAAGAAAGAAAGAAGTAAGAAAGAAGTAAGAAAGAAAGAAGAAAGAAGTAAGAAAGAAGTAAGAAAGAAGTAAGAAAGAAGTAAGAAAGAAAGAAGTAAGAAAGAAAGAAGTAAGAAAGAAGTACGAAAGAAGTAAGAAAGAAAGAAGTAAGAAAGAAGTAAGAAAGAAGTAAGAAAGAAGAAAAAAGAAGTAAGAAAGAAGTAAGAAAGAAGTAAGAAAGAAGTAGGAAAGAAGTAGGAAAGAAGTAAGAAAGAAGTAAGAAAGAAGTAAGAAAGAAGTAAGAAAGAAAGAAGTAAGAAAGAAGAACGAAAGAAGAAAGAAACAAGTAAGAAAGAAGTAAGAAAGAAGTAAGAAAGAAGAAAGAAATTATTAAGAAAGAAGAAAGAAAGAAGTAAGAAAGAAGTAAGAAAGAAAGAATAAAAAAGAAAGAAAGAAGAAAGAGAGAAGAAAGAGGGAAGAAAGAAAGTAGAAAGAAAGAAGTAAGAAAGAAGTAAGAAAGAAGTAAGAAGGAATGAAGAAAGTAGTAAGAAAGAAGTAAGAAAGAATTAAGAAAGAAGTAAGAAAGAAAGAAGAAAGAAGTAAGAAAGAAGTCAGAAAGAAGTAAGAAAGAAGTAAGAAAGAAGAAAGAAAGAAGTAAGAAAGAAGAAAGAAAGAAGTACGAAAGAAGTAAGAAAGAAAGAAGTAAGAAAGAAGTAAGAAAGAAGTAAGAAAGAAGAAAAAAGAAGTAAGAAAGAAGTAAGAAAGAAGTAAGAAAGAAGTAGGAAAGAAGTAGGAAAGAAGTAAGAAAGAAGTAAGAAAGAAGTAAGAAAGAAGTAAGAAAGAAAGAAGTAAGAAAGAAGAACGAAAGAAGAAAGAAACAAGTAAGAAAGAAGTAAGAAAGAAGTAAGAAAGAAGAAAGAAATTATTAAGAAAGAAGAAAGAAAGAAGTAAGAAAGAAGTAAGAAAGAAAGAATAAAAAAGAAAGAAAGAAGAAAGAGAGAAGAAAGAGGGAAGAAAGAAAGTAGAAAGAAAGAAGTAAGAAAGAAGTAAGAAAGAAGTAAGAAGGAATGAAGAAAGTAGTAAGAAAGAAGTAAGAAAGAATTAAGAAAGAAGTAAGAAAGAAAGAAGAAAGAAGTAAGAAAGAAGTCAGAAAGAAGTAAGAAAGAAGCAAGAAAGAAGAAAGAAAGAAGTAAGAAAGAAGAAAGAAAGAAGTACGAAAGAAGTAAGAAAGAAGTAAGAAAGAAAGAAGTAAGAAAGAAGTAAGAAAGAAGAAAGGAAGAAGAAAGAAAGAAGTTAGAAAGTAGTAAGAAAGAGGTAAGAAAGAAGTAAGAAAGAGGTAAGAAAGAAGTTAGAAAGAAGTAAGAAAGAAGTAAGAAAGAAGTAAGAAAGAAGTTAGAAAGAAGTTAGAAAGAATTTAGCAATAAGAAAGAAAGAAGAAAGCAAAAAGAAAGAAAGAAAGAAGTAAGAAATAAGTAAGAAAGAAGTAAGAAAGAAAGAAGAAAGAAAGAAGAAAGAAAGAAGGAAGAGAGAAGAAAGAGAGAAGAAAGAAAGAAGAAAGAAAGAAGTAAGAAAGAAGTAAGAATGAAGTAAGATAGAAGTAAGAAAGAAGTAAGAAGGAATGAAAAAAGAAGTAAGAAAGAAGTAAGAAAGAAGAAAGAAAGAAGAAAGAAAGAAGAAAGGAAGAAGAAAGAAAGAAGAAAGAAAGAAGTAAGAAAGAAGTAAGAAAGAAAGAAGAAAGATGTAAGAAAGAAGTAAGAAAGAAGTAAGAAAGAAGTAAGAAAGAAAGAAGTACATAAGAAGTAAGAAAGAAGTAAGAAAGAAGTAAGAAAGAAGAAAGAAAGAAGTAAGAAAGAAGTAAGAAAGAAAGAAGAAAGAAAGAAGAAAGAAAGAAGAAAAAAGAAGTAAGAAAGAAGTAAGAAAGAAGAAAGAAAGAATTAAGAAAGAACAAAGAAAGAATTAAGAAAGATGTTAGAAAGAAGTAAGAAAGAAGTAAGAAAGAAGAAAGAAAGTATTAAGAAAGAAGAAAGAAAGAAGTAAGAAAGAAGTAAGAAAGAAAGAATAAAAAAGAAAGAAAGAAGAAAGAGAGAAGAAAGAGGGAAGAAAGAAAGTAGAAAGAAAGAAGTAAGAAAGAAGAAAGAAAGAAGTAAGAAAGAAAGAAGTAAGAAAGAAGAAAGAAAGAAGAAAAAAGAAGTAAGAAAGAAGTAAGAAAGAAGTAAGAAAGAAGAAAAAAGAAGTAAGAAAGAAGTAAGAAAGAAGTAAGAAAGAAGTATGAAAGAAGTAGGAAAGAAGTAAGAAAGAAGTAAGAAAGAAGTAAGAAAGAAAGAAGTAAGAAAGAAGAACGAAAGAAGAAAGAAACAAGTAAGAAAGAAGTAAGAAAGAAGTAAGAAAGAAGAAAGAAAGTATTAAGAAAGAAGAAAGAAAGAAGTAAGAAAGAAGTAAGAAAGAAAGAATAAAAAAGAAGGAAAGAAGAAAGAGAGAAGAAAGAGGGAAGAAAGAAAGTAGAAAGAAAGAAGTAAGAAAGAAGTAAGAAAGAAGTAAGAAGGAATGAAGAAAGAAGTAAGAAAGAAGTAAGAAAGAATTAAGAAAGAAGTAAGAAAGAAGTAACAATGAAAGAAGAAAGAAAGAAGAAAGAAAGAAGTTAGAAAGAAGTAAGAAAGAAGTAAAAAAGAAGTAAGAAAGAAGTAAGAAAGAAGTAAGAAAGAAAGAAGAAAGAAGTAAGAAAGAAGTAAGAAAGAAGTAAGAAAGAAGTTAGAAAGTAGAAAGAAAGAATTAAGAAAGAAGAAAGAAAGAAGTAAGAAAGAAGTAAGAAAGAAAGAAGTACAAAAGAAGTACGAAAGAAGTAAGAAAGAAAGAAGTAAGAAAGAAGTAAGAAAGAAGTAAGAAATAAAAAATAAAGAAAGAAGAAAGAAGGAAGAAAGAAAGAAGAAAGGAAGAAGAAAGAAAGAAGTTAGAAAGAAGTAAGAAAGAAGTAAGAAAGAAGTTAGAAAGAAGATAGAAAGAATTTAGAAATAAGAAAGAAAGAAGAAAGCAAGAAGAAAGGAAGAAAGAAGTAAGAAAGAAGTAAGAAAGAAGTAAGAAAGAAAGAAGAAAGAAAGAAGAAAGAAAAAAGAAAGAGAGAACAAAGAGAGAAGAAAGAAAGAAGAAAGAAAGAAGTAAGAAAGAAGTAAGATAGAAGTAAGAAAGAAGTAAGAAAGAAGTAAGAAGGAATGAAGAAAGAAGTAAGAAAGAAAGAAGAAAGAAGTCAGAAAGAAGTAAGAAAGAAGGAAGAAGTAAGAAAGAAGAAAGAAAGAAGTAAGAAAGAAGAAAGTAAGAAGTAAGAAAGAAGAAAGAAAGAAGTAAGAAAGAAGTAAGAAAGAAAGAAGAAAGAAGTAAGAAAGAAGTAAGAAAGAAGTAAGAAAGAAGTAAGAAAGAATTAAGAAAGAAAGAAGTAAGAAAGAAGTACGAAAGAAGTAAGAAAGAAGTAAGAAAGAAGTAAGAAAGAAAGAAGTAAGAAAGAAGTAAGAAAGAAAGAAGAAAGAGAGAAGAAAGAAAGAAGTTAGAAAGAAGTAAGAAAGAAAGAAGAAAGAAAGAAGAAAGAAAGAAGAAAGGAAGAAGAAAGAAAGAAGTTAGAAAGAAATAAGAAAGAGGTAAGAAAGAAGTAAGAAAGATGTTAGAACGAAGTAAGAAAGAAGTAAGAAAAAAGTTAGAAAGAAGTAAGAAAGAAGATAGAAAGAAGTAAGAAAGAAGTAAGAAAGAAAGAAGAAAGAAGTAAGAAAGAAGTCAGAAAGAAGTAAGAAAGAAGTAAGAAAGAAGAAAGAAAGAAGTAAGAAAGAAGTAAGAAAGAAGAAAGAAAGAAGTAAGAAAGAAGTAAGAAAGAAAGAAGTAAGAAAGAAAGAAGTAAGAAAGAAGTACGAAAGAAGTAAGAAAGAAGTAAGAAAGAAATAGGAAAGAAAGAAGAAAGAAAGAAGAAAAAAGAAGTTAGAAAGAAGTAAGAAAGAAGTAAGAAAGAAGTAAGAAAGAATTAAGAAAGAAGTAGGAAAGAAGTAAGAAAGAAGTAAGAAAGAAAGAAGTAAGAAAGAAGAAAGAAAGAAGAAAAAAGAAGTAAGAAAGAAGTAAGAAAGAAGAAAGAAAGAAGTAGGAAAGAAGTAGGAAAGAAGTAAGAGAGAAAGAAGTACGAAAGAAGTAAGAAAGAAGTAAGAAATAAAGAAGTAAGAAAGAAAGAAGTAAGAAATAAGTAAGAATGAAGTAAGAAAGAAAGAAGAAAGAAAGAAGAAAGAAAGAAGAAAAAAGAAGTAAGAAAGAAGTAAGAAAGAAGAAAGAAAGAAGTAGGAAAGAAGTAGGAAAGAAGTAAGAAAGAAGTAAGAAATAAGTAAGAAAGAAGTAAGAAAGAAAGAAGTAAGAAAGAAGAACGAAAGAAAAAAGAAACAAGTAAGAAAGAAGTAAGAAAGAAGTAAGAAAGAAGAAAGAAAGAATTAAGAAAGAAGAAAGAAAGAAGTAAGAAAAATGTAAGAAAGAAGTAAGAAAGAAGTAAGAAAGAAAGAAGAAAGAAGTTAGAAAGAATTTAGAAATAAGAAAGAAAGAAAAAGCAAGAAGAAAGAAAGAAAGAAGTAAGAAAGAAGTAAGAAAGAAAGAAGAAAGAAAGAAGAAAAATAAAGAAAGAAGAAAGAAAGAAGAAAGAGAGAAGAAAGAGAGAAGAAAGAAAGTAGAAAGAAAGAAGTAAGAAAGAAGTAAGAAAGAAGTAAGAAAGAAAGAAGAAAGAAGTAAGAAAGAAGTCAGAAAGAAGTAAGAATGAAAGAAGAAAGAAAGAAGAAAGAAAGAAGTTAGAAAGAAGTAAGAAAGAAGAAAGAAAGAAGTAAGAAAGAAGTAAGAAAGAAAGAAGTACGAAAGAAGTACGAAAGAAGTAAGAAAGAATTAAGAAAGAAAGAAGTAAGAAAGAAGTAAGAAAGAAAGAAAAATAAAGAAGAAAGAAAGAAGTAAGAAAGAAGTAAGAAAGAAGTAAGAAAGAAAGAAGAAAGAAAGATGAAAGAAAGAAGAAAGGAAGAAGAAAGAAAGAAGTCAGAAAGAAGTAAGAAAGAGGTAAGAAAGAAGTAAGAAAGAAGTTAGAAAGAAGTAAGAAAGAAGTAAGAAAGAAGTTAGAAAGAAGAAATACGAAGTAAGAAAGAAGTAAGAAAGAAAGAAGAAAGAAGTAAGAAAGAAGTAAGAAAGAAGTAAGAAAGAAGTAAGAAATAAAGAAGTAAAAAAGAAAGAAGTAAGAAAGAAGTACGAAAGAAGTAAGAAAGAAAGAAGTAAGAAAGAAGTAGAAAGAAGTAGAAAAAAAGAAGAAAGAAAGAAGAAAGAAAGAAGAAAAAAGAAGTGAGAAAGAAGTAAGAAAGAAGTAAGAAATAAGTAAGAAAGAAGTAATAAAGAAAGAAGAAAGAAAGAAGAAAGAAAGAAGAAAGAAAGAAGTTAGAAAGAAGTAAGAAAGAGGTAAGAAAGAAGTAAGAAAGAGGTAAGAAAGAAGTAAGAAAGAAGTAAGAAAGAAAGAAGTAAGAAAGAAGTAAGAAAGAAGTAAGAAAGAAAGAAGAAAGAAGTAAGAAAGAAGTAAGAAAGAAGTAGGAAAGAAGTAAGAAAGAAGAAAGAAAGAAGTAAGAAAGAAAGAAGTAAGAAAGAAGAAAGAAAGAAGAAAAAAGAAGTAAGAAAGAAGTAAGAAAGAAGTAAGAAATAAGTACGAAAGATTTAAGAAAGAAGAAAGAAAGAAGTAAGAAAGATGTAAGAAAGAAGTAACAAAGTAGTAAGAAAGAAGTAAGAAAGATTTAAGAAAGAAGTAAGAGAGAAAGAAGTAAGAAAGAAGTAAGAAAGAAGTAAGAAATAAATAAGTAAGAAAGAAAGAAGTAAGAAATAAGTAAGAATGAAGTAAGAAAGAAAGAAGAAAGAAAGAAGAAAGAAAGAAGAAAAAAGAAGTAAGAAAGAAGTAAGAAAGAAGAAAGAAAGAAGTAGGAAAGAAGTAGGAAAGAAGTAAGAAAGAAGTGAGAAATAAGTAAGAAAGAAGTAAGAAAGAAAGAAGTAAGAAAGAAGAACGAAAGAAAAAAGAAACAAGTAAGAAAGAAGTAAGAAAGTAGTAAGAAAGAAGAAAGAAAGAATTAAGAAAGAAGAAAGAAAGAAGTAAGAAAGAAGAAAGAAAGAAGTAAGAAAGAAGTAAGAAAGAAAGAAGAAAGATGTAAGAAAGAAGTAAGAAAGAAGTACGAAAGAAAGAAGTAGATAAGAAGTAAGAAAGAAGTAAGAAAGAAGTAAGAAAGAATAAAGAAAGAATTAAGAAAGAAGAAAGAAAGAAGTAAGAAAGATGTAAGAAAGAAGTAACAAACAATTAAGAAAGAAGTAAGAAATAAGTAAGAAAGAAGTAAGAAAGAAAGAAGTACGAAAGAAGTAAGAAAGAAGAAAAAAGAAGTAAGAAAGGAGTAAGAAAGAATTAAGAAAGAAGTAGGAAAGAAGTAGGAAAGAAGTAAGAAAGAAAGAAGTAAGAAAGAAGTAAGAAAGAAGTAATAAAGAAAGAAGAAAGATAGAAGAAAGAAAGAAGAAAGGAAGAAGAAAGTAAGAAGTTAGAAAGAAGTAAGAAAGAGGTAAGAAAGAAGAAAGAGGTAAGAAAGAAGTAAGAAAGAAAGAAGTAAGAAAGAAGTAAGAAAGAAGTAAGAAAGAAGTAAGAAAGAAAGAAGAAAGAAGTAAGAAAGAAGTAAGAAAGAAAGAAGTAAGAAAGAAGTAAGAAAGAAGTAAGAAAGAATTAAGAAAGAAAGAAGTAAGAAAGAAGTACGAAAGAAGTAAGAAAGAAGAAAGAAGTAAGAAAGAAAGAAGTAAGTAAGAAGTAAGAATGAAAGAAGAAAGAAAGAAGAAAGAAAGAAGTTAGAAAGAAGTAAGAAAGAATTAAAAAAGAAGTAAGAAAGAAGTAAGAAAGAAAGAAGTAAGAAAGAAGTAAGAAAGAAGTAAGAAGGAAAGAAGAAAGCAAGAAGAAAGAAAGAATTTAGAAAGAAGTAAGAGAGAAGTAAGAAAGAAGGACGAAAGAAGTAAGAAAGAAATAAGAAAGAAGTAAGAAAGAAGTAAGAAAGAAGTAAGAATGAAAGAAGAAAGAAAGAAGAAAGAAAGAAGTTAGAAAGAAGTAAGAAAGAAGAAAGAAAGAAGTAAGAAAGAAGTAAGAAAGAAGTAAGAAAGAAGGAAGTACGAAAGAAGTACGAAAGAAGTAAGAAAGAATTAAGAAAGAAAGAAGTAAGAAAGAAGTAAGAAAGAAAGAAGAATAAAGAAGAAAGAAAGAAGTAAGAAAGAAGTAAGAAAGAAGTAAGAAAGAAAGAAGAAAGAAAGATGAAAGAAAGAAGAAAGGAAGAAGAAAGAAAGAAGTTAGAAAGAAGTAAGAAAGAGGTAAGAAAGAAGTAAGAAAGAAGTTAGAAAGAAGTAAGAAAGAAGTAAGAAAGAAGTTAGAAAGAAGAAAGTACGAAGTAAGAAAGAAGTAAGAAAGAAAGAAGAAAGAAGTAAGAAAGAAGTAAGAAAGAAGTAAGAAAGAAGTAAGAAAGAAAGAAGTAAGAAAGAAGTAGAAAGAAGTAGAAAAAAAGAAGAAAGAAAGAAGAAAGAAAGAAGAAAAAAGAAGTGAGAAAGAAGTAAGAAAGAAGTAAGAAATAAGTAAGAAAGAAGTAATAAAGAAAGAAGAAAGAAAGAAGAAAGAAAGAAGAAAGGAAGAAGAAAGAAAGAAGTTAGAAAGAAGTAAGAAAGAGGTAAGAAAGAAGTAAGAAAGAGGTAAGAAAGAAGTAAGAAAGAAGTAAGAAAGAAAGAAGTAAGAAAGAAGTAAGAAAGAAGTAAGAAAGAAAGAAGAAAGAAGTAAGAAAGAAGTAAGAAAGAAGTAAGAAAGAAGTAAGAAAGAAGTAAGAAAGAATTAAGAAAGAAAGAAGTAAGAAAGAGGTACGAAAGAAGTAAGAAAGAAGTAAGAAAGAAGTAAGAAAGAAGGAAGTACGAAAGAAGTACGAAAGAAGTAAGAAAGAATTAAGAAAGAAAGAAGTAAGAAAGAAGTAAGAAAGAAAGAAGAATAAAGAAGAAAGAAAGAAGTAAGAAAGAAGTAAGAAAGAAGTAAGAAAGAAAGAAGAAAGAAAGATGAAAGAAAGAAGAAAGGAAGAAGAAAGAAAGAAGTTAGAAAGAAGTAAGAAAGAGGTAAGAAAGAAGTAAGAGAGAAGTAAGAAAGAAGGACGAAAGAAGTAAGAAAGAAGTAAGAAAGAAGTAAGAAAGAAGTAAGAAAGAAAGAAGAAAGAAGTAAGAAAGAAGTCAGAAAGAAGTAAGAAAGAAGTAAGAAAGAAGAAAGAAAGAAGAAAGAAGTAAGAAAGAAAGAAGTACGGAAGAAGTAAGAAAGAAGTAAGAAAGAAAGAAGTATGAAAGAAGTAAGAAAGAAAGAAGAAAGAAAGAAGAAAGAAAGAAGAAAGGAAGAAGAAAGAAAGATGTTACAAAGAAGTAAGAAAGAGGTAAGAAAGAAGTGAGAAAGATGTTAGAAAGAAGTAAGAAAGAAGTAAGAAAGAAAGAAGAAAGAAGTAAGAAAGAAGTCAGAAAGAAGTAAGAAAGAAGTAAGAAAGAAGAAAGAAAGAAGTAAGCAAGAAGTAAGAATGAAAGAAGTACGAAAGAAGTAAGAAAGAAGTATGAAAGAAATAAGTAAGAAAGAAGTAAGAAAGAAGTAAGAAAGAAAGAAGAAAGAAAGAAGAAAGAAAGAAGAAAGGAAGAAGAAAGAATGAAGTTAGAAAGAAGTAAGAAAGAGGTAAGAAAAAGTAAGAAAGATGTTAGAACGAAGTAAGAAAGAAGTAAGAAAAAAGTTAGAAAGAAGTAAGAAAGAAGTAAGAAAGAAGTAAGAAAGAAGAAAGAAAGAATTAAGAAAGAAGTAAGACAGAAAGAAGTATGAAAGAAGTACGAAAGAAGTACGAAAGAAGTAAGAAAGAAGTAAGAAAGAAAGAAGAAAGAAAGAAGAAAGAAAGAAGAAAGGAAGAAGAAAGAAAGAAGTTAGAAAGAAGTAAGAAATAGGTAAGAAAGTAGTAAGAAATAAAGAAGTAAAAAAGAAAGAAGTAAGAAAGAAGTACGAAAGAAGTAAGAAAGAAAGAAGTAAGAATGAAGTAGAAAGAAGTAGAAAAAAAGAAGAAAGAAAGAAGAAAGAAAGAAGAAAAAAGAAGTGAGAAAGAAGTAAGAAAGAAGTAAGAAATAAGTAAGAAAGAAGTAGTAAAGAAAGAAGAAAGAAAGAAGAAAGAACGAAGAAAGGAAGAAGAAAGAAAGAAGTTAGAAAGAAGTAAGAAAGAGGTAAGAAAGAAGTAAGAAAGAGGTAAGAAAGAAGTAAGAAAGAAGTAAGAAAGAAAGAAGTAAGAAAGAAGTAAGAAAGAAGTAAGAAAGAAAGAAGAAAGAAGTAAGAAAGAAGTAAGAAAGAAGTAAGAAAGAAGTAAGAAAGAATTAAGAAAGAAAGAAGTAAGAAAGAGGTACGAAAGAAGTAAGAAAGAAGTAAGAAAGAAGTAAGAAAGAAAGAAGTAAGTAAGAAGTAAGAATGAAAGAAGAAAGAAAGAAGAAAGAAAGAAGTTAGAAAGAAGTAAGAAAGAATTAAAAAAGAAGTAAGAAAGAAGTAAGAAAGAAAGAAGTAAGAAAGAAGTAAAAAAGAAGTAAGAAGGAAAGAAGAAAGCAAGAAGAAAGAAAGAATTTAGAAAGAAGTAAGAGAGAAGTAAGAAAGAAGGACGAAAGAAGTAAGAAAGAAGTAAGAAAGAAGTAAGAAAGAAGTAAGAAAGAAAGAAGAAAGAAGTAAGAAAGAAGTCAGAAAGAAGAAAGAAGTAAGAAAGAAAGAAGTACGGAAGAAGTAAGAAAGAAGTAAGAAAGAAAGAAGTATGAAAGAAGTAAGAAAGAAAGAAGAAAGAAAGAAGAAAGAAAGAAGAAAGGAAGAAGAAAGAAAGATGTTACAAAGAAGTAAGAAAGAGGTAAGAAAGAAGTGAGAAAGATGTTAGAAAGAAGTAAGCAAGAAGTAAGAAAGAAGTAAGACAGAAAGAAGTACGAAAGAAGTACGAAAGAAGTACGAAAGAAGTAAGAAAGAAGTAAGAAAAAAGAAGAAAGAAAGAAGAAAGAAAGAAGAAAGGAAGAAGAAAGAAAGAAGTTAGAAAGAAGTAAGAAAGAGGTAAGAAAGAAGTTAGAAAGAAGTAAGAAAGAAAGAAGAAAGAAGTAAGAAAGAAGTAAGAAAGAAGTAAGAAAGAAGTAAGAAAGAAAGAAGTAAGAAAGAAAGAAGTAAGAAAGAAGTACGAAAGAAGTAAGAAAGAAAGAAGTAAGAAAGAAGTAAGAAAGAAATAGGAAAAAAAGAAGAAAGAAAGAAGAAAATAGAAGTTAGAAAGAAGTAAGAAAGAAGTAAGAAAGAAGTAAGAAAGAAGTAGGTAAGAAGTAAGAAAGAAGAAAGAAAGAAGTAAGAAAGAAAGAAGTAAGAAAGAAGGAAGAAAGAAGAAAAAAGATGTAAGAAAGAAGTAAGAAAGAAGTAAGAAAGAAGAAAGAAAGAATTAAGAAAGAAGAAAGAAAGAAGTAAGAAACATGTAAGAAAGAAGTAACAAAGAAGTAAGAAAGAAGTAAGAAAAATGTAAGAAAGAAGTAAGAGAGAAAGAAGTACGAAAGAAGTAAGAAAGAAGTAAGAAATAAAGAAGTAAGAAAGAAAGAAGTAAGAAAGAAGAAAGAAAGAAGTAAGAAAGAAAGAAGTAAGAAAGAAGAAAGAAAGAAGAAAAAAGAAGTAAGAAAGAAGTAAGAAAGAAGTAAGAAAGAAGAAAAAAGAAGTAAGAAAGAAGTAAGAAAGAAGTAAGAAAGAAGTAGGAAAGAAGTAGGAAAGAAGTAAGAAAGAAGTAAGAAAGAAGTAAGAAAGAAGTAAGAAAGAAAGAAGTAAGAAAGAAGAACGAAAGAAGAAAGAAACAAGTAAGAAAGAAGTAAGAAAGAAGTAAGAAAGAAGAAAGAAAGTATTAAGAAAGAAGAAAGAAAGAAGTGAGAAAGAAGTAAGAAAGAAAGAATAAAAAAGAAAGAAAGAAGAAAGAGAGAAGAAAGAGGGAAGAAAGAAAGTAGAAAGAAAGAAGTAAGAAAGAAGTAAGAAAGAAGTAAGAAGGAATGAAGAAAGAAGTAAGAAAGAAGTAAGAAAGAATTAAGAAAGAATAAGAAAGAAAGAAGAAAGAAGTAAGAAAGAAGTCAGAAAGAAGTCAGAAAGAAGTAAGAAAGAAGAAAGAAAGAAGTAAGAAAGAAGAAAGAAAGAAGTACGAAAGAAGTAAGAAAGAAGTAAGAAAGAAAGAAGTAAGAAAGAAGTAAGAAAGAAGAAAGGAATAAGAAAGAAAGAAGTTAGAAAGAAGTTAGAAAGAATTTAGAAATAAGAAAGCAAAAAGAAAGAAAGAAAGAAGTAAGAAATAAGTAAGAAAGAAGTAAGAAAGAAAGAAGAAAGAAAGAAGAAAGAAAGAAGGAAGAGAGAAGAAAGAGAGAAGAAAGAAAGAAGAAAGAAAGAAGTAAGAAAGAAGTAAGAATGAAGTAAGATAGAAGTAAGAAAGAAGTAAGAAGGAATGAAAAAAGAAGTAAGAAAGAAGTAAGAAAGAAGAAAGAAAGAAGTAAGAAAGAAGAAAGAAAGAAGTAAGAAAGAAGTATGAAAGAAGTAAGAAAGAAAGAAGTAAGAAATAAATAAGAAAGAAGTAAGAAAGAAAGAAGAAAGATGTAAGAAAGAAGTAAGAAAGAAGTAAGAAAGAAGTAAGAAAGAAGTAAGAAAGAAAGAAGAAAGAAGTAAGAAAGAAGTCAGAAATAAGTAAGAAAGAAGTAAGAAAGAAGTAAGAAAGAAGTAAGAAATAAGTAAGAAAGAAGTAAGAAAGAAAGAAGAAAGAAAGATGAAAGAAAGAAGAAAAAGGAAGTTAGAAAGAAGTAAGAAAGAAGTAAGAAAGAAAGAAGAAAGAAGTAAGAAAGAAGTCAGAAATAAGTAAGAAAGAAGTAAGAAAGAAGTAAGAAAGAACTAAGAAAGAAGTAAGAAAGAAGAAATAAAGAATTAAGAAAGAAAGAAGTAAGAAAGAAGAAAGAAAGAAGAAAGAAAGAAGTAAGAAATAAGTAAGAAAGAAGTAAGAAAGAAGAAAGAAAGAATTAAGAAGTAAGAAAGAAAGAAGTAAGAAAGAAGAAAGAAAGAATTAAGAAAGAACAAAGAAAGAAGTAAGAAAGATGTTAGAAAGAAGTAAGAAAGAAGTAAGAAAGAAAGAAGAAAGAAGTAAGAAAGAAGTACGAAAGAAGTAAGAAAGAAGTAAGAAAGAAGTAAGAAAGAAGAAAGAAAGAGGTTAGAAAGTATTTAGAAATAAGAAAGAAAGAAGAAAGCAAGAAGAAAGAAAGAAAGAAGTAAGAAAGAAAGAAGAAAGAAAGAAGAAAGAAAGAAGAAAGTGAGAAGAAAGAGAGAAGAAAGAAAGAAGAAAGAAAGAAGTAAGAAAGAAGTAAGAATGAAGTAAGAAAGAAGTAAGAAGGAATGAAGAAAGAAGTAAGAAAGAAGTAAGAAAGAAGTAAGAAAGAAGAAAGAAAGAAGTTAGAAAGAATTTAGAAATAAGAAAGAAAGAAGAAAGCAAGAAGAAAGAAAGAAAGAAGTAAGAAAGAAAGAAGAAAGAAAGAAGAAAGAAAGAAGAAAGAGAGAAGAAAGAGAGAAGAAAGAAAGAAGAAAGAAAGAAGTAAGAAAGAAGTAAGAAAGAAGTAAGAATGAAGTAAGAGAGAAGTAAGAAGGAATGAAGAAAGAAGTAAGAAAGAAGTAAGAAAGAAGTAAGAAAGAAGTAAGAAAGAAGTAAGAAAGAAAGAAGAAAGAAGTAAGAAGGAAGTAAGAAAGAAGTAAGAAAGAAGTATGAAAGAAGTAAGAAAGAAAGAAGTAAGAAATAAATAAGAAAGAAGTAAGAAAGAAAGAAGAAAGAAAGGGGAAAGATAGAAGAAAAAAGAAGTTAGAAAGAAGTAAGAAAGAAGTAAGAAAGAAGTAAGAAAGAAAGAAGAAAGAAGTAAGAAAGAAAGAAGTACGAAAGAAGTACGAAAGACGTAAGAAAGAAAGAAGAAAGAAAGAAGTAAGAAAGGAGTAAGAAAGAAGTAAGCAAGAAAGAAGAAAGAAAGAAGAAAGAAAGAAGTAAGAAAGAAGTAAGAAAGAAGTAAGAAAGAGAGAAGAAAGAAAGAAGAAAGAAAGAAGTAAGAAAGAAGTAAGATAGAAGTAAGAAAGAAGTAAGAAAGAAGTAAGAAGGAATGAAGAAAGAAGTAAGAAAGAAGAAAGAAAGAAGTAAGAAAGAAGTAAGAAAGAAAGAAGAAAGAAGTAAGAAGGAAGTAAGAAAGAAGTAAGAAAGAAGTAAGAAAGAAGTAAGAAAGAAGTAAGAAAGAAAGAAGTAAGAAAGAAGTACGAAAGAAGTAAGAAAGAAGTAAAAAAGAAGTAAGAAAGAAAGAAGAAAGCAAGAAGAAAGAAAGAAGTTAGAAAGAAGTAAGAAAGAAGTTATAAAGAAGTAAGAAAGAAGTAAGAAAGAATTAAGAAAGAAGTACGAATGAAGTAAGAAAGAAGTAAGAAAGAAGTAAGAAAAAAGAAGTAAGAAAGAAGTAAGAAAGAGGTAAGAAAGAAAGAAGAAAGCAAGAAGAAAGAAAGAAGTTAGAAAGAAGTAAGAAAGAAGTAAGAAAGTAGTAAGAAAGAAAGAAGAAACAAAGAAGAAAGAAGGAAGAAAGAAGAAAGAAGTACGAAAGAAGTAAGAAAGAAGTACGAAAGAAGTAAGAAAGAAGTAAGAAAGAAGTAAGAAAGAAGTAAGAAAGAATTAAGAAAGAAAGAAGTACGAAAGAAGTATGAAAGAAGTAAGGAAGAAGTAAGAAAGAAAGAAGTAAGAAAGAAGTAAGAAAGAAGTAAGAAAGAAAGAAGAAAGAAAGAAGAAAGAAAGACGTAAGAAAGAAGTAAGAAAGAAGTAAGAAAGAAAGAAGAAAGAAAGATGAAAGAAAGAAGTAAGAAAGAGGTAAGAAAGAAGTTAGAAAGAAGTAAGAAAGAGGTAAGAAAGAAGTAAGAAAGAAGTTAGAAAGAAGTAAGAAAGAAGTAAGAAAGAAGTTAGAAAGAAGTAAGAAAGAAGTAAGAAAGAAGTAAGAAAGAAGTAAGAAAGAAAGAAGAAAGAAAGAAGAAAGAAAGAAGAAAGAGAGAAGAAAGAGAGAAGAAAGAGAGAAGAAAGAAAGAAGAAGGAAAGAAGTAAGAAAGAAGTAAGAAAGAAGAAAGAAAGAAGTAAGAAAGAAGTAAGAAACAAGTAAGAAAGAAGTAAGGAAGAAGTAAGAAAGAATGAAGAAAGAAGTAATAAAGAAAGAAGAAAGAAGTCAGACAGAAGTAAGAAAGAAGTTAGAAAGAAGTAAGAAATAAGTAAGAAAGAAGTAAGAAAGAAGTAAGAAAGAAAGAAGTAAGAAAGAAGTACGAAAGAAGTAAGTAAGAAGTAAGAAAGAAGTAAGAAAGAAAGAAGTAAGAAAGAAGTAAGAAAGAAGTAACAATGAAAGAAGAAAGAAAGAAGAAAGAAAGAAGTTAGAAAGAAGTAAGAAAGAAGTAAAAAAGAAGTAAGAAAGAAGTAAGAAAGAAGTAAGAAAGAATGAAGAAAGAAGTAATAAAGAAAGAAGAAAGAAGTCAGACAGAAGTAAGAAAGAAGTTAGAAAGAATTAAGAAATAAGTAAGAAAGAAAGAAGTAAGAAAGAAGTAAGAAAGAAGTAACAATGAAAGAAGAAAGAAAGAAGAAAGAAAGAAGTTAGAAAGAAGTAAGAAAGAAGTAAAAAAGAAGTAAGAAATAAGTAAGAAAGAAGTAAGAAAGAAAGAAGAAAGCAAGAAGAAAGAAAGAAGTTAGAAAGAAGTAAGAAAGAAGTAAGAAAGAAGTAAGAAAGAAGTAAGAAAGAAAGAAGAAAGAAGTAAGAAAGAAGTAAGAAAGAAGTAAGAAAGAAGTAAGAAAGAAGTTAGAAAGTAGAAAGAAAGAATTAAGAAAGAAGAAAGAAAGAAGTAAGAAAGAAGTAAGAAAGAAAGAAGTACAAAAGAAGTACGAAAGAAGTAAGAAAGAAAGAAGTAAGAAAGAAGTAAGAAAGAAGTAAGGAAGAAGTAAGAAAGAAAAAAGAAAGAAAGAAGAAAGAAGGAAGAAAGAAAAAAGAAAGGAAGAAGAAAGAAAGAATTTAGAAAGAAGTAAGAAAGAAGTAAGAAAGGAGTTAGAAAGAAGATAGAAAGAATTTAGAAATAAGAAAGAAAGAAGAAAGCAAGAAGAAAGGAAGAAAGAAGTAAGAAAGAAGTAAGAAAGAAAGAAGAAAGAAAGAAGGAAGAAAAAAGAAAGAGAGAACAAAGAGAGAAGAAAGAAAGAAGAAAGAAAGAAGTAAGAAAGAAGTAAGATAGAAGTAAGAAAGAAGTAAGAAAGAAGTAAGAAGGAATGAAGAAAGAAGTAAGAAAGAAAGAAGAAAGAAGTCAGAAAGAAGTAAGAAAGAAGGAAGAAGTAAGAAAGAAGAAAGAAAGAAGTAAGAAAGAAGAAAGTAAGAAGAAAGAAAGAAGAAAGAAAGAAGTAAGAAAGAAGTAAGAAAGAAAGAAGAAAGAAGTAAGAAAGAAGTAAGAAAGAAGTAAGAAAGAAGTAAGAAAGAAGTAAGAAAGAAGTAAGAAAGAAAGAAGTAAGAAAGCAGTACGAAAGAAGAAAGAAAGTAGTAAGAAAGAAGTAAGAAAGAAAGAAGTAAGAAAGAAGTAAGAAAGAAGTAAGAATGAAAGAAGAAAGAAAGAAGAAAGAAAGAAGTTAGAAAGAAGTAAGAAAGAAGTAAAAAAGAAGTAAGAAAGAAGTAAGAAAGAAAGAAGTAAGAAAGATGTAAGAAAGAAAGAAGAAAGCAAGAAGAAAGAAAGAAGATAGAAAGAAGTAGGAAAGAAGTAATAAAGAAGTTAGAAAGAAGTAAGAAAGAAGTAGGAAAGAAGTAAGAGAGAAGTAAGAAAGAAGTAAGAATGAAAGAAGAAAGAAAGAAGTAAGAAAGAAGTAAGAAAGAAAGTAGAAAGAAAGAAGAAAGAAAGAAGTTAGAGAGAATTAAGAAAGAAGTAAGAAAGAAAGAAGAAAGAAGTAAGAAAGAAGTACGAAAGAAGAAAGAAAGAAGTAAGAAAGAAGTAAGAAAGAAGTTAGAAAGAAGTAAGAAAGAAGTAAGAAAGAAAGAAGAAAGAAGTAAGAAAGAAGTAAGAAAGAAGTCAGAAAGAAGTAAGAAAGAAGTAAGAAAGAAAGAAGTAAGAAAGAAGTAAGAATGAAGTAAGAAAGAAGTAAGAAAGAGGTAAGAAAGAAGTAAGAAAGAAGTTAGAAAGAAGTAAGAAAGAAGTAAGAAAGAAGTTAGAAAGAAGTAAGAAAGAAAGAAGAAAGAAAGAAGAAAGAAAGAAGTAAGAAAGAAGTAAGAAAGAAGTAAGAAAGAAGTTAGAAGTAAGAAAGAAGTAAGAAAGGAGTAAGAAAGAAGTAAGAAAGAAAGAAGAAAGAAAGAAGAAAGAAAGAAGTAAGAAAGAAGTAAGAAAGAAGTAAGAAAGAAAGAAGAAAGAAAGAAGAAAGAAAGAAGAAAGGAAGAAGAAAGAAAGAAGTTAGAAAGAAGTAAGAAAGAGGTTAGAAAGAAGTAAGAAATAAGTTAGAAAGAAGTAAGAAAGAAGTAAGAAAGAAGTTAGAAAGAAGTAAGAAAGAAGTAAGAAAGAAGTAAGAAAGAAAGAAGTAAGAAATAATTAAGAAAGAAGTAAGAAAGAAAGAAGAAAGAAGTAAGAAAGAAAGAAGAAAGAAATGGGAAAGAAAGAAGAAAAAAGAAGTTAGAAAGAAGTAAGAAAGAAGTAAGAAAGAAGTAAGAAAGAAAGAAGAAAGAAGTAAGAAAGAAAGAAGTACGAAAGAAGTACGAAAGACGTAAGAAAGAAAGAAGAAAGAAAGAAGTAAGAAAGGAGTAAGAAAGAAGTAAGAAAGAAAGAAGAAAGAAAGAAGAAAGAAAGAAGTAAGAAAGAAGTAAGAAAGAAGTAAGAAAGAAAGAAGAAAGAAAGAAGAAAGAAAGAAGAAAGGAAGAAGAAAGAAAGAAGTTAGAAAGAAGTAAGAAAGAGGTAAGAAAGAAGTAAGAAAGAAGTTAGAAAGAAGTAAGAAAGAAGTAAGAAAGAAGTTAGAAAGAAGTAAGAAAGAAGTAAGAAAGAAGTAAGAAAGAAAGAAGAAAGAAGTAAGAAAGAAGTAAGAAAGAAGGAAGAAGTAAGAAAGAAGAAAGAAAGAAGTAAGAAAGAAGAAAGTAAGAAGAAAGAAAGAAGAAAGAAAGAAGTAAGAAAGAAGTAAGAAAGAAAGAAGAAAGAAGTAAGAAAGAAGTAAGAAAGAAGTAAGAAAGAAGTAAGAAAGAAGTAAGAAAGAAGTAAGAAAGAAGTAAGAAAGAAAGAAGAAAGAAAGCAGTACGAAAGAAGAAAGAAAGTAGTAAGAAAGAAGTAAGAAAGAAAGAAGTAAGAAAGAAGTAAGAAAGAAGTAAGAATGAAAGAAGAAAGAAAGAAGAAAGAAAGAAGTTAGAAAGAAGTAAGAAAGAAGTAAAAAAGAAGTAAGAAAGAAGTAAGAAAGAAAGAAGTAAGAAAGATGTAAGAAAGAAAGAAGAAAGCAAGAAGAAAGAAAGAAGATAGAAAGAAGTAGGAAAGAAGTAATAAAGAAGTTAGAAAGAAGTAAGAAAGACGTAGGAAAGAAGTAAGAGAGAAGTAAGAAAGAAGTAAGAATGAAAGAAGAAAGAAAGAAGTAAGAAAGAAGTAAGAAAGAAAGTAGAAAGAAAGAAGAAAGAAAGAAGTTAGAAAGAATTAAGAAAGAAGTAAGAAAGAAAGAAGAAAGAAGTAAGAAAGAAGTTAGAAAGAAGTAAGAAAGAAGTAAGAAAGAAAGAATAAAGAAGTAAGAAAGAAGTACGAAAGAAGAAAGAAAGAAGGAAGAAAGAAGTAAGAAAGAAGTTAGAAAGAAGTAAGAAAGAAGTAAGAAAGAAAGAAGAAAGAAGTAAGAAAGAAGTAAGAAAGAAGTCAGAAAGAAGTAAGAAAGAAGTAAGAAAGAAAGAAGTAAGAAAGAAGTAAGAATGAAGTAAGAAAGAAGTAAGAAAGAGGTAAGAAAGAAGTAAGAAAGAAGTTAGAAAGAAGTAAGAAAGAAGTAAGAAAGAAGTTAGAAAGAAGTAAGAAAGAAGTAAGAAAGAAGTAAGAAAGAAAGAAGTAAGAAATAATTAAGAAAGAAGTAAGAAAGAAAGAAGAAAGAAAGAAGTAAGAAAGGAGTAAGAAAGAAGTAAGAAAGAAAGAAGAAAGAAAGAAGAAAGAAAGAAGTAAGAAAGAAGTAAGAAAGAAGTAAGAAAGAAGTTAGAAGTAAGAAAGAAGTAAGAAAGGAGTAAGAAAGAAGTAAGAAAGAAAGAAGAAAGAAAGAAGAAAGAAAGAAGTAAGAAAGAAGTAAGAAAGAAGTAAGAAAGAAAGAAGAAAGAAAGAAGAAAGAAAGAAGAAAGGAAGAAGAAAGAAAGAAGTTAGAAAGAAGTAAGAAAGAGGTAAGAAAGAAGTAAGAAATAAGTTAGAAAGAAGTAAGAAAGAAGTAAGAAAGAAGCTAGAAAGAAGTAAGAAAGAAGTAAGAAAGAAGTAAGAAAGAAAGAAGTAAGAAATAATTAAGAAAGAAGTAAGAAAGAAAGAAGAAAGAAGTAAGAAAGAAAGAAGAAAGAAATGGGAAAGAAAGAAGAAAAAAGAAGTTAGAAAGAAGTAAGAAAGAAGTAAGAAAGAAGTAAGAAAGAAAGAAGAAAGAAGTAAGAAAGAAAGAAGTACGAAAGAAGTACGAAAGACGTAAGAAAGAAAGAAGAAAGAAAGAAGTAAGAAAGGAGTAAGAAAGAAGTAAGAAAGAAAGAAGAAAGAAAGAAGAAAGAAAGAAGTAAGAAAGAAGTAAGAAAGAAGTAAGAAAGAAAGAAGAAAGAAAGAAGAAAGAAAGAAGAAAGGAAGAAGAAAGAAAGAAGTTAGAAAGAAGTAAGAAAGAGTTAAGAAAGAAGTAAGAAAGATGTTAGAAAGAAGTAAGAAAGAAGTAAGAAAGAAGTTAGAAAGAAGTAAGAAAGAAGTAAGAAAGAAGTAAGAAAGAAAGAAGAAAGAAAGAAGAAAGAAAGAAGTAAGAAAGAAGAAAGAGAGAAGAAAGAAAGAAGAAAGAAAGAAGAAAGAAAGAAGTAAGATAGAAGTAAGAAAGAAGTAAGAAAGAAGTATGAAGGAATGAAGAAAGAAGTAAGAAAGAAGAAAGAAAGAAGTAAGAAAGAAGTAAGAAAGAAAGAAGAAAGAAGTAAGAAGGAAGTAAGAAAGAAGTAAGAAAGAAGTAAGAAAGAAGTAAGAAAGAAAGAAGTTAGAAAGAAGTAAGAAAGAAGTAAGAAAGAAGTAAGAAAGAAGTAAGAAAGAAGAAAGAAAGAATTAAGAAAGAAGTACGAATGAAGTAAGAAAGAAGTAAGAAAGAAGTAAGAAAAAAGAAGAAAGAAGTAAGAAAGAAGTAAGAATGAAAGAAGAAAGAAAGAAGAAAGAAAGAAGTTAGAAAGAAGTAAGAAAGAAGTAAAAAAGAAGAAAGAAGTAAGAAGGAATGAAGAAAGAAGTAAGAAAGAAGTAAGAAAGAAGTAAGAAAGAAGAAAGAAAGAAGTTAGAAAGAATTTAGAAATAAGAAAGAAAGAAGAAAGCAAGAAGAAAGAAAGAAAGAAGTAAGAAAGAAAGAAGAAAGAAAGAAGAAAGAAAGAAGAAAGAGAGAAGAAAGAGAGAAGAAAGAAAGAAGAAAGAAAGAAGTAAGAAAGAAGTAAGAAAGAAGTAAGAATGAAGTAAGAGAGAAGTAAGAAGGAATGAAGAAAGAAGTAAGAAAGAAGTAAGAAAGAAGTAAGAAAGAAGTAAGAAAGAAAGAAGAAAGAAGTAAGAAGGAAGTAAGAAAGAAGTAAGAAAGAAGTATGAAAGAAGTAAGAAAGAAAGAAGTAAGAAATAAATAAGAAAGAAGTAAGAAAGAAAGAAGAAAGAAAGGGGAAAGATAGAAGAAAAAAGAAGTTAGAAAGAAGTAAGAAAGAAGTAAGAAAGAAGTAAGAAAGAAAGAAGAAAGAAGTAAGAAAGAAAGAAGTACGAAAGAAGTACGAAAGACGTAAGAAAGAAAGAAGAAAGAAAGAAGTAAGAAAGGAGTAAGAAAGAAGTAAGCAAGAAAGAAGAAAGAAAGAAGAAAGAAAGAAGTAAGAAAGAAGTAAGAAAGAAGTAAGAAAGAAAGAAGAAAGAAAGAAGAAAGAAAGAAGAAAGGAAGAAGAAAAAAGAAGTTAGAAAGAAGTAAGAAAGAGGTAAGAAAGAAGTAAGAAAGAAGTTAGAAAGAAGTAAGAAAGAAGTAAGAAAGAAGTTAGAAAGAAGTAAGAAAGAAGTAAGAAAGAAGTAAGAAGGAAGTAAGAAAGAAGTAAGAAAGAAGTAAGAAAGAAGTAAGAAAGAAAGAATAAAGAAGTAAGAAAGAAGTACGAAAGAAGAAAGAAAGAAGTAAGAAAGAAGTAAGAAAGAAAGAAGAAAGCAAGAAGAAAGAAAGAAGTTAGAAAGAAGTAAGAAAGAAGTTATAAAGAAGTAAGAAAGAAGTAAGAAAGAAGTAAGAAAGAAGTAAGAAAGAAGTAAGAAAGAAGTAAGAAAGAAGAAAGAAAGAATTAAGAAAGAAGTACGAATGAAGTAAGAAAGAAGTAAGAAAGAAGTAAGAAAAAAGAAGTAAGAAAGAAGTAAGAAAGAGGTAAGAAAGAAAGAAGAAAGCAAGAAGAAAGAAAGAAGTTAGAAAGAAGTAAGAAAGAAGTAAGAAAGTAGTAAGAAAGAAAGAAGAAACAAAGAAGAAAGAAGGAAGAAAGAAGAAAGAAGTACGAAAGAAGTAAGAAAGAAGTAAGAAAGAAGTAAGGAAGTAGTAAGAAAGAAAGAAGAAAGAAGTAAGAAAGAAGTACGAAAGAAGTAAGAAAGAAGTAAGAAAGAAGTAAGAAAGAAAGAAGAAAGAAAGAAGAAAGAAAGAAGTAAGAAAGAAGAAAGAGAGAAGAAAGAAAGAAGAAAGAAAGAAGTAAGAAAGAAGTAAGATAGAAGTAAGAAAGAAGTAAGAAAGAAGTATGAAGGAATGAAGAAAGAAGTAAGAAAGAAGAAAGAAAGAAGTAAGAAAGAAGTAAGAAAGAAAGAAGAAAGAAGTAAGAAGGAAGTAAGAAAGAAGTAAGAAAGAAGTAAGAAAGAAGTAAGAAAGAAGTAAGAAAGAAAGAAGTTAGAAAGAAGTAAGAAAGAATTAAGAAAGAAGTACGAATGAAGTAAGAAAGAAGTAAGAAAGAAGTAAGAAAAAAGAAGTAAGAAAGAAGTAAGAAAGAAGTAAGAATGAAAGAAGAAAGAAAGAAGAAAGAAAGAAGTTAGAAAGAAGTAAGAAAGAAGTAAAAAAGAAGAAAGAAGTAAGAAAGAAAGAAGTAAGAAAGAAGTAAGAAAGAGGTAAGAAAGAAAGAAGAAAGCAAGAAGAAAGAAAGAAGTTAGAAAGAAGTAAGAAAGAAGTAAGAAAGAAGTAAGAAAGAAGTAAGAAAGAAAGAAGAAACAAAGAAGAAAGAAGGAAGAAAGAAGAATGAAGTACGAAAGAACTAAGAAAGAAGTAAGAAAGAAGTAAGAATGTAGTAAGAAAGAAAGAACAAAGAAGTAAGAAAGAAGTACGAAAGAAGTAAGAAAGAAGTAAGAAAGAAGTAAGAAAGAAGTAAGAAAGAAAGAAGTACGAAAGAAGTATGAAAGAAGTAAGGAAGAAGTAAGAAAGCAAGATGTAAGAAAGAAGTAAGAAAGAAGTTAGAAAGAAGTAAGAAAGAAAGAAGTACGAAAGAAGTATGAAAGAAGTAAGGAAGAAGTAAGAAAGAAAGAAGAAAGAAAGATGAAAGAAAGAAGAAAGGAAGAAGTAAGAAAGAAGAATGGAAGAAGTAAGAAAGAATGAAGAAAGAAGTAATAAAGAAAGAAGAAAGAAGTCAGAAAGAAGTAAGAAAGAAGTTAGAAAGAAGTAAGAAATAAGTAAGAAAGAAGTAAGAAAGAAGTAAGAAAGAAAGAAGTAAGAAAGAAGTACGAAAGAAGTACGAAAGAAGTAAGAAAGAAGTAAGAAAGAAAGAAGTAAGAAAGAAGTAAGAAAGAAGTAAGAATGAAAGAAGAAAGAAAGAAGAAAGAAAGAAGTTAGAAAGAAGTAAGAAAGAAGTAAAAAAGAAGTAAGAAAGAAGTAAGAAAGAAAGAAGTAAGAAAGAAGTAAGAAAGAAAGAAGAAAGCAAGAAGAAAGAAAGAAGTTAGAAAGAAGTAGGAAAGAAGTAAGAAAGAAGTTAGAAAGAAGTAAGAAAGAAGTAAGAAAGAAGTAAGAAAGAAGTAAGAAAGAAGAAAGAAGAAAGAAAGAAATAAGAAAGAAGTGCGAAAGAAGTCAGAAAGAAATAAGAAAGAAGTAAGAAAGAAAGAAGTCAGAAAGAAGTAAGAAAGAAGTAAGAAAGAAAGAAGAAAACAAGAAGAAAGAAAGAAGTTAGAAAGAAGTAGGAAAGAAGTAAGAAAGAAGTTAGAAAGAAGTAAGAAAGAAGTAAGAAAGAAGTAAGAAAAAAGTAAGAAAGAAGTAAGAAAGAAGTAAGAAAGAAGTAAGAAAGAAAGAAGTACGAAAGAAGTACAAAAGAAGTAAGAAAGAATTAAGAAAGAAAGAAGTAAGAAAGAAAGAAGAAAAAAGAAGAAAGAAAGAAGTAAGAAAGAAGTAAGAAAGAAGTAAGAAAGAAGTAAGAAAGAAAGAAGAAAGAAAGATGAAAGAAAGAAGAAAGGAAGAAGAAAGAAAGAAGTAAGAAAGAAGTAAGAAAGAGGTAAGAAAGAAGTAAGAAAGTAGTTAGAAAGAAGTAAGAAAGAAGAAAGGAAGAAGTAAGAAAGAAGTAAGAAAGAAGTAAGAAAGAAGTAAGACAGAAAGAAGAAAGAAGTAAGAAAGAAGTAAGAAAGTAGTAAGAAAGAAGTAAGAAAGAAGTAAGAAAGAATTAAGAAAGAAAGAAGTAAGAAAGAAGTACGAAAGAAGTAAGAAAGAAGTAAGAAAGAAGTAAAAAAGAAGTAAGAAGGAAAGAAGAAAGCAAGAAGAAAGAAAGAATTTAGAAAGAAGTAAGAGAGAAGTAAGAAAGAAGGACGAAAGAAGTAAGAAAGAAGTAAGAAAGAAGTAAGAAAGAAAGAAGAAAGAAGTAAGAAAGAAGTCAGAAAGAAGTAAGAAAGAAGTAAGAAAGAAGAAAGAAAGAAGAAAGAAGTAAGAAAGAAAGAAGTACGAAAGAAGTAAGAAAGTTGTAAGAAAGAAAGAAGTAAGAAAGAAGTAAGAAAGAAGTAAGAAAGAAAGAAGAAAGAAAGAAGAAAGAAAGAAGAAAGAAAGAAGAAAGGAAGAAGAAAGAAAGAAGTTAGAAAGAAGTAAGAAAGAGGTAAGAAAGAAGTAAGAAAGATGTTAGAACGAAGTAAGAAAGAAGTAAGAAAAAAGTTAGAAAGAAGTTAGAAAGAAGTAAGAAAGAAGTAAGAAAGAAGAAAGAAAGAAGTAAGAAAGAAGTAAGACAGAAAGAAGTACGAAAGAAGTACGAAAGAAGTAAGGAAGAAGTAAGAAAGAAGTAAGAGAGAAAGAAGTAAGAAAGAAGTAAGAAAGAAGTAAAAATGAAAGAAGAAAGAAAGAAGAAAGAAAGAATTTAGAAAGAAGTAAGAAAGAAGTAAAAAAGAAGTAAGAAAGAAGTAAGAAAGAAAGAAGTAAGAAAGAAGTAAGAAAGAAGTAAAAATGAAAGAAGAAAGAAAGAAGAAAGAAAGAAGTTAGAAGAAGTAAGAAAGAAGTAAAAAAGAAGTAAGAAAGAAGTAAGAAAGAAAGAAGTAAGAAAGAAGTAAGAAAGAAGTAAGAAAGAAGTAAGAAAGCAAGAAGAAAGAAAGAAGTTAGAAAGAAGTAAGAAAGAAGTAAGAAAGAAGTTAGAAGTAAGAGAGAAGTAAGAAAGAAGTAGGAAAGAAGTAAGAAAGAAAGAAGAAAGAAGTAAGAAAGAAGTAAGAAAGAAGTAAGAAAGAAGTTAGAAAGTAGAAAGAAAGAATTAAGAAAGAAGAAAGAAAGAAGTAAGAAAGAAGTAAGAAAGAAAAAGGAAAGAAAGAAGAAAGAAAGAAGAAAGAAAGAAGAAAGGAAGAAGAAAGGAAGAAGAAAGAAAGACGTTAGAAAGAAGTAAGAAAGAAGTAAGAAAGAAGTTAGAAAGAAGATAGAAAGAATTTAGAAATAAGAAAGAAAGAAGAAAGCAAGAAGAAAGTAAGAAAGAAAGAAGTAAGAAAGAAGAAAGGAAGAAGTAAGAAAGAAGTAAGAAAGAAGTAAGAAAGAAAGAAGTAAGAAGTAAGAAAGAAAGAAGTAAGAAAGGAGTAAAAAAGAAGTAAGAAGGAAAGAAGAAAGCAAGAAGAAAGAAAGAATTTAGAAAGAAGTAAGAGAGAAGTAAGAAAGAAGGACGAAAGAAGTAAGAAAGAAGTAAGAAAGAAGTAAGAAAGAAAGAAGAAAGAAGTAAGAAAGAAGTCAGAAAGAAGTAAGAAAGAAGTAAGAAAGAAGAAAGAAAGAAGTAAGAAAGAAGTAAGAAAGAAAGAAGTACGAAAGAAGTAAGAAAGAAGTAAGAAAGAAAGAAGTAAGAAAGAAGTAAGAAAGAAGTAAGAAAGAAAGAAGAAAGAAAGAAGAAAGAAAGAAGAAAGGAAGAAGAAAGAAAGAAGTTAGAAAGAAATAAGAAAGAGGTAAGAAAGAAGTAAGAACGATGTTAGAACGAAGTAAGAAAGAAGTAAGAAAAAAGTTAGAAAGAAGTAAGAAAGAAGTAAGAAAGAAGTAAGAAAGAAGAAAGAAAGAAGTAAGAAAGAAGTAAGACAGAAAGAAGTACGAAAGAAGTACGAAAGAAGTACGAAAGAAGTAAGAAAGAAGTAAGAAAGAAAGAAGAAAGAAAGAAGAAAGAAAGAAGAAAGGAAGAAGAAAGAAAGAAGTTAGAAAG
Organism: Columba livia; assembly: GCF_036013475.1. Classification (NCBI taxonomy): domain Eukaryota; kingdom Metazoa; phylum Chordata; class Aves; order Columbiformes; family Columbidae; genus Columba; species Columba livia. The sequence continues at coordinate 881,781 of NW_027043035.1, forward strand.
AAGTAAGAAAGAGGTAAGAAAGAAGTTAGAAAGAAGTAAGAAAGAAGTAAGAAAGAAGTAAGAAAGAAGTAAGAAAGAAGTAAGAAAGAAGTAAGAAAGAAGTAAGAAAGAAGTAGGAAAGAAGTAAGAAAGATTTAAGAAAGAAGAAAGAAAGAAGAAAGATGTAAGAAAGAAGTAACAAAGTAGTAAGAAAGAAGTAAGAAAGATTTAAGAAAGAAGTAAGAGAGAAAGAAGTACGAAAGAAGTAAGAAAGAAGTAAGAAATAAAGAAGTAAGAAAGAAAGAAGTAAGAAATAAGTAAGAATGAAGTAAGAAAGAAAGAAGAAAGAAAGAAGAAAGAAAGAAGAAAAAAGAAGTAAGAAAGAAGTAAGAAAGAAGAAAGAAAGAAGTAGGAAAGAAGTAGGAAAGAAGTAAGAAAGAAGTAAGAAATAATTAAGAAAGAAGTAAGAAAGAAAGAATTAAGAAAAAGAACGAAAGAAAAAAGAAACAAGTAAGAAAGAAGTAAGAAAGAAGTAAGAAATAAGAAAGAAAGAATTAAGAAAGAAGAAAGAAAGAACTAAGAAAGATGTAAGAAAGAAGTAAGAAAGAAGTAAGAAAGAAAGAAGAAAGAAGTTAGAAAGAATTTAGAAATAAGAAAGAAAGAAGAAAGCAAGAAGAAAGAAAGAAAGAAGTAAGAAAGAAAGAAGAAAGAAAGAAGAAAAAAGAAAGAAAAAAGAAAGAAAGAAGAAAGAGAGAAGAAATAGAGAAGAAAGAAAGTAGAAAGAAAGAAGTAAGAAAGAAGTAAGAAAGAAGTAAGAAAGAAAGAAGAAAGAAGTAAGAAAGAAGTAAGAAAGAAGTAAGAAAGAAGTAAGAAAGAAGTAAGAAAGAAGTAAGAAAGAAGTAAGAAAGAAGTAAGAAAGAAGTAAGAAAGAAGTAAGAAAGAAGAAAGAAAGAATTAAGAAAGAAGAAAGAAAGAAGTAAGAAAGATGTAAGAAAGAAGTAACAAACAATTAAGAAAGAAGTAAGAAATAAGTAAGAAAGAAGTAAGAAAGAAAGAAGTATGAAAGAAATAAGAAAGAAGAAAAAAGAAGTAAGAAAGGAGTAAGAAAGAATTAAGAAAGAAGTAAGAAAGAAGTAGGAAAGAAGTAAGAAAGAAAGAAGTAAGAAAGAAGTAAGAAAGAAGTAAGAAAGAAAGAAGAAAGAAAGATGAAAGAAAGAAGAAAGGAAGAAGAAAGAAAGAAGTTAGAAAGAAGTAAGAAAGAGGTAAGAAAGAAGTAAGAAAGAAGTTAGAAAGAAGTAAGAAAGAAGTAAGAAAGAAGTTAGAAAGAAGAAAGAACGAAGTAAGAAAGAAGTAAGAAAGAAAGAAGAAAGAAGTAAGAAAGAAGTAAGAAAGAAGTAAGAAAGAAGTAAGAAATAAAGAAGTAAGAAAGAAAGAAGAAAGAAAGAAGTACGAAAGAAGTAAGAAAGAAAGAAGTAAGAAAGAAGTAGAAAGAAGTAGAAAAAAAGAAGAAAGAAAGAAGAAAGAAAGAAGAAAAAAGAAGTGAGAAAGAAGTAAGAAAGAAGTAAGAAATAAGTAAGAAAGAAGTAATAAAGAAAGAAGAAAGAAAGAAGAAAGAAAGAAGAAAGGAAGAAGAAAGAAAGAAGTTAGAAAGAAGTAAGAAAGAGGTAAGAAAGAAGTAAGAAAGAGGTAAGAAAGAAGTAAGAAAGAAGTAAGAAAGAAAGAAGTAAGAAAGAAGTAAGAAAGAAGTAAGAAAGAAAGAAGAAAGAAGTAAGAAAGAAGTAAGAAAGAAGTAAGAAAGAAGTAAGAAAGAAGTAAGAAAGAATTAAGAAAGAAAGAAGTAAGAAAGAGGTACGAAAGAAGTAAGAAAGAAGTAAGAAAGAAGTAAGAAAGAAAGAAGTAAGTAAGAAGTAAGAATGAAAGAAGAAAGATAGAAGAAAGATAGAAGTTAGAAAGAAGTAAGAAAGAAGTAAAAAAGAAGTAAGAAAGAAGTAAGAAAGAAAGAAGTAAGAAAGAAGTAAAAAAGAAGTAAGAAGGAAAGAAGAAAGCAAGAAGAAAGAAAGAATTTAGAAAGAAGTAAGAGAGAAGTTAGAAAGAAGGACGAAAGAAGTAAGAAAGAAGTAAGAAAGAAGTAAGAAAGAAGTAAGAAAGAAAGAAGAAAGAAGTAAGAAAGAAGTCAGAAAGAAGTAAGAAAGAAGTAAGAAAGAAGTAAGAAAGAAAGAAGAAAGAAAGAAGAAAGAAAGAAGTAAGAAAGAAGAAAGAAAGAAGTTAGAAAGAAGTAAGAAAGAGGTAAGAAAGAAGTTAGAAAGAAGTAAGAAAGAAAGAAGAAAGAAGTAAGAAAGAAGAAAGAAAGAAGTAAGAAAGAAGTAAGAAAGAAGTAAGAAAGAAGTAAGAAAGAAAGAAGAAAGAAGAAAGAAAGAAGAAAGAAAGAAGTAAGAAAGAAGAAAGAAAGAAGTAAGAAAGAAGTAAGAAAGAAAGAAGAAAAAAGAAAGAAAGAAGAAAGAAAGAAGAAAGAGAGAAGAAAGAGAGAAGAAAGAAAGTAGAAAGAAAGAAGTAAGAAAGAAGTAAGAAAGAAGTAAGAAAGAAAGAAGAAAGAAGTAAGAAAGAAGTCAGAAAGAAGTAAGAAAGAAGTAAGAAAGAAGTAAGAAGGAATGAAGAAAGAAGTAAGAAAGAAGTAAGAAAGAATAAAGAAAGAATTAAGAAAGAAGAAAGAAAGAAGTAAGAAAGAAGAAAGAAAGAAGTAAGAAAGAAGTAAGAAAGAAAGAAGAAAGATGTAAGAAAGAAGTAAGAAAGAAGTACGAAAGAAAGAAGTAGATAAGAAGTAAGAAAGAAGTAAGAAAGAAGTAATAAAGAAAGAAGAAAGAAAGAAGAAAGAAAGAAGAAAGTAAGAAGAAAGAACGAAGTTAGAAAGAAGTAAGAAAGAGGTAAGAAAGAAGTAAGAAAGAGGTAAGAAAGAAGTAAGAAAGAATTTAGAAAGAAGTAAGAAAGAGGTAAGAAAGAAGTTAGAAAGAAGTAAGAAAGAAGTAAGAAAGAAGTAAGAAAGAAGTTAGAAAGAAGTTAGAAAGAATTTAGAAATAAGAAAGAAAGAAGAAAGCAAGAAGAAAGAAAGAAAGAAGTAAGAAAGAAAGAAGAAAAAAAAAAGAAAGAAAGAAGTAAGAAATAAGAAAGAAAGAAGTAAGAAAGAAAGAAGAAAGAAAGAAGAAAGAACGAAGGAAGAGAGAAGAAAGAGAGAAGAAAGAAAGAAGAAAGAAAGAAGCAAGAAAGAAGTAAGAATGAAGTAAGAAAGAAGTAAGAAAGAAGTAAGAAGGAATGAAGAAAGAAGTAAGAAAGAAGTAAGAAAGAAGAAAGAAAGAAAGAAGTAAGAAAGAAGAAAGAAAGAAGTAAGAGAGAAGAAAGAAAGAAGTAAGAAAGAAGTAAGAAAGAAAGAAGAAAGATGTAAGAAAGAAGTAAGAAAGAAGTAATAAAGAAGTAAGAAAGAAAGAAGTAGATAAGAAGTAAGAAAGTAGTAAGAAAGAAGTAAGAAAGAAGAAAGAAAGAATTAAGAAAGAAGAAAGAAAGAAGTAAGAAAGATGTAAGAAAGAAGTAACAAAGAAGTAAGAAAGAAGTAAGAAAGAAGTAAGAAAGAAGTAAGAAAGAAAGAAGTACGAAAGAAGTAAGAAAGAAGTAAGAAAGAAAGAAGTAAGAAAGAGGTAAGAAAGAAAGAAGAAAGAAAGAAGAAAGGAAGAAGAAAAAAGAAGTAAGAAAGAAGTAAGAAAGAAGTAAGAAAGAAGTAGGAAAGAAGTAGGAAAGAAGTAAGAAAGAAGTAAGAAATAAGTAAGAAAAATTAAGAAAGAAATAAGTAAGAAAGAAGAACGAAAGAAGAAAGAAAGAAGTAAGAAAGAAGTAAGAAAGAAGAAAGAAAGAAGTTAGAAAGAATTTAGAAATAAGAAAGAAAGAAGAAAGCAAGAAGAAAGAAAGAAAGAAGTAAGAAAGAAAGAAGAAAAAAAAAAAGAAAGAAAGAAGAAAGAGAGAAGAAAGAGAGAAGAAAGAAAGAAGAAAGAAAGAAGTAAGAAAGAAGTAAGAAAGAATTAAGAATGAAGTAAGAAAGGAGTAAGAAGGAATGAAGAAAGGAGTAAGAAAGAAGTAAGAAAGAAGTAAGAAAGAAGTAAGAAAGAAGAAAGAAAGAAGAAAGAAAGAAGTAAGAAAGAAGTAAGAAAGAAGTAAGAAAGAAAGAAGAAAGAAAGAAGTTAGAAAGAATTAAGAAAGAAGTAAGAAAGAAGTAAGAAAGAAAGAAGAAAGAAGTAAGAAAGAAGTTAGAAAGAAGTAAGAAAGAAGTTAGAATGAAGTAAGACAGAAGAAAACAGAAGTAAGAAAGAAGAAAGAAAGAAGAAAGAAAGAAGTAAGAAAGAAGTAAGAAAGATGAAAGAAAGAAGTAAGAAAGAAGTAAGAAAGAAGTAAGAAAGAAGTAAAAAAGAAGTAAGAAAGAAGTAAGAAAGAAAGAAGTAAGAAAGAAGTAAAAAAGAAGTAAGAAGGAAAGAAGAAAGCAAGAAGAAAGAAAGAATTTAGAAAGAAGTAAGAGAGAAGTTAGAAAGAAGGACGAAAGAAGTAAGAAAGAAGTAAGAAAGAAGTAAGAAAGAAAGAAGAAAGAAGTAAGAAAGAAGTAAGAAAGAAAGAAGAAAGAAGTAAGAAAGAAGAAAGAAGTAAGAAAGAAGTAAGAAAGAAAGAACTAAGAAAGAAGCACGAAAGATGTAAGAAAGAATGAAGTAAGAAATAAGTAAGAAAGAAGAAAGAAAGAAAGAATAAAGAAAGAAGAAAGAAAGAACAAAAAGGAAGTACGAAAGAAGTAAGAAAGAAATAAGAAAGAAGTAAGAAAGAAAGAAGTAAGAAAGAAGTAAGAATGAAAGAAGAAAGAAAAAAGAAAGAAGTTAGAAAGAAGTAAGAAAGAAGTAAAAAAGAAGTAAGAAAGAAGTAAGAAAGAAAGAAGTAAGAAAGAAGTAAAAAAGAAGTAAGAAGGAAAGAAGAAAGCAAGAAGAAAGAAAGAATTTAGAAAGAAGTAAGAGAGAAGTAAGAAAGAAGGACGAAAGAAGTAAGAAAGAAGGAAGAAGAAAGAAAGAAATAAGAAAGAAGTACGAAAGAAGTCAGAAAGAAATAAGAAAGAAGTAAGAAAGAAAGAAGTAAGAAAGAAGTAAGAAAGAAGTAAGAATGAAAGAAGAAAGAAAGAAGAAAGAAAGAAGTTAGAAAGCAGTAAGAAAGAAGAAAGAAAGAAGTAAGAAAGAAGTAAGAAAGAAGTAAGAAAGAAGTAAGAAAGAAAGAAGTACGAAAGAAGTAAGAAAGAATTAAGAAAGAAAGAAGTAAGAAAGAAGTAAGAAAGAAAGAAGAAAAAAGAAGAAAGAAAGAAAAAAGGAAGAAGAAAGAAAGAAGTTAGAAAGAAGTAAGAAAGAGGTAAGAAAGAAGTAAGAAAGAAGTAAGAAAGAAGTACGAAAGAAGTAAGAAAGAAAGAAGTAAGAAAGAAGAAAGAAAGAAGAAAAAAGAAGTAAGAAAGAAGTAAGAAAGAAGTAAGAAAGAAGAAAGAAAGAATTAAGAAAGAAGAAAGAAAGAAGTAAGAAAGATGTAAGAAAGAAGTAACAAAGTAGTAAGAAAGAAGTAAGAAATAAGTAAGAAAGAAGTAAGAAAGAAAGAAGTAAGAAAGAAGTAAGAAAGAAGTAAGAAAGAAAGAAGAAAGAAAGATGAAAGAAAGGAGAAAGGAAGAAGAAAGAAAGAAGTTAGAAAGAAGTAAGAAAGAGGTAAGAAAGAAAGAAGAAAGAAAGAAGTTAGAAAGAATTAAGAAAGAAGTAAGAAAGAAGTAAGAAAGAAAGAGGAAAGAAGTAAGAAAGAAGTTAGAAAGAAGTAAGAAAGAAGTATGAAAGAAGTAAGAAAGAAAGAAGAAAGAAAGAAAGAAGTTAGAAAGAATTAAGAAAGAAGTAAGAAAGAAAGAAGAAAGAAAGAAGAAAGAAGTTAAGAAACAATTTAGAAAGAAGTAAGAAAGAAGTTAGAATGAAGTAAGAAAGAAGTAAGAAAGAAGTAAGAAAGAAAAAAGTAAGAAAGAAGAAAGAAAGAAGTAAGAAAGAAGTAAGAAAGAAGTAAGAAGGAAGTAAGACAGAAGAAAGAAAGACGTAAGAAAGAAGAAAGAAAGAAGAAAGAAAGAAGTAAGAAAGAAGTAAGAAAGAAGTAAGAAAGAAGTAAGAAAGAAGAAAGAAAGAAGTAAGAAAGAAAGAAGTAAGAAAGAAGTAAGAAAGAAGTAAGAATGAAAGAAGAAAGAAAGAAGAAAGAAAGAAGTTAGAAAGAAGTAAGAAAGAAGTAAAAAAGAAGTAAGAAAGAAGTAAGAAAGAAAGAAGTAAGAAAGAAGTAAGAAAGAAAGAAGAAAGTAAGAAGAAAGAATTTAGAAAGAAGTAGGAAAGAAGTAAGAAAGAAGTTAGAAAGAAGTAAGAAAGAAGTAAGAAAGAAGTAAGAAAGAAGTAAGAAAGAAGAAAGAAGAAAGAAAGAAATAAGAAAGAAGTACGAAAGAAGTCAGAAAGAAATAAGAAAGAAGTAAGAAAGAAAGAAGTAAGAAAGAAGTAAGAAAGAAGTAAGAAAGAAAGAAGAAAGCAAGAAGAAAGAAAGAAGTAAGAAAGAAAGAAGTACGAAAGAAGTACGAAAGAAGTAAGAAAGAATTAAGAAAGAAAGAAGTAAGAAAGAAGTAAGAAAGAAAGAAGAAAAAAGAAGAAAGAAAGAAGTAAGAAAGAAGTAAGAAAGAAGTAAGAAAGAAAGAAGAAAGAAAGACGAAAGAAAGAAGAAAGGACGAAGAAAGAAAGTAGTTAGAAAGAAGTAAGAAAGAGGTAAGAAAGAATTAAGAAAGAAGTTAGAAAGAAGTAAGAAAGAAGTAAGAAAGAAGTTGGAAAGAAGAGAGAACGAAGTAAGAAAGAAGTAAGAAAGAAAGAAGAAAGAAGTAAGAAAGAAGTACGAAAGAAGTAAGAAAGAAAGAAGTAAGAAAGAAGTAAGAAAGAAGTAGAAAAAAAGAAGAAAGAAAGAAGAAAGAAAGAAGAAAAAAGAAGTGAGAAAGAAGTAAGAAAGAAGTAAGAAAGAAGTAAGAAAGAAGTAGGAAAGAAAGAAGTAAGAAAGAAGAAAGAAAAGAGTAAGAAAGAAGTAAGAAATAAGTAAGAAAGAAGAAAGAAAGAAGTAAGAAAGAAGAAAGAAAGAAGTAAGAAAGAAGAAAGAAAGAAGTAAGAAAGAAGTAAGAAAGAAGTAAGAAAGAAGTAAGAAAGAAAGAAGAAAGAAAGAAGTTAGAAAGAATTAAGAAAGAAGTAAGAAAGAAGTAAGAAAGAAAGAAGAAAGAAGTAAGAAAGAAAGAAGTAAGAAAGAATTAAGAATGAAAGAAGAAAGAAAGAAGAAAGAAAGAAAGAAGTAAGAAAGAAGTAAGAAAGAAGTAAGAAAGAAAGAAGAAAGAAAGAAGAAAGAAAGAAGAAAGGAAGAAGAAAGAAAGAAGTTAGAAAGAAGTAAGAAAGAGGTAAGAAAGAAGTAAGAAATATGTTAGAAAGAAGTAAGAAAGAAGTAAGAAAGAAGTTAGAAAGAAGTAAGAAAGAAGTAAGAAAGAAAGAAGTAAGAAAGAAGTAAGAAAGAAGTAAGAAAGAAAGAAGAAAGAAAGAAGAAAGAAAGAAGAAAGGAAGAAGAAAGAAAGAAGTTAGAAAGAAGTAAGAAAGAGGTAAGAAAGAAGAATAAAGATGTTAGAACGAAGTAAGAAAGAAGTAAGAAAAAAGTTAGAAAGAAGTAAGAAAGAAGTAAGAAAGAATTAAGAAAGATGAAAGAAAGAAGTAAGAAAGAATTAAGAAAGAAGTAAGAAAGAAGAAAGAAAGAAGAAAGAAAGAAGAAAGGAAGAAGAAAGAAAGAAGTTAGAAAGAAGTAAGAAAGAGGTGAGAAAGAAGTTAGAAAGAAGTAAGAAAGAAGGAAGAAAGAAGTAAGAAAGAAGAAAGAAAGAAGTAAGAAATAAGAAAGAAAGAAGTAAGAAAGAAGAAAGAAAGAAGTAAGAAAGAAGTAAGAAAGAAAGAAGAAAGAAGTAAGAAGTAAGAAAGAAGTAAGAAAGAAAGAAGTAAGAAAGAAAGAAGTAAGAAAGAAGTACGAAAGAAGTAAGAAAGAAGTAGGAAAGAAGTAAGAAAGAAGAAAGAAAGAAGTAAGAAAGAAAGAAGTAAGAAAGAAGAAAGAAAGAAGAAAAAAGAAGTAAGAAAGAAGTAAGAAAGAAGTAAGAAAGAAGAAAGAAAGAATTAAGAAAGAAGAAAGAAAGAAGTAAGAAAGATGTAAGAAAGAAGTAACAAAGTAGTAAGAAAGAAGTAAGAAAGATGTAAGAAAGAAGTAAGAGAGAAAGAAGTACGAAAGAAGTAAGAAAGAAGTAAGAAATAAAGAAGTAAGAAAGAAAGAAGTAAGAAATAAGTAAGAAAGAAGTAAGAAAGAAAGAAGAAAGAAAGAAGAAAGAAGTTAGAAAGAATTTACAAATAAGAAAGAAAGAAGAGAGCAAGAAGAAAGAAAGAAAGAAGTAAGAAAGAAGTAAGAAAAAAGTTAGAAAGAAGTAAGAAAGAAGTAAGAAAGAAGTAAGAAAGAAGAAAGAAAGAAGTAAGAAAGATGTAAGAAAGAAGTAAGAAAGAAGTAAGAAAGAAAGAAGAAAGAAGTTAGAAAGAAGTCAGAAAGAAGTAAGAAAGAAGTAAGAAAGTAGTAAGAAAGAAAGAAGTAGATAAGAAGTAAGAAAGAAGTAAGAAAGAAGTAAGAAAGAAGAAAGAAAGAATTTAGAAAGAAGAAAGAAAGAAGTAAGAAAGATGTAAGAAATAAGTAACAAAGAAGTAAGAAAGAAGTAAGAAATAAGTAAGAAAGAAGTAAGAAAGAAAGAAGTACGAAAGAAGTAAGAAAGAAGAAAAAAGAAGTAAGAAAAATGTAAGAAAGAAGTAAGAAAGAAGTAGGAAAGAAGTAGGAAAGAAGTAAGAAAGAAGTAAGAAATAAGTAAGAAAAAAGTAAGAAAGAAATAAGTAAGAAAGAAGAACGAAAGAAGAAAGAAAGAAGTAAGAAAGAAGTAAGTAAGAAGAAAGAAAGAATTAAGAAAGAACAAAAAAGGAGGAAGAAAGATGTTAGAAAGAAGTAAGAAAGAAGTAAGAAAGAAAGAAGTAAGAAAGAAGTAAGAAAGAAATAGGAAAGAAAGAAGAAAGAAAGAAGAATAAATAAGTAAGAAAGAAGTAAGAAAGAAGAAAGAAAGAAGAATAAATAAGTAAGAAAGAAGAAAGAAAGAATTAAGAAAGAAGAAAGAAAGAAGTAAGAAAGATGTAAGAAAGAAGTAACAAATAAGTAAGAAAGAAGTAAGAAAGATGTAAGAAAGACGTAAGAGAGAAAGAAGTACGAAAGAAGTAAGAAAGAACTAAGAAATAAAGAAGTAAGAAAGAAGAACGAAAGAAGAAAGAAACAAGTAAGAAAGAAGTAAGAAAGAAGAAAGAAAGAATTAAGAAAGAAGAAAGAAAGAAGTAAGAAAGATGTAAGAAAGAAGTAAGAAAGAAGTAAGAAAGAAAGAAGAAAGAAGTTAGAAAGAATTTAGAAATAAGAAAGAAAGAAGAAAGCAAGAAGAAAGAAAGAAGTAAGAAAGAAGTAAGAAAGAAAGAAGAAAAAAGAAAGAAAGAAGAAAGAAAGAAGAAAGAGAGAAGAAAGAGAGAAGAAAGAAAGTAGAAAGAAAGAAGTAAGAAAGAAGTAAGAAAGAAGTAAGAAAGAAGTGAGAAAGAAGTAAGAAAGAAATAAGAAAGAAGTAAGAAAGAAGTAAGAAAGAAAGAAGAAAGAAGTAAGAAAGAAGTAAGAAAGAAGGAAGAAAGAAGTAAGAAAGAAGTAAGAAAGAAGCACGAAAGATGTAAGAAAGAAAGAAGTAAGAAATAAGTAAGAAAGAAGAAAGAAAGAAAGAATAAAGAAAGAAGAAAGAAAGAACAAAAAGGAAGTTAGAAAGAAGTAAGAAAGAAGTAAGAAAGACGTTAGAAAGAAGTAAGAAAGAAGCAAGAAAGAAGTAAGAAAGAAGTAAGAAAGAAGTAAGAAAGAAAGAAGTAAGAAAGAAGTATGAAAGAAGTAAGAAAGAAAGAAGAAAGAAAGAAGAAAGAAGAAACAAGTTAGAAAGAAGTAAGAAAGAAGTTAGAATGAAGTAAGAAAGAAGTAAGAAAGAAGTAAGAAAGAAAGAAGTAAGAAAGAAGAAAGAAAGAAGAAAGAAAGAAGTAAGAAAGAAGTAAGAAAGAAGAAAGAAAGAAGTAAGAAAGAAGTAAGAAAGAAGTAAGAAAGAAAGAAAGAAGTAAGAAAGAAGTAAGAAAGAAGTAAGAAAGAAGTAAGAAAGAAGTAAGAAAGAAGTAAGAATGAAGTAAGAAAGAAAGAAGTAAGAAAGAAGTACGAAAGAAGTAAGAAAGAAGTAAGAAAGAAGTAAGAAAGAAGTTAGAAAGAAGTAAGAAAGAAGTAAGAAAGAAGTAAGAAAGAAGAAAGGAAGAAGAAAGAAAGAAGTTAGAAAGAAAGAAGAAAGAAAGAAGAAAGAAGTAAGAAAGAAGTTAGAAAGAAGTAAGAAAGAAGTAAGAAAGAATTAAGAAAGAAAGAAGTAAGAAAGAAGCACGAAAGATGTAAGAAAGAAAGAAGTAAGAAATAAGTAAGAAAGAAGAAAGAAAGAAAGAATAAAGAAAGAAGAAAGAAAGAACAAAAAGGAAGTTAGAAAGAAGTAAGAAAGAAGTAAGAAAGAAGAAAGAAAGACGTTAGAAAGAAGTAAGAAAGAAGCAAGAAAGAAGTACGAAAGAAGTAAGAAAGAAGTAAGAAAGAAAGAAGTAAGAAAGAAGTATGAAAGAAGTAAGAAAGAAAGAAGAAAGAAAGAAGAAAGAGAGAAGAAAGAAAGAAGTTAGAAAGAAGTAAGAAAGAAGTAAGAAAGAAGTAAGAAAGAAAGAAGTAAGAAAGAAGAAAGAAAGAAGTAATAAAGAAGTAAGAAAGAAGTAAGAAAGAAGTAAGACAGAAGAAAGAAAGAAGTAAGAAAGAAGAAAGAAAGAAGAAAGAAAGAAGTAAGAAAGAAGTAAGAAAGAAGTAAGAAAGAAGTAAGAAAGAAAGAAAGAAGTAAGAAAGAAGTAAGAAAGAAGTGAGAAAGAAGTAAGAAAGAAGTAAGAAAGAAGTAAGAATGAAGTAAGAAAGAAAGAAGTAAGAAAGAAGTACGAAAGAAGTAAGAAAGAAGTAAGAAAGAAGTAAGACAGAAGAAAGAAAGAAGTAAGAAAGAAGAAAGAAAGAAGAAAGAAAGAAGTAAGAAAGAAGTAAGAAAGACGTTAGAAAGAAGTAAGAAAGAAGCAAGAAAGAAGTACGAAAGAAGTAAGAAAGAAGTAAGAAAGAAAGAAGTAAGAAAGAAGTATGAAAGAAGTAAGAAAGAAAGAAGAAAGAAAGAAGAAAGAAAGACGTTAGAGGGAATTAAGAAAGAAGTAAGAAAGAAAGAAGAAAGAAAGAAGAAAGAAGTAAGAAAGAAGTACGAAAGAAGTAAGAAAGAAGTAAGAAAGAAGTAACAAAGAAGAAAGAAAGAAAGAAGAAAGAAGTAAGAAAGAAGTAAGAAAGAAGTAAGAAATAAGTAAGAAAGAAGTAAGAAAGAAAGAAGTAAGAAAGAAGTATGAAAGAAGTAAGAAAGAAAGAAGAAAGAAAGAAGAAAGAAAGAAGTTAGAAAGAATTAAGAAAGAAGTAAGAAAGAAAGAAGAAAGAAAGAAGAAAGAAGTAAGAAACAAGTTAGAAAGAAGTAAGAAAGAAGTTAGAATGAAGTAAGAAAGAAGTAAGACAGAAGTAAGAAAGAAAGAAGAAAGAGAGAAGAAAGAAAGAAGTATAGAAAGAAGTAAGAAAGAAGTAAGAAAGAAGTAAAAAAGGAGTTAGAAAGAAGTAAGAAAGAAGTAAGAAAGAAGTTAGAAAGAAGTTAGAATGAAGTAAGAAAGAAGTAAGAAAGAAGTAAGAAAGAAGTAAGAAAGAAAGAAGTAAGAAAGAAGAAACAAAGAAGTAAGAAAGAAGTAAGAAAGAAGTAAGAAAGAAGAAAGAAAGAAGTAAGAAAGAAGAAAGAAAAAAGTAAGAAAGAAGAAAGAAAGAAGAAAGAAAGAAGTAAGAAAGAAGAAAGAAAGAAGTATAGAAAGAAGAAAGAAAGAAGTAAGAAAGAAGTAAGAAAGAAAGAAGAAAGAAGTAAGAAAGAAGTAAGAAAGAAGTAAGAAAGAAGTAAGAAAGAAGTAAGAAAGAAAGAAGTAAGAAAGAAGAAAGAAAGAACAAAAAGGAAGTTAGAAAAAAGTAAGAAAGAAGTAAGAAAGAAGTAAGAAAGACGTTAGAAAGAAGTAAGAAAGAAGCAAGAAAGAAGTACGAAAGAAGTAAGAAAGAAGTAAGAAAGAAAGAAGTAAGAAAGAAGTATGAAAGAAGTAAGAAAGAAAGAAGAAAGAAAGAAGAAAGAAAGAAGTTAGAAAGAATTAAGAAAGAAGTAAGAAAGAAAGAAGAAAGAAAGAAGAAAGAAGTAAGAAACAAGTTAGAAAGAAGTAAGAAAGAAGTAAGAAAGAAGTAAGAAAGAAGTAAGAAAGAAGTAAGAAAGAAAGAAGTAAGAAAGAAGAAAGAAAGAAGAAAGAAAGAAGTAAGAAAGAAGTAAGAAAGAAGAAAGAAAGAAGTAAGAATGAAGTAAGAAAGAAAGAAGTAAGAAAGAAGTACGAAAGAAGTAAGAAAGAAGTAAGAAAGAAGTAAGAAAGAAGTTAGAAAGAAGTAAGAAAGAAGTTAGAAAGAAGTGAGAAAGAAGTAAGAAAGAAGTAAGAAAGAAGAAAGAAAGAAGACAGAAAGAAGTTAGAAAGAAGTAAGAAAGAAGTAAGAAAGAAAGAAGAAAGAAAGAAGAAAGAAGTAAGAAAGGAGTAAGAAAGAAGTAAGAAAGAAAGAAAGAAGTAAGAAAGAAGTAAGAAAGAAGTAAGAAAGAAAGAAAGAAGTAAGAAAGAAGTAAGAAAGAAGTGAGAAAGAAGTAAGAAAGAAGTAAGAAAGAAGTAAGAAAGAAAGAAAGAAGTAAGAAAGAAGTAAGAAAGAAGTGAGAAAGAAGTAAGAAAGAAGTAAGAAAGAAGTAAGAACGAAGTAAGAAAGAAAGAAGTAAGAAAGAAGTACGAAAGAAGTAAGAAAGAAGTAAGAAAGAAGAAAGAAAGAAGTAAGAAAGAAGTACGAAAGAGGTAAGAAAGAAGAAAGAAAGAAGTAAGAAAGAAGAAAGAAAGAAAGAAGAAAGAAGTAAGAAAGAAGTAAGAAAGAAGTAAGAAATAAGTAAGAAAGAAGTAAGAAAGAAGAAACAAAGAAGTAAGAAAGAAGTAAGAAAGAAGTAAGAAAGAAGAAAGAAAGAAGTAAGAAAGAAGAAAGAAAGAAGTAAGAAAGAAGAAAGAAAGAAGTAAGAAAGAAGTAAGAAAGAAGAAAGAAGTAAGAAAGAAGTAAGAAAGAAGTAAGAAAGAAGTTAGAAAGAAGTAAGAAAGAACTAAGAAAGAAGTAAGAAAGAAGAAAGAAAGAAGAAAGAAAGAAGTTAGAAAGAAGTAAGAAAGAAGTAAGAAAGAAAGAAGAAAGAAAGAAGAAAGAAGTAAGAAAGAAGTTAGAAAGAAGTAAGAAAGAAGTTAGAATGAAGTAAGAAAGAAGTAAGAAAGAATTAAGAAAGAAGTAAGAAAGAATTAAGAAAGAAAGAAGTAAGAAAGAAGAAACAAAGAAGTAAGAAAGAAGTAAGAAAGAAGTAAGAAAGAAGAAAGAAAGAAGTAAGAAATAAGAAAGAAAGAAGTAAGAAAGAAGAAAGAAAGTAGTAAGAAAGAAGTAAGAAAGAAAGAAGAAAGAAGTAAGAAAGAAGTAAGGAAGAAGTAAGAAAGAAGTAAGAAAGAAGTAAGAAAGAAAGAAGTAAGAAAGAAGCACGAAAGATGTAAGAAAGAAAGAAGTAAGAAATAAGTAAGAAAGAAGAAAGAAAGAAAGAATAAAGAAAGAAGAAAGAAAGAACAAAAAGGAAGTTAGAAAGAAGTAAGAAAGACGTTAGAAAGAAGTAAGAAAGAAGCAAGAAAGAAGTACGAAAGAAGTAAGAAAGAAGTAAGAAAGAAAGAAGTAAGAAAGAAGTATGAAAGAAGTAAGAAAGAAAGAAGAAAGAAAGAAGAAAGAGAGAAGAAAGAAAGAAGTTAGAAAGAAGTAAGAAAGAAGTAAGAAAGAAGTAAGAAAGAAAGAAGTAAGAAAGAAGAAAGAAAGAAGTAAGAAAGAAGTAAGAAAGAAGTAAGAAAGAAGAAAGACAGAAGAAAGAAAGAAGTAAGAAAGAAGAAAGAAAGAAGAAAGAAAGAAGAAAGAAGTAAGAAAGAAGAAAGAAAGAAGTAAGAAAGAAGTAAGAAAGAAGTAAGAAAGAAGTAAGAAAGAAAGAAAGAAGTAAGAAAGAAGTAAGAAAGAAGTGAGAAAGAAGTAAGAAAGAAGTAAGAAAGAAGTAAGAACGAAGTAAGAAAGAAAGAAGTAAGAAAGAAGTACGAAAGAAGTAAGAAAGAAGTAAGAAAGAAGAAAGAAAGAAGTAAGAAAGAAGTACGAAAGAGGTAAGAAAGAAGAAAGAAAGAAGTAAGAAAGAAGAAAGAAAGAAAGAAGAAAGAAGTAAGAAAGAAGTAAGAAAGAAGTAAGAAATAAGTAAGAAAGAAGTAAGAAAGAAAGAAGTAAGAAAGAAGAAAGAAAGAAGTAAGAAAGAAGAAAGAAAGAAGTAAGAAAGAAAGAAAGAAGTAAGAAAGAAGTAAGAAAGACGTTAGAAAGAAGTAAGAAAGAAGAAAGAAAGAAGTAAGAAAGAAGTAAGAAATACGTAAGAAAGAAGTAACACAGAAGAAAGAAAGGAGTAAGAAAGAAGAAAGAAAGAAGTAAGAAAGAAGTAAGAAAGAAGTAAGAAAGAAAGAAAGAAGTAAGAAAGAAGTAAGAAAGAAGTAAGAAAGAAGTAAGAAAGAAGTAAGAAAGAAGTAAGAATGAAGTAAGAAAGAAAGAAGTAAGAAAGAAGTAAGAAAGAAGAAAGAAAGAAGTAAGAAAGAAGAAAGAAAGAAGTAAGAAAGAAGAAAGAAAGAAGTAAGAAAGAAGTAAGAAAGAAAGAAGTAAGAAAGAAGAAACAAAGAAGTAAGAAAGAAGTAAGAAAGAAGAAAGAAAGAAGTAAGAAAGAAGAAAGAAAGAAGTAAGAAAGAAGAAAGAAGAAAGAAAGAAGAAAGAAAGAAGTAAGAAAGAAGTAAGAAAAAGTAAGAAAGAAAGAAGAAAGAAGTAAGAAAGAAGTAAGAAGGAAGTAAGAAAGAAGTAAGAAAGAAGTAAGAAAGAAGTAAGAAAGAAGTAAGAATGAAGTAAGAAAGAAAGAAGTAAGAAAGAAGTACGAAAGAAGTAAGAAAGAAGTAAGAAAGAAGAAAGAAAGAAGTAAGAAAGAAGAAAGAAAGAAGTAAGAAAGAAGAAAGAAAGAAGTAAGAAAGAAGAAAGAAAGAAAGAAGAAAGAAGTAAGAAAGAAGTAAGAAAGAAGTAAGAAATAAGTAAGAAAGAAGTAAGAAAGAAAGAAGTAAGAAAGAAGCACGAAAGATGTAAGAAAGAAAGAAGTAAGAAATAAGTAAGAAAGAAGAAAGAAACAATAAAGAAAGAAGAAAGAAAGAACAAAAAGGAAGTTAGAAAGAAGTAAGAAAGAAGTAAGAAAGAAGTTAGAAAGAAGTAAGAAAGAAAGAAGAAAGAAAGAAGAAAGAGAGAAGAAAGAAAGAAGTTAGAAAGAAGTAAGAAAGAAGTAAGAAAGAAGTAAGAAAGGAGTTAGAAAGAAGTAAGAAAGAAGTAAGAAAGAAGTTAGAAAGAAGTAAGAAAGAAGAAAGAAAGAAGTTAGAAAGAAGTAAGAAAGAAGTAAGAAAGAAAGAAGAAAGAAAGAAGAAGTAAGAAAGAAGTTATAAAGAAGTAAGAAAGAAGTTAGAATGAAGTAAGAAAGAAGTAAGAAAGAAGTAAGAAAGAAGTAAGAAAGAAGTAAGAAAGAAAGAAGTAAGAAAGAAGAAACAAAGAAGTAAGAAAGAAGTAAGAAAGAAGTAAGAAAGAAGAAAGAAAGAAGTAAGAAAGAAGAAAGAAAGAAGTAAGAAAGAAGAAAGAAAGAAGAAAGAAAGAAGTAAGAAAGAAGTAAGAAAGAAGTAAGAAAGAAAGAAGTAAGAAAGAAGAAACAAAGAAGTAAGAAAGAAGTAAGAAAGAAGTAAGAAAGAAGAAAGAAAGAAGTAAGAAAGAAGAAAGAAAGAAGTAAGAAAGAAGAAAGAAAGAAGAAAGAAAGAAGTAAGAAAGAAGTAAGAAAAAGTAAGAAAGAAAGAAGAAAGAAGTAAGAAAGATGTAAGAAAGAAGTAAGAAAGAAGTAAGAAAGAAGTAAGAAAGAATTAAGAAAGAAAGAAGTAAGAAAGAAGTAAGAAAGAAGAAAGAAAGAAGAAAGAAAGAAGTTAGAAAGAAGTAAGAAAGAAGTAAGAAAGAAAGAAGTAAGAAAGAAGAAACAAAGAAGTAAGAAAGAAATAAGAAAGAAGTAAGAATGAAGAAAGAAAGAAGTAAGAATGAAGAAAGAAAAAGTAAGAAAGAAAGAAGAAAGAAGTAAGAAAGATGTAAGAAAGAAAGAAGTAAGAAAGAAGAAACAAAGAAGTAAGAAAGAAGTAAGAAAGAAGAAAGAAAGAAGAAAGAAAGAAGTAAGAAAGAAGTAAGAAAAAGTAAGAAAGAAAGAAGAAAGAAGTAAGAAAGATGTAAGAAAGAAGTAAGAAAGAAGTAAGAAAGAAGTAAGAAAGAATTAAGAAAGAAAGAAGTAAGAAAGAAAGAAGAAAGAATTAAGAAAGAAGTAAGAAAGAAGTAAGAAAGAAGTAAGAAAGAAAGAAGTAAGAAAGAAGCACGAAAGATGTAAGAAAGAAAGAATAAAGAAAGAAGAAACAAAGAACAAAAAGGAAGTTAGAAAGAAGTAAGAAAGAAGTAAGAAAGACGTTAGAAAGAAGTAAGAAAGAAGTAAGAAAAAAGTACGAAAGAAGTAAGAAAGAAGTAAGAAAGAAAGAAGTAAGAAAGAAGTAAGAAAGAAAGAAGAAAGAAAGAAGAAAGAAAGAAGTTAGAAAGAATTAAGAAAGAAGTAAGAAGGAAAGAAGAAAGAAAGAAGAAAGAAGTAAGAAACAAGTTAGAAAGAAGTAAGAAAGAAGTTAGAATGAAGTAAGAAAGAAGTAAGAAAGAAGTAAGAAAGAAAGAAGTAAGAAAGAAGAAAGAAAGAAGTAGGAAAGAAGTAAGAAAGAAGTAAGAAAGAAGTAAGAAAGAAAGAAAGAAGTAAGAAAGAAGTAAGAAAGAAGTAAGAAAGAAGTAAGAAAGAAGTAAGAAAGAAGTAAGAATGAAGTAAGAAAGAAAGAAGTAAGAAAGAAGTACGAAAGAAGTAAGAAAGAAGTAAGAAAGAAGAAAGAAAGAAGTAAGAAGGAAGAAAGAAAGAAGTAAGAAAGAAGAAAGAAAGAAGTAAGAAAGAAGCAAGAAAGAAAGAAGAAAGAAGTAAGAAAGAAGTAAGAAAGAAGTAAAAAAGAAGTAAGAAAGAAGTAAGAAAGAAAGAAGTAAGAAAGAAGCACGAAAGATGTAAGAAAGAAAGAAGTAAGAAATAAGTAAGAAAGAAGAAAGAAAGAAAGAATAAAGAAAGAAGAAAGAAAGAACAAAAAGGAAGTTAGAAAGAAGTAAGAAAGAAGTAAGAAAGAAGTAAGAAAGACGTTAGAAAGAAGTAAGAGAGAAGCAAGAAAGAAGTACGAAAGAAGTAAGAAAGAAGTAAGAAAGAAAGAAGTAAGAAAGAAGTATGAAAGAAGTAAGAAAGAAAGAAGAAAGAAAGAAGTAAGAGAGAAGAAAGAAAGAAGTTAGAAAGAAGTAAGAAAGAAGTAAGAAAGAAGTAAGAAAGGAGTTAGAAAGAAGTAAGAAAGAAGTAAGAAAGAAGTAAGAAAGAAGTTAGAAAGAAGTAAGAAAGAAGTAAGAAAGAAGTAAGAAAGAAGAAAGAAAGAAGAAAGAAAGAAGTTAGAAAGAAGTAAGAAAGAAGTAAGAAAGAAAGAAGAAAGAAAGAAGAAAGAAGTAAGAAAGAAGTAAGAAAGAAGTAAGAAAGAAGTTAGAATGAAGTAAGAAAGAAGTAAGAAAGAAGTAAGAAAGAAGTAAGAAAGAAAGAAGTAAGAAAGAAGAAACAAGGAAGTAAGAAAGAAGTAAGAAAGAAGTAAGAAAGAAGAAAGAAAGAAGTAATAAAGAAGAAAGAAATAAGTAAGAAAGAAGAAAGAAAGAAGAAAGAAAGAAG